>NW_026136722.1:1347500-1805000 GCF_905237075.1 Dicentrarchus labrax | reverse complement strand
TACTTCATTTATTGATTATGTACAATATTTAGTTTTTTTCAAACTTTTTTTTTGCATTTTCAAATCTGTTATCTTAGTCAGCCTCTTTTCGAGTGGTATTTAGCCGTGCAGATGCTATGGCTGAGTTTGTAGGGTGGAGGACTGTGGATGTTTAGCAGTTAGTATGGGGTTTCTGAGGAACAGCAGGTAAATAGGTTCATCCACTAACTGTCCATCTGTCCACATTCCAAAAACACTGAACCCCGAGTTGCTTAGACCGGCACCTTGCGTGCACACCTAGTATGGCACTGGCACTGGTCTATGGCATGCTTGCTTCACAACACCATGTCCTGGCCTCATTCATCAGTGGGTGAATGAGAGGCAAATTTTAAAGCACTTTGGATAAAAATGCTATTTAAATGCAGTCCGTTTACCTTTTAGGTTTAGCCTAAAGGTTCTAATATGCTCTAACTGGAAAGCCCTCCACATTTTTCCACCATCAGAAATTTCTGTAAGGTTATGAAACCGACATCCATGCCCACTTCACAAGATGATTGTCCGGCTCTGCTAAGGTGAGGAAGTATGGTTAAGAAATTCTCTCTCATGCTCTCTTTTTTTCATCCTTTAAACAACTTTTTCTTTTACTTTGGCTATGAACAAATGAGTGCAACACTATGAATGTCTTCCAGGAAAGACACTCTGAAAGTGTGCTCCATTATCTCCATAGTTAAATGATGATTATGCCTTATGACGACCAACTTCCTCTTCGCCTTGTGGCTGTTTGGAACAACTATAAATTCTTTTACTTTTGAGTTACTAAACTAATCTGTTTGGTTGTATTTGTCCCGGTTTTGAGATATCTGTCTCTGACATTTCTGCCTCCACCCCAATGCAACAGAGGTTAACTGAATCTCATTTCTGGTGGTCACAGTCTTGAAAAATTAGAGCTAGACTTAAGTGAGAAAATATGTTTTTGGTCATTTCAGTTAATCTGTCCCATAAAACAACAGCAATGCTGTTACAACTAGCTCCTTAAGGTCCTGATGTTTACCTCAGTGACACTGTAAGCATCTGTTCTACATAGTTGTGTCCTTCCCCTTTGTCTTTGCTTGTCAGGATGCTTGTTACAATCACTGAAGTCAGTGTAGGTCAGGCTTTTCTCAGCATTCAGCGACAAGGTCCAGAGAGTGATAGAGTGTCCATCTGCTAGAATATATTGAACATGTTGACAAGCAATTCATTTATCTGCCTTCTAGACATTTGTTCGTAATAGACAGATGCCTCCAGTCCTCTACAAAGAGGTGAATGTCAGCTGATATCTGGGTTGACTGTATTGTTTTCTGTAGTATGTAATAGCAAAGGTGGGTCAAAGTAATGTGTGTGTGTGTGTGTGTGTGTGTGTGTGTGTGTGTGTGTGTGTGTGTGTGTGTGTGTGTGTGTGTGTGTGTTTCCATTTATATGACAGATTTGTGTGGATGCAGACAAATGACACGACTGCATCTTTACAAGACTGCTATGTATTCATGTCACTCACTCAGCTTGAGGACTTATGCTTGTGTGTGTGTGTGTGTGTGTGTGTGTGTGTGTGTGTGTGGGCTGTGTGTGTGTGTGCTAAACGTGTTGGTGTTGGGCTGGTGCACCTCGCTTCATTACCCTCCTCCCAGCTGTAGAAAAACTCTGCAGCAGGAACGCACAAACTCTCAGTACTCCCTGTCTACACACCAGCCACAAAAAACATACATGCAGACACTCGTGCACACTCAGCACATACACACAGAAATGCACCCCGAGACAGGCAAGCAGTTGAGCTGACTGTAGCACATTGCCACACATTGCCGGTCCCTCACGGGTGCTCTTATGCACTGTCACCCCGGGCCTGACTCAGCCAGCCGCCAGCCCCTGATGCTCTCCTCGCCGCACCTGGATACAACTCAGAAGACCGTATCATCTTAATTCATTTCTCCTGGATAAATTTACTTATTTCACATCATCGCGTTACCCTCCCCTGGAAAAATGTGCTGTCTCACAGATATCTGCAGACCCGGAGAGATTGCAGATTTTTAATAGCTGGAACTCTGCTGCAGACACTCGCTGGAGCAGAATTAATGCGCCGCTCTCTGATGTGTTTGTGTTTGTGTGTGTGTGTGTGTGTGTGTGTGTGTGTGTGTGTGTGTGTGTGTGTGTGTGTGTGTGTGTGTGTGTGTGTGCGGTGTGATGTTTTTGTTGGTTTGTCATGGTGGCATCGGTGTTACGGCATGTTTTGGCGGAGGCTTGTACCGTTCTCCTCACTGGCAGGCTGACATGCTCCTGGAGCAGATGGTGCCAACTGAGAACATGAACACTGCCATGCCCTTGGATGGGACAGGAAATCTCTTTTCCCCTCGTTTCCCCTGTTCGCCTTTTCCGTTCTTCTTATCCTCCTTTTTTCATCTCTCCATTCCCTCTCTCATACTACCTTTCCTTTTTTTCTCTTTTTTGAATAAAACACTAGAGAAATGTTGTATGCAGCATTACTTTTTGCACAACTCTTTAAAAAGAAATAAAACCTAACATTTACATGTTACAAGTATAGCCACTTCAGATACATATGCTACCAGCCCTATATTTCACTATACTCCCCTGCAGTTTGTGTGTCCTCCGCTTTGTTTAGAGTTTGTTTGTGTCTGTGTCCCGCTGCTAAGCCTCTAACCTTTGACAGCAGACCACTGGGAAAAGCTGTAACTGTGGCTTAGCCTTCATTAAGCCTGTCTTCTTTGTCCAAGCCGATTATTAGTGCTAGTAGTTAACCCAGGGCTGGACATGTGACCTGACAAACAGCCAACTTTCTCCAAGTCCACCCCAGATGTCACAGCGGCTGATTGTCATTCTATCTCTGACGTAATAGTGAAGCATTAAAGTGCAACTGTACCCTTCATTCGGCTAGCCCCCTCCCTCCTAGAAAGTTTAAAACAGCATCAGAGACCTGCAAATGAATGCCACTTTAGGGGGAGTGGCTGCGACATTTGTAAAAGGAAGAAGTCCTGTGGTGCATCTACAGCCACCCAAAGTGTATGATGTGTCACGGTCAGTATACATTTGACAAATGAGTGCAGCGGTTTCACAGACTCCCACTCAAAGAGGGAGGTGGGCTGCCCTCCTCTGATTAAAGTAGCGTTAACACTATTTTTTTATTTATTTAATACAGTAGATAGTGTATTGAACCATTATCAATCCATGAAATTGCAGTACAGTTATGTAACACGGCTCAAAAAACAGGTTTGAGTTTGCAGTGCCTCTTTTACTGCCTTTTGACTGTCTGGACTAGTGTGTGTGTGTGTGTGTGTGTGTGTGTGTGTGTGTGTGTGTCTGTCCTGGTATGGTTTGGTCATCAAGCCACCCACTCACCTGTCTGCTCCTATGCCATCTGTTTACCTGTAAATCAGTTTCCCATCTATCCATCAACAGTATCATGGTGATCTCACCACTCTGCCACTCTGTTTTTCCTCTTGTTCCCATGTATCTGTCAGTCTGGTCCACTCCTCTGCGTCCTGTCAGCCACATGTCTCCGTCTACATAATTTGTTTTGTCTCCCTGCCTGTCATTTTTAACAGGAGGTGATTGACTCGGCTCTCCACAGAGACGCCATCGATGTACCACTTTTGGATGACAGGATGACACATTTCCGTCCATTTCGCGGTGTGATATTTTTATCTTGCTGCTCCGTTTCACAGTGCGATCCATTTTTCATTGTGCTGAGTTGATTGCAGCCATCAGTCATAAGGATCCACTGAGTTTTCATTATCTTATAGCGCTCAGTGCATTTATGTCTTTTGAGACCCCAGATGCATTTAACAACGCAAGAATCAAAAGCTCAATAGAAACACCCAGAACGTCCTGGGGTCAATCTCTGCCACACTGAGGCTAAAGCTGTCTGTGCTGGTGTGTGTGTGTCTCTGTGTGTGTGTGTGTGTGTGTGTGTGTGTGGTCTTAGACACAAATAGTGTTAGTGGACACAGAAGGGATGGGATATAGAGGTCATCAGAGATTACTCCAGACAAGACAGTCTGACTGAAAGAAAAAACAGAAAGAGGAGTGATGCTATTTGTAGTTCAAGGTCCAATCAGGGGTCAGATGCATATAACTGTGTGTAGAATCACGACTAATACTCGCACCAAGGTATAAATATGCATACATGCTCTAGGCTATGCATACGCATGGTTCTGTTTTGTTAATCTCAGTCATTGTGGAACTGGGTGCATGTATACAAACCTGACGTTACCACAGTTAGCCATAAATGGATGTAAACACACACTTAATAACCTGTTTTAATACTCTGCTCCACCAGGCTTTAGATTTGTCAATAAAATTAACAACAACTGTCATAATAATTATATAATTTGTATCTTATCTATATTTTATGTCACAGGTACTTACATTGAGTGATATCTCAATCATTAGCAAGTGTTAAAAAGGTTGTCAGATGTAATTCTTGTAGGTTTTTTTACTGTTCCTTATAATCACTTCATCACATAAAAAAGGTGGCATTTATATGAACTACATTTTCAACTGTAACAAGTCTCTAGAATAAACCTCTAAAATCGCTGTAAACCTTAATAAATATGCCATTAGCTGCAGTGGTTGTCATAGTTTTGCAGATAAATGTGGTGTTGCACAGAGGGGAGGCGTTGGGGGGGGGGAAGGCTGTAAAGGGGTGCCGTGGTTTAAAAAGGTTTGTGAACCACTGATTTAGTTTACAGCACTCAGGTCTAAATAGACTTTACAAAATTCATCAAAATAAAGGATTCAATTACCCAATTATCATTATCATTCCAATGAGACTATGTAACTTTTGAAAGAAGAAATAACAACTTCGTAAGAAATAAGACACTAAAATAGTCTTTCGTTGGTCTGGTGTGGCCATTAGCATATGGTGGCTAATATTTACTAAGGCTAGCAAACTAGTTAGGCTAGTTTACTTAGTGAGTTTAGTATCACTTTATGATTCCTCTCTAGTTGTGCTACTGTTACACTACATTTTATAATTTTTCAGTGAATGACAACAGTGGCTACAGTAGCCACTGTTCAGAAAAGGGTTGCATAATCTTGCTTTCATGAGTCTGAAGTTTATGCGTCTTTGATTGGCATTTTACATTGTGTGGGCAGCAAAAAGAACCCAGACAGATGGTGAAACTGGTTAACCAAAAACAAATTATTTATTAATAGATTCAGTCTTTCATCTTATTTGTCCATCAACACCTTATCACATCATCCTCGGCTGTCTCTAGAAAACCACGCGTAAGAATGGTCTGAATTTTATAAACACCAGTTTATGTGTGGGAGTGCGTATATATGTTTTTTATTTAATATATATGCACCATTTATCTATAGTACATTTGTTGTTTTTGGGGACCTGCGTTTAATTCCTACTGATCGTTGCATTAACAGATATTAACAGCAGGTTGTCTTACTTCAACAGACAGTTCGACATATGTTTTTTTCTTAATACACTTTGAATATCACATCATGTATAAATATTTAAAAGACGTCTTGAAGGCTTACTCTAGTTGCTTGTCATCTCTGTCAGTGGCTGCTTTTCACTACCTGTTAAAAAGATTAGAAGGTGTCGGAATATCCGAGGCAGGAAACCCTGGATTTTTAGTTTATGCACTAATACGTATTGTCCCTTTTTATGCAGTCCGATTGAGCTCAGCTGGTTGAATGCAGTCAGCTTTAATCCAACCAGCTGAGGATGTTGCTCCCTCTCCACTGATAAAGAAGGAGCAGCTGACACAGTAATATGCTGCTTTCATCCTGCTCGTACTGTCGAGAGTGTGTAACCTTTGATGCAGACGGAGCTCAGGATTCTCATCAATTACAACTCCTTGATTAGTGCAGAGTGCGCACACGCTCTGCTCTTTGAAAGCATAATGATGCAGCCCTCCCTTCCCCACCCATACTTTACACACTAATGGACTGAGCCACAAGCAATCTCACAGGGTCTTCATGTGCAGTAATTGGGGGATACTGTACTGTACATGGGGCTTGAGGGAAGGAAACAGGGCAATGGTGCATGTAGTGTAATCAGCTACTGACAATAAACTTGTTCTCATTATAGTTAAAATACAGTATGTTAGACAAAATGGATTTCAGTTCTACTGTATGTGTTTTACTGAACAACAGTCTGGTGTGTTTCTCCACTTTAGAGAGTGATCAAAAGAGCAGAAGGACACGAGTCGACAGAAGGGCTTTTTGTTTTATCTCTAATTTGAAAAAAACTGTATGTGCCCCATGGGAAGCATTGTCACCTGTGTGTGTGATTCTACGTATTGATGTGTGTTTGTGCTCCTCTGCTGCATATTGCTACCATTTCTCGCATCCGTGTTGAGTTTATTTGCCGTTACTGGAAGAAAGCCAGGTTGGTTTAACTAGGCCAAGCCTCTGTGGCTCTCAGTAAGGAGACTGACTATTGTGTAACTGTCCTTCCTTTGACGAAACACTTACAGGGGCCTGGGGTAGATCATCATGTTTTAAGGCAATACTCACTTTTTGTGTCCATCCGTTCGCTGTCTGGTTAAGCGAGGTGTGTGCATCCAGCCATCCCCTACTTTGTAGTCACCCTGATCTCTGTGAATACACTGAATCACAGTCTTGCAAAAAAAAAAAAGAGGAGTCATTGTGAGATCATGATAAACGTCGCTGACTGTATAGAGCTGATTAATCGATTAAGTGTAAGTAATTTTTCTAGCAAACAAAAAAAAAAATTTCTGGGTCTGGTTTTTCTGTTAAATATCACTGAGAATTGATTATCTTTGGGTTTTGGGCTGCTGGTGGAACAAAACAAGACATTTAAAGACATCAACTTGGGCATTAGGAAAATGTGACATGCATTTTTCATTATTTTGTGACATTTTAGAGACCTAACAATTCATCGATTAAAGCTACCCTGTGGAGTTTGTGACCTCTAGTAGTGCTATGGATCAGCATTGGTTTTTTTATGAGTGCACCCCCATTTTGTTTGTCTTGTGCACCCTGGCCCCTGACTTGGATTAAACAAGGGGGGGGTATCAGTATAATAGCCTTCAGACTCTTGGATGGGTTTTCAGCATCTAAATATCAAAACTTGTGTTCTCTGCTCTGCTTTTATTTGTTTTGATAGCTAAGCCTACCTAAGAAAGGATAATTATTGCACACAATCAAGATGGTGATACCAGCAGACATTGACGTCGCTAATTCTCACCAAAGATGAAAACACAGCATCGAGAGGAAAAAAAGAAGTTGCTAACTGTAATGTCGTCTAATTTATAGTAAAGAATAATAAAGAATGATACTAATGCCTTGAATGTTGGCACATCATCTTTAACGTAGTAGGCGCCAGGGCTTGTGCATGTGAATGGGAGTCCTCATTCACATGCACACACATGGATATGGCAGAGAAGAAGAAGAATGCTAGCCAGTTAGCTAATTGTGTAATAAATGCACGTTTCAAAATGTTCAACATTTTTGTTAGACCTCCAGGACACACACACTGTGTTTTGATTTGTATAACACTGAATGTAAACATAACTTTTGTTTGCTTACAGTAAAATTCCACAGGGTACCTCTAATCAGGAAAATAATCAGTAAATTATCAGTAACTATAATTGCTACTGGCACCCCCACGCTGTTTCTGCATGGCCCCATAAATGGGGAGAAAACCTGTGGAAGTGAAAAATGATTTGGTGAAAGGTCTGCAGCTGAAGCACAGTGGAAGCAGGGGTCCAAACACAGAGTTCAAGCTGTGGTTTGTGCCTCTTTGCTTTTCATTTTACCAGAATCTTTCCTGTTTCTCTCTGCTCCCTGATGCAGTAAATGTCTGCCTCTTTCTTCTGATCTACAGGTGGAGATGTTTGTTTATGTGTTTGCTGGAACAAGGTTACACAAATGTACTCAAGCCCTCACGCGCACACACACACACACACACACACACACACACACACACACACACACACATACACACACTGCAGAGTGCTGACAGCGTGGTCCCAGGTTCAATGGTAAAAGTGCTGTGGATGGCTCCTCAGAGAGCGTCACTTTCAATTCCTCTAATGATGTTCATTCCACTCGAGACACCGCTGCAACATAATGAATGTTTGAGGGTAAGTTAGTGTGTGTATTAGAGCAGAGAGGAGGTTAGACTAAAGAAGAGGCACAATCACAGGGTGAAAAGGTCTAATAGGGTTGATGAATATCTTACACTGTGATACTAAAGGTTAGCTGCACAGAGAACAGTGTATAAGATCTGGCCACCTGCTGTATGCCCATCAAGAGATGAAATACAATCGTATTATTCAACTGTTCAGCTGACTGTAACAGGGCAGACTCTACTTATGCTGTTCATTATGAGTTGTAAATGCCAGCGCTAAAGTTACGGGGCTACCAATCACCTTGGCTCAGCTTGAAAAGGAAAAGTCAGCTCTCATCTCCACTTTCACTCGTATATGTGGAGTTAGAAATTAATTGACGGTGCCGTCACCCCCTTATGTATGGAAGTAAGACCGGGATCTTCATCTGATGCTTTAATCTCCCGGCCGTCCAAGTACATCATGCATGACTGCTTGCATTCTTAGCCTCTGTGTGTGTGTGTGTGTGTGTGTGTGTGTGTGTGTGTGTGTGTGTGTGTGTGTGTGTGTGTGTGTAAATGAGTGTGTCTCACTGCAGCCAGGATTAACAAGCGGTATACTGCCAAAGTCTGCTCAGAGTATCCACGATGTGAGAGAGGAAAGGAGGCGGTCAGTGGCGGGGCTGTAATCGGCAGTGACGGCCCCGCCTCAGGATCACCTAGCAGGTGATTTGGAGGGACACACCACCCGGCGGCCATGTTGTTGTTATTATAGTCATTGTTCCACTAAAAATGTTTTTGGAGCTTTTATCATAACCTTTGATGAGAAAGCTCCTTAAAAAGCAATGGAGAAATGTAGCTTTTTGGTGTATAATATTCTATTATCTGACAGAATTTCTGAATTTATTAATCTTCATTCAATATGCTCCTGCATTATATAAATCACAACTACAGTAATCTCCTCCATTATTACTTATCTCTATCCTTTTATCCTTCCTCATCTGCCCTATCCAGGAAGAGCTCTCTCTGTTCTCCAGGGAGGTTGTGTGTTTGCAGCTAATTCCTGACACAGAGACCACTCTAGCTCTTATCAGACGTCTGTCCTTTGCTTAACCTCACACGCCCGCTTCTCCATCTATATTCAGGGGCAAGACAATTCGTAACATAATCCCCTGACTATACTTTCATCATGTTGTAGTGACAGTTGCATTGAAGGGGGGGGGGGGTCTACTCACTGAAGCACTAGAGATTAGAGAGGTTGGGATCGTGATGACAGGTAATAGTGATTCACTGGTCTTATAATGCAAACATGATTTGAAAATTTGCGGTATAAAGGAGGAAATAATTAGAGTGAGTGAGAGGAAGAGGTATTAATCAGATTTGAACTGTGGAAGTGGATGTCATCAGGGTCAATATAAGGACTCTTTTCAGCATGCCCTTCAAAACTCTTCTGAATCTGAAACTCAAGTTCAGTTGTGAGTTAGACAGACTACATCAGAAGGGTTTAAGCTTTGATTGAGGTTATGATTAATATTTTCAGATTTTATGTTACAAGTTCCTGTGTAATAAAAAAGGCCTGAGGATTTTCCAGTGTATCGACACTATTGTACTGAGCCTATATGAGTATATGAGGTGGCTGTGGATTAGGAGGTAGAGTAGGTTGTCCATTAATTACAGAGTTTCCGGTTCTCCTTGAGCTTGACACTGAACCCCCTAATTGCTCCCGATACAAGCATCAGTGTGTGAAAATGAGAGGTAGATTTGTAAAGCATCGAAAGCTCTGTCTGCTTAGGTAGAAAAGTGTAAGTAATTTATTATTTTACAATACCAAGCCAAAGTGGAGAATTTTACATAAGAAATTACAATGCATTCACATTCTTTGTAACACTTAAGCAGAAAGGCTTGAATATATAAAGCTGTGGTCTTAAGGTGCCTTATGAAAAAATACAATAGTGCAAAACTAAACTGAGGGAAATTGCATTGAATTTCACCAAAAGCAGGTTAAAATGACTCACCTGTCAATTATACAGGAAGGTCTTTAATGGGGTTGATTCAGAAAGTACTGTGATGGTGGTGAGTTGGTGTCACATAGAAGGCGTCTTACATCAGCACCCTGGGGTAGTGAGTGTCTGTGTGTGTGTGTGTCAAAGAAAAAGTAATACTGACTCTATAAATCCCAGATGCTCTCAGTTACTGTATATACTTGTCAAACAACTGTCACATCTGTTATCTGTCACAGCCACTAGCATCATCAGAAACATAATGAACCGTCACACACACATCTGTCGCATTAAACTGTATGTAGCAATTTTGCCTAACTTGCTCTAAATTATATTGTCCATTCCAGATGTTTTGTGTATATGTGTGTGTGTGTGTGTGTGTGTGTGTGTGGTGTGTGTGTGTGAGAGAGAGAGAGAGAGAGAGAGAGAGAGAGACACACAGAGACACACAGAGATAATTAATTTGGAACCTTTATATACGTCTCTGTTATTAATTACCACACAACTATAATTCAAACCTGATATCACTGAAAAAATAATACTGTAATATTGCCTGTATAAATTATTTTAAGTTTGTTGATGTCAAAGTCAACACAGAATTAAAGAGTTCTGGTCTTCAGACCCATTTCAGAAATCCTCATAAAAATCATAATTTGACTCACAATTTTAAGAGAGCACGTAAATGTTTTTGAGTGTACGAATGTTGAGGCCTAAAGATCTCCTATATAGATAGCCCTGATTCACTAATTCAATGAAGGGGGAAAAGAAAGAAACAATGCTTCACCTGTATTTTAAGTCCTCCATATTAAAAAATACACGTCACACAGATCTGGTGCACCCTATGTGCTCACTACACAAGCTGCATATGGCCCTGCGAATCTGCAAGGGCCACGCCTCCCCCTCATTTCAAAGTGGGTGTCAGTGTTTACAACTTTGATGAGAGGATGAACGCACTATTCGACAGAAAGAAGGTAAAAAAAACACCATGAAAGTGAATTGTTGGAACAGGAATCACGTAAATGTGTGTTCTCTCCAAGTTTGATGTCAGCAAATAACAGTAAGGTTAAGTTGATGTGCAGTTTGCTCTGTATCTCTCCACTCTGTCTGTCTCACTAACAGCTGACAGTGCAGCTCTCTGTCTGTCTGTCTGTCTTCCAGAGCTGTTCTGTGGGTGAAATACAACTATTACGTTTGTTAAATACCAACGGACAGCACTGTTTAGCTCAGAAAAGATAACCAGTTTGAATGGACCTGATGCATATATTAAGGTTTAAAGCAGCACTTCACCTGTCAGTGCTCATAATGTTATGGCTGATGGGTGTATGTTCACATTGTATAGACAAAGCAAATTTTATAATATTGTGCAGACTGAAATAATTACCGGGCAGCAGAACAAAGTCTCAGTTTTTAGTTTTAATTATTTTAAATTTTCTACAATGTTAATGTTAATATTAATATTCACTTAATATTCTACAGAACATATTCTTTTGAACAAATATTGTATGTATATACCTCGTTCTGTTCTCTATAGATCTACTAATTCTTAGACTGACAGATGAAGCAAACTGTTTTAAAAGAGGAAGACTTGTAGTGGGAGCACTGGGACATCAGGTGTGACTGTGTGGCAATGAAATAGTTTACAGGGTTTATGGGTCAGGTTGGAGGGCCCCCTAGCAGCATTTTGCTTTCCCAGGGAGGTTCTGCATAGAAGTTATTTTCTGGTGTGATGCGACTATTTGTGGATGACAATAGCTCAGTCTGTAGGGGCTTGGGAACCAGAGGGTCCAGCATGGACCTCCAGTATGGAGTGTGGACGGGTAGCAGCATTAGGAGCCCTTGAGCAAGGCACCTAATGCTGCTACGTGGCAGCCCATCACTCCACTATTTCTCCACATTTGCATGTCTGTAAGTCCTGTGTGTGCACGATTGTATTTCAGGCCTATGTGTGTGTATACACTGAGTGAAAAAATAAGAATTTCCCCATTGGGGATTGATACAGTATATCTTCTTCTATCTTCATCTTCTTCATCATCTATCTGTCCTTCTAAAACTGTTGCTGTTGAAAAATACATTGGTTTGACAACGCTTTGGTTAAGATTTGATTAGGTTAAGGCACAGAAAGGATCATAGTTTAGGTTTGTTAAGGTTTGGGGAGCTTTGTCCTCATGGGTACAATAATAAATGTGTGGTTAACGTTACGGAACAATAATGTGATCGTGGTTAAAAGAAATCAGGTGTCTTTTAACCACGATGAGAACAGCAAACGAACAGCAGTCCCCTTATTGAAGTCCAGAGTTTTATTGAGGCGCTGATACTGTCAGTCTTTGGGAGGGGACGTTCTCATCCAGCCACACAAACCACATTAAGTTTGTTACATAAAATAAAACTTTCATCAATGGAGTCAACTTGCCACTACGGAAAGGATAGAATCAAACCCTGAGTAACTCATTCATTATAGCATTAAGCCACTCCGTGGTAATAAGTTTGTCACACAGCAAGATTGGTCAACAAATGTCTGAGCCATGGTCCACTCAGCAGAGATGTTGCCAAATGTGACAAAACAAAGAGCGACCAACTGTTCATTATATAAATGGTGAGTAGGTGGCAGTCAACAATATCAACAACATCATTTTCAAACTTAAACGGTACTTAAAAACCTAAAAATGTACCTGCTGTGGCGTAAAGTGAATTTGCTGATTGTGTAGTAACATGATAATTGTTTTGTCATGTTAGAAACAATATCAGTATTACTGTCACTTACTTAAAAGGTCCTGTGTGTAGGATTAAGTGGCATCTAGCAGTGTAGTTGCTGATTGCAGTGTCCTTGCCTCACGCTCCCGTACCAAGCATGTAGGACAAACAGACAAAGAGACAGTGTCACCAGTGTTTGGTTTGTCCAATCTGGGCTACTGTAAAAACATGGCTGTTCAACATGGCAAACTCCGTAAAAGAGGACCTGCTCCGCCTGTAGATAAAAACAACTCATTTTAAGGTAATGAGAACGCAAGACTTCTTATTTTCAGGTGATTATACACTAATGGAAACATACCTATGAATATTATATTCCATTTCTGCCAATAGATCCTCCTGAGTGTTACACTCAACCTTTAAAATATCCTCTTCTCTGTGTTTATACAGTTAAACTTACACAGCACAGGACCTTATTGCCTCCTGATCTTATAGAATTTGATGTCAACCATTAACATCCTTTTACAATTTTTCCAGAATTCATTGACAACATATTGGTAATAAAATCCATCTACAACATTTGTGGTAGCGTAGGTGGCCTCTTCTTTCAAGCTGTAATGCTGCCGTAATGCTGTAATGTGGCAATATCCACACACAAATCCTTGTGAATGGACCTTTCTTTTTCTAAAGGCATGTAATTCGTTGCCATCCAAAATTGGGGATTTTAAATTTTTTAGGTAAACTGAGGAAAGAGTTCCTGTATGGGTTGAGAATATTCTCATATTTTTCCTAAGCTGAATAAAGCTTTGAATTATCTGAAAAATGCAAAATGTCACAAAACTGAAAGCAGGGCTGGTTTTATACATAATCTTTTGGAGATATGTGGTTTTCACAGTACAGCCACAATATTAAATGTTAATGTGGTAATAAAAACATTACTCAGGTATGAACATACTAGATAAATCAATCTTATTTTGTTATAATACAATAAGATATACAAGTTTATGATCTCCATCTGCATTAATAAACTATGGGAGTACATGGGCAGTGTCCCTACTGGTTGCACTTGTCTAAACAGACTGAGATGATGGTTATATCCCTGTTCTAGGTTTACTTATCAAGTTCGTATTTTGTTTATATTCTATTGTCTGCCCACCTTTGCACACCTACACTTCTGACTAACATTGTTTCTTTAATAAGCCTTTTTCCATATTTTTACCTTACAGGGTTCTTTGTAGGACTGTTTTAATCTAAGTCTATGTGTGGGGTGCGTTGTTTTAATTTACTGTTTGATGATTACATTTGTTTTCATAATGTCAGCACCCTTGTGGACATAATTTGAAATTTTAAAAGTTTGATTTGGAAGGACTTGTTTCTTTCTTTTATAGTTTTGGTAGAAATTCACAGTGATTCAGGAAGGTGTGATTCAAATTGAGTGACTAAATAGTTTGCACTAATATTTTGGTTTTGCAATCTGTTCATTGTGTAGCCAACACAGCAGTCTATTCAGAGGCAAGAAATAAATAAATATATAAATGCCCACAATGACAAAATTCTTATGTCGGGCCGCTGCATCAGTCTGTTTTGTCTTTTTTTCGCCACAAACACAAAATTCACCAACTCATTTGACTAAAGCTCATTTTTGAAAAGCAGAGATTCAAGGATTTTTGATAAATCACCATCACTGACTGAACTAGATTAAAATGGTTTATAATGACATTTTCTGAAAGAAAACATTTCTCATCTCTCTCTCTCTCTCTCTCTCTCTCTCTCTCTCTCTTTCACACACAGACACATGCATTATGTAGGTGTAATCTGTTATGATGAAGCAAGCCTTTGTCAGCATTACTCCCTTGTTTGCAGTTTTCTGGCAGTGAGCTTGGGGTTTACATAATCTTCGGTGCCTCAGCTACTGAACCGTATTGTCACCGAAACACCTGCTACAGCAACCTGACTGACCGACTCCTGCTGGGCCAACACGTGGCCTCAACCTGGACTGTACAGGAAGAGAGAGAGGTTGTATTCAAGGAAACTGCTGTCAGAACAAAAGGGAAAGCAAGAGAAATTAGAATAAAGAGGGATACATGACCGCCTCAGAGCATTAAAGTAAATAAACAAAAGATAAAGAAAACATCAAATACTATCATTAATCAATTTTTTCTTTCTGGGTCACAGAGGGTCTGGAGTTTATCCCAGAATTATTTGGTTCAAGCAATGAAACCCCCTGGATAGGTTGCATTCGTCCCTACAGGGATTCAGTTTCCCAGTTACCTTACCCCCATGCTTATTGACTGTGGGAGGAAACCCCATAAACACAAAGATAACATGCAAACTCCCCACAGAATGAACCATACTTAAACTGCATTGACGAGCACTGAAAGCCTGCTAATAAACCACTGCTCTCATGGAGACAGCTACTCCGTCCTCCTGTCTCATCCCTTTGGCTCCAGTTCATCTGATTCATTTCTGTGTTGTGCATACCCACCTCTACTTTTAATCCAGGCCTGCCATTCTGGACCTAACGTCAAGCTCCGCCCACCTGCTCCTTTGGGTAGAGTCTGCCCACAGGACACTCCCCAGTTCTTCCATTAGTCTTTAGCTTGTGGAGTAACTGGGGTTATCAACCTTCCTTGAACAGGAGCAACCCAGTGTCCCATTTGTCCAGACTTACCTTTTTAGATAGTACCCTGATGATCTTTACCTTTACTTGCTACCAGACTCAGGAGCATTATCGTCGCTTCTCAGTGCCCTGGTACTTAATTCCCACTTTGGCATTTCCACTTATAAAAGACCTCTCAAGGTTGAGTCATGCAAGCTGAGACCCGCAGCTGAGATCATGCAGGACTTTATGGGACCTAAGGGTGCTCCGATCAGGGTTTTTTGGGGCTGATCACCAATCACTGGAAGCAGTATTGACCAATACTAATTACTGGGTCTATTTGAAGCCATCTGTTTATTGTGTAGCCTTATTTATTTAACTATTCTTAACAACATAAACTAAAATTAAGAGATGAATCATGATTTGACAACTATTTATTGGCAGGCAACATGTGCAACATATCCCACTCTCTCCCTCTTAGAGACACGACTTAAACCACAGCAGCCTACGCTGGTTAGTGGGAGCAGCTTAGAACTTAACAAATATACAGTGTTTCCCACAGAATGACAGTGTAACTGTGGAGGGCAGGGGAGAGGGATATATATTTCTATTTCTCATTTCTTATTTCACCTTTTAAATTATACTGCATTCTCAACCTTATTTTTTGTGTTTTAGTGTTAACTACTTTAATCAGATTTTTCCCTTCTCTTCCTCCATTAGAGTCGGCTTTTCACATTCAAGTGTGGACACTCAGAACATCTATAAATATAGTTGGACAACCCATCATACTTCTTTTCAAGTATAACCTGGCCCTTACCCAGCTCCAAGGTGTTTGCCATTGTGGCAGGTCTTTGAGTAGATCAGGACATCATGAAGCTATCTCTAATTGCTGACCTCCACCAATAGCATCCTGGCTAGCTTAAAGGAAAAAGTCATGAACAATAGGATAGGGCAGTATGCAGAGCACATGGATTAATCATCTGACCAAGCACCCTCAGATGATTAGAGCATAGTAAGTGAGAACCATTACATGGTGCACAGGAGAAGGATGACTGCCGTAACTCTCCAGCTCATTGAAAGTCTCCGAGACATCCCCCATGTGCATGTCTTTGGGGTTATTGGGAAGGATCTGCACCACCTCACCTCTCAAATTCCAGAGTTTCCATCTCCTTCTGCACCTGCTTCCCCTCCTGTGATCCCATGATCTCACTTCCCCCATCTGTCTCGTCTCTGGGGACATCCTCAGGAATCCAGTCTGTCTCCTCCTGAACATTGCTCTTCTTCACCCACAGATCATTGATTTTTTTAAAACTCCAACCCTCTTGTTCTTACCCTTTTAGAGAGGTCTGGAGTAGCATACATCATCTCCCTGCCAAGTGGAGTCCACAACTGGGGTCCAACTGTACCTGCAACTGCACATTTATGGTGTTTGTTGTCATTGACTTCAATTTTCTCAAAAGAGAATCAACAATTCACCACCATTATGTATATATTATATATTATTGTATTTTTAATTGTATTATTTTATTATTTATATTATTCTTTTGTGAGACACAGAGAAGTGAGCTTGAAAACGAGACAAAGTATTGAAGCCACAAAGGGTAGAAACAAGTAGAGAAAGAATACTGAGAATACTGTCAAAATGCAACAAGGTACAAAAAGATCCACTTTCATGTGAACTCTGGGGCAGATAAGTTATGGTTTTGAGTCACGTTAATAGCCATGTATTTTCATAAATACTCTCACAACCAACTGGGAAATAAGAAAGTGAAGCGCAGTTACATGAATCTTTTCGGAAATGCACTTATTAACTTTCTTGCTGAGAATTACATTAGAAGATTGATACCACTCTCATGGTACAGTAAAAATAAAAGCTACGACTATTAGCCAATTAGCTTCCCTTAGCATTAAGGCTGAAAACAGCTAGCCTGTCTCAAACACAATTTGTCTGCCGCTACTAAAAAAAACATGTTGATCGATGAACTCCAGTGGCGCTGTAGGGGGATTTTTTTTGACAGAGCCAAGCTAGCTGTTTCCCCCCATTTCCAGTATTTATGCTAAGCTATCCTGCTGGTGGCTCTAGCTACATAGTTATAGACACCAGAGTAGTGTTGATCTTCTTATCCAGTTATTGGCCATAAGCGACAAAGCATGTTTCCCAACATATGGAACTATTTCTTGAAGAATGGCATAACATGCTGTCACTCACCAGAATAATTGATTTTACCTAATAAGTCCAGTTTGCACTGATAATGCAGGATAGGTCACCACAACTGTCCAAAGAATGAGGTACTTATTATTATGTCATGTGTGTCATGTCACGTTTGGTTGTAATAAGTCAGTGTGGACTCTAAACCTTAATTAGTGTCATTGGCGTCACCTGTGTTTACCCTACAATTTCATGTCAAAAAGCCTGCTGTGAAAAAGGTCTGTTGTGCGAAAAAGAATGCAAAATGTGTGTCCACCCACACACACACAAACACAGATACACTATATACAGTATGTTATCTATATCGTGTTCTACGCAATGTACTGAATACATTGAGATACTTTTATTTATTACTAACTAATGCAACAACATCCACAGACTCCATAGATCCCATTAGGGTTTCTTGTTTCCTGGGGATGCTGCTCTGTTCTGTACAGTCTATTCCAGCAAACACTATTGTAACTAATCACTTACAAAGTGATCATGCTCCAGGAGCAGGGATCCTCTCCAGTAACTCATTTATATCCCATATTGGGTGCAGGTATTGTTGGGGCTCCTGGGGATTGTTTGGAGGCTGGTGCAGTCAGGCATGGTGGGGAATGGGAATGAAGGGATTATGATGAGCTGTTAGCGTTTGCCCTACACAAAGACAAACCCGCGCACACACACACACACACAAATTTAAAAAGTGCCCAGGCAAACCAAATTAGGCTGCCAAATTGTGCTTTTCCTCTTTCCTGGCCGTCCTCTCCAGAGCCTTTGATGGTCTGAGTCTCTGAGGGCTCTGCCATCATCAGGGAGAGATGAGAGGATTGAGGGGCTTAGGCCCTCTTGGTAAGATAAGAGGGTAAGAGCCCATTCAGACTGAGACAGAGAGGAAGACGTGACCTATGGAAGATTAAAGTTGAAGGTCAGCATGAGTACATGTCCACAAGCATAAAAACTTTTGAAATGATGAAGTTGTTTGAATCATCAGCACCAACTGATTGATGATCATAAAAAAAACCTGTAAAGCTTTACGTTCAGCACGACTGACCAAAAGCACAAGAGAGACTCGTTCTGAGTGTGATTAAGGATATTGGACAGAATATTTAACCAGTTTAATTTGTAAGATGGTTATTTTCAGAAGAGTTTAGGAGTTTTAATTTAAAGATTATGTCACTGGAGACTGCTTTTCAAAAGTTATTTCTGAACTTCTGTCTTTGCTTGGAAAACTATGCGATTCCAGGTGGACTTAGAGGTATCTAGAATGGTACCATTTCCAGTTTGTTGTGAATGTTCATGGAGGCCGAATCCAAATTTTTTGATGAATTCATTCAGGTGATTGTCAACATGGCCCTTTACATGACAAATCATTGATTCAGGCATAAAACATTTGACTTGTATTCATTTGAACATGGGATGTACTCTGACTGTGCTGGTGGCTTTGGTTTTTGTGAAGGGAAATTACTTTTACAGTATTATTGAAATATGGATTGATAGCTTGAAAAATGTTGCTATATACTAGTAATGAATAATTTAAAAGTAAAGTTTACATGTGAGGTTATATTATTTGGGAAATTAGCGCTATTTGGTTAAATGTATCAATGGTATTGATTGATTCTACTTGAATATATAACTAGAAAGTTTTTCAAATGACTAATAATTGTGACATTGTTTTATTGAACTCTCAGAAATTAAAGTTAACTATTGTTGCTGTTCATTATGGTCCTTTTTCCTCTGAGCTAAAAATATAACCCCGCCTCCGTAGTGTGCAGACCTATCATCTGCTTGATTAGTTGACCGTGTGTGTGCGCATTCATTTTTTTTTCAGTCTGTCTGAGTGTGTTTGCATGTTCACTTACATGTGTAAGCTCTTTAA
Source organism: Dicentrarchus labrax (assembly GCF_905237075.1). Lineage (NCBI taxonomy): Eukaryota > Metazoa > Chordata > Actinopteri > Moronidae > Dicentrarchus > Dicentrarchus labrax. The sequence continues at coordinate 1,785,587 of NW_026136722.1, read as the reverse complement.
AAATAGAGAATCTATTAGCAGCTGTAGGGGGTCTACAAATGCATGCATAATGAGTGTGACCCACACACACACGCACACTCACACACTCTCACTCACAGGCTAAGACTCAGCAGTGGTAAGCCAGTGGATTAATACAGCACCAAAATGTCTCTGATGTAGGGGACAGACAGTTATGTAACACAGAGAAATGCTGACCAAGATTGCTCTGCGTATGTGTTTTTCATATTTCTGCAGTTTTAAATGTATTAGACACATATTGATTTAATTATCAAGGTGATTTATATTTAAAAACAACAAGTTATTCTGCGGTCTCTTAGGAGAACAAGCGGAACTCAATTTGAGGTTATATTTGGATGTACCTTTGCCTCTATGTACAGGAGCATGCACATACAAATTTAATAAACTAGCTCTGCTCTCTCCTTTGCTGCCTGAATGCACTGATTCTTTACAGCAGTGCCATCTTCAAGTCCTACTGCATGAGTATGTGCAGAGGGAACTCCCCCTACAGGTTAAACGCTGAAACAACAGCATTTCTTCTCATTACTACATGAGTTTATGCTGCAGCTGCTTGTAGCTACTAGTTTGTGGTTATTGTGGCCATTGATTTGTCTACCTTTTGTCAGTTTTATACCTGTTGAGTGAGGATGAGTCAGCCTGAGCCTTGACTTCTAACTCCTCTCAGATTGAATATTTGGCTCGATGGGAGCGAAAGAAAATAATGAATGGGCTCTACATGGGGATGAGATACATATTCTTTATCAGGTGGATTGCAGACGTGGGAGTAAAGAAAGTGACTTGGGAGAGGCGGAGGAAAAGTGGAGGAAAAGGATTAAATAAGTGAGCCATGTGCCTGATTTAAATGTTATTCTGAAAACTTTGAGCATGAATTAATAATAAGTAGACATGGAGATATAATTTTATGTAAATATTTCATTTAAGTGCTATACCACCAGACTGTTATGTATCTTTGAGACACTTTTCCCATCTTTGTTTCTTTCCTCCTGACCCTCTTGTTATTAAGAAGTCACACAGCAGTTGTTTTTTTTAATACAAAGCTACATGAGCCAGCATCTGCTCCTCCAGCTCTCCACTCGAGTCAAAGGGAATTCCTGAGCGGCGCTCAACCTCGGCTCTGCCATCTCATCACCCACGCAGCCTCTCTGCCTCTCAGCTGTTTTCCACTTTTGTATATAGTTTTCCGATGCAATTGTGGAGAACAAGAGTGAAGCTCTTTGTGGTGTTTTTGAAGAAAATCCAGTGTCTTAAGAAGAGTATTTGTTGAACGACATCATGTCAGGCAGACCTGGATTAACTAGCAGTAAGAGTTAGGGGCATCTAGCGGTGTAGCTGTAGATTGCAACTCTCTTACCTCCCCTTACAAGTGTGTAGGAGAACGCCCAAATACTAATGGCCCTACATAGTGCCAGTGTTTGGTTTGTCCCTTCTAGCATACTGTAGAAACATGGTGACAATAACAATAACAAGATACTGGCGTTGGCGTAGTATGTTTACCATCGTCACTTCCGGTTTTCTCGTGCACTCACTGATTCGTTAGTCAAGGGCTAGCACTCCACCAATCAGATTGGTCATTGAGGCTGACGGCCACAAAATGAACGCCGACGCCGTCTCCGACTGACGACGGCACGGGACACACTGAACCGACTCAAGTCACCGACCTCGCCCGACTGTCCGACGACGTCCAACGGCCGATAATCGGGTTGATGTGTCCGGGCCTTAAGACGACCTGCGGCATCTGTACATATAAAAGGTTCATTCTAAGATAACAAAAACATAATGATTCTTATTTTCAGGTGATAACTAAATGTCACACAATGGACCATTAAGAGCTCAAACATCACACTATATTCATCTTTCTGAAAGGAATAGTTTGACATTTTGGGAAATACACCTTCGCTTTCTTGCTGACACATGAAAAAATCAATACTCGCTCTCATGTCCGTGTGGTAAATGTGTGGTTAGCTCGAGCCAGCTGTTCAATAAATCTGCCTACAAGCACATTTGAATCTCACTAATCACTCACTAAAACATGATCTGAAACTGAAACAGCAAATTGTCCTTTATCCACATGTTTTTGTGTAGATTAAACAAATAAGATACAACACTGATAATTAGAGTTGCTGGTAGGCAGATTTGGTTACCTTCGGTCAGAGCCAGGCTAGCTGTTTCCCCTTGTTTCCAGTCTTTATGCTAAGCTAATCAGCTGCTGGCCCTATAGCTATATTTACTGTAAAGACACACGTAAAAAAATACCCTTAACATGGCCAATTTAAACATATGCATCACATACTCTCCTTGAGCCAGACTTTTTCCAGCCAGCAGAGACGTTGTCATGGTTACCAGCCGTAAAGAGACACACAGTGGCAGAGCTAATGAAGGCACACTCCTGTGCACACTAATGCCTGGAACTGCTTTTGTGTACTCAGTTTGTCAGCCACTTGGAATAATCAACAAGTCTCTCTCAGGAGTTTGAGGTCCACCATCTGGAGCAACGGGGAGGCTTTGGCCCTCTGTCAGTCAGGGAGGCTCAGGCCTGAACAGGGTGTAGACTGGACCACACATGAGCAGTTATTAGTCTGCACCATATGGATGTCCCAGACCAACTGGAAAACTTGAGCTCCTCTTCATACTCCCTGGCATTTGCTGGGCAAGTCATTCTCAAGTTGCTAACCTTATTGGTCCAGCTTTGACAACTGCAAATAACTTCATCAGCACCACGCTATTTAATAAAAAAAGACATGGGGTTATATATCTTTTACTTTTTGTTTTTATTTTCCAATGTCTGTGTTTTCAGCCCCAAACTCCTGGTTTTTGTCATCACAGCGTCTCGCCAGTTCGACCTCTTTCCGCTCCTCTCCCTCCATGTTTCCATGTGCTCGCTCTGCACGTTCCTACCTGCACCCATAATCCACTTGTGGCATTTTCGGTCTGCTCCCCTTGTCCTATTTTCAGACAATCCTCTCTTTGTCTCAACTAACAAGTTGAATTTTAATCATCCATTATCACTACTTAACCAAGCCGTCATGGTAGATTTCACAGTCAAGGGTCACTTTTTGTTCCTGCTTTTCTATTTATGTCAGTATGGCAACTAACTGTCCTTTGACAGAGAGCAGCCTAAAATTATTAATCATTCTTGATCATATGAGATTTTGTTACTGTTTCTGTTTAAAAATGTCAAAACATGGTCCTTTACCAGTCTTGAAATGTGCTATGTTGAACTCTGTTTTAGTCAGACGACCATGCAAAATGCAATGCAAAATACCTTCAGGTCACTAAGTCTTGCATTCATATTCTTCTCTGTATATATTATCTTGGAGGTCTTCTATCTTTTCCTCTACCTCCAGGGATTCCTTCAGCTCAGGCAAATTATCAGTCAAGTGATGACGCTCATAAAACCCTGACAGGTAGCGTGTGCTCTGCTGAGATTGTATTGATCCACCAGCCATTCACGTGAAGGGATGCAAGAGAGTAAACGTTTTAATATACTCCGTGCTCAGTATGTTTTACGATAATGGAGGAGCTCACACGGGGTGTGAGGAGCCTCATCAGAGCTGTGTTGCCGGACGCTTGTGTTTTATTTCCTTATTCTCACAGGAGTTTGAAGATTCAATCCCACCTATGTGCTGTGATGAAATAAAGAAATGTTCGGTGTCAGGTCAACTAATGAATCCTTACACCAATGATTTCTTTATAGATTGCCTACCACACACACACATACACTACTAATCCGCAAGTTGAGTCTAACAAGAAGAGTCTCGTTTATCTTGTTGACATTGATATCAAGACATATACTGTGATACAACATACATTTGAATCCATGTGAGCAAGTAACTTGAATTGTCAGATATTTAATTTGCTTGGATAGACGGAAAACACACATTTCTATATTTAAGTTATTTTAACTTTTTTAATCAGTTAATTCTACAGAAAATGTCCAATATCACAATATATAACGCTATAAAGAAAAATGGAATTAAATTTTACAATAAAAATTAAACCATGGTGAGATGTGTTGGGCAAAACAGACCAGGACAGGGAGGTTTTTGGCTCTTACCAGACATGAGTGGAAGAATATTCCAAAATTATATTCATGGTTTGTTTTGGCCGCTTAGGGTTAAATTTTTTTGGCATTGTGAGAGAAAGTATTTCTCTCTGTGACCCTATACCTGAATAATCAAACATAATATAACCGAACCAACCGACCAATATGTTATCCTCTGCGTTAGAAAATTAATTCTTGCCCCTGGACTTGAAACCTGCTGGGATTGTCCTGTGAGAACAAGCTCTCCAAAATACTGTAAGCACAGGCTTTATTACAAAAAAGAATATTCTTCACACAATATGGTGCTAAAGACAGGGATCAGAAGGTACATATTTCTGTAAAGTTGTTTTAAGCTTTTCATCAAATAATATATAACAATATTGTGATGTGAAATTACATATAAAGGTCCATCAAGTACTAATTCCCAAAGGAAGTTAAAGTTTTTAACTTAACTAATACATTTTGTTCTTGAGAAATAAGTTAGATTACTCTAAAGAGATAGAATAAGTTACGTATAATTTACTGTTTTCTTTTGCTAACAGTGAAGCACTGTCACTACAGCAACTAAATTCATCACCATGACACCTGACCTAATCACCTTCTACAGCGTTAGCATTGTCTGGTATTTAACTGTTTGTTTAATGTAGCTTTAATTCATGATGGCTGATCTCCTAAGACACGATTGGGTCATTGATAGGTGCTGCTCAAAAGAAAAAGGAGTGGATATTGTTGAAGTGTGATGCAGTATTCAAGGATTTAACTGCCATTTAACATGCCTTGTTATATAACAAAATTTCAGATTGTAGTTCCCTTTATGCTACTTGTAAAACAATATATATATATATATATATATATATATATATATAAAACAATTAAGTCATAAAAACAATAATAAAAAATGTATTTTGAAAGATGAAGTGCTGAGGATGAATTTCACAGTCTCACAGCCCAAGGGAAGAAGCTGTCTTTAAGTGTGGTGGTACGGCAGTGGAAGCTTCCGTTCCTCTTCCCAGATGGCAGCAGGGTGAACAGACTGTGGGTGCTGTCTTTTATTATCCTTTTGGGCTCTAGAGGCACCTCACCTCACTTATATCACTGATGCTGGGTAGCTGAATACCAATTCAGGTTTTAATCACCCACTGCAGAGCCCTCCCTGTCCCTGGTGTCACAACCTGGCTCAAAGGTGTGTGACAAAAGAGGGAGACCACACAGTCTGAGAACAGTTAATATTCAATTTAATTAAGTAAATGCGAATAAACAATACAATACAATATGTCTGTCAGCAAATCAGTATGTCGGCAATGTCTGTGTGACTGAGAATCAAGGTGTATGTGTATGAATGTAAAACCAAAAACACAACTGAATAAACCAACAGTTCAGTTAGCAAAGTGCAGGTCTGATTTACAGCCTGTTCAGGTGAGCTGCGTCAAGGAGGAGTCTCAGCTCCTCCCCTTACTTCCTGAGATAAAAGAACAGCCAACAAAGAGGAACAGAATAAGTTCTTCGCTAAGTTTCCTTAAGAAATTGATGAAAAACCATACAATACATCTCCGTATGATCTATTTGAGAATAATTCAGAAGTGCTCACAGCCCAAATATGAGCATCTTTCATCTTAACTTTCACTACTTTCTTAACAGTATACATTACACATGAAAATGTGTAATTAGAATATGATGCTAATTACCATGGTGAGTGTACAGTAATTGTCTGTCTTGTTACAGAATCAAATTTATGTCCATAGTTAAATTGTCTTTAGCAGATTTTTTTGGCTTGATTGGTGTTGAGCCACTAATGATACTTTGACTGTGTTTTAACACCTGTGTGTGTGTGTGTGTGTGTGTGTGTGTGTGTGTGTGTGTGTGTGTGTGTGTGTGTGTGGCTGTGTGTGTGTGGGTGTGCGCACAAAGTAGAACTAGTCTAAACAAGCACTGAAATGCTGAAAAGGAGTCACACATTTGCAGTCCTTGAAAAACAGAGGTCAAGCTGTGAGGTCTTTTCACAGACCAGTTTGGGTCTTTCTCTTATTTCTGTGAGGACGTTCACAAGGCTGCCTGCCTATTCACACACTGAAAGCCCACACATATTAAAACATCAAAGATTGCTCGTGATATGTTGAACTGTGCGAAGATCCATGAGTTGCTGTGTTTTCTTGCTGTCGGTTCGTGCCTTGAATGCATAAAGTGGGAGAGAGGGCGAGAGAGGGAGGGATGAATAAATAAGTGGGTTGGAGGGAAAAAAAACGACCGGAGCGGTTTTCATTCCATGTTCCTTTTAAATCTTTGGGCAGTAAGAATCTGATAAATTAATAATAACGTTAAGGTTTTGCTTTGCCTTCTCCTCCCCTACACCACCTCTTTCCTCTGGGTGCTTTCACCCCCCTTGTGTGTATTTTTGAAAATCGCCTCCATTGCTACAGACTGCTTTAATAATTCACATGAAAGTTTTAAAGCGCAGTAGATGATCTTGAGAACATTCAGTCAGAGAGGAGCCAAAGAAATAATTAAAGTTTTCCATGTTTTCTGTTCTGATGTTTCCTCACAGTGCACCAGTGTCAGGAATGTCTAACCCAGACTGTAAAAAGACAAATACAGACACAGTGTGAACACATGATTGATTCTGCTAAGGGCCTGTGAGGCAAAGGTTAATTATTTTTACAGCAAAAATGAAACCAAATCATTCAGGAACAAACCTGTTGTTATGGAAAGATATCTGGCTCTTCTCACCTAATTGGAGAAGTTATCTTATCGATTGGCTACTTAGAATGTAACTTTTCTATGGCATAGTGAGAAAACATATCAATCTCTCTGTGATCCTTTACTTTAATTAACCTCACCAACCTGTCATTCTTTGCATTGGAAAAGTCTTATTTGACCCAGGTCCTCTTCTAGAAACCTGATCTTCCTATGTGGATGCACAATACTGTAGGAGTCTGAATAACAAGAAATGAACATTTTTATTTCCCTGAATGTCTGATTCAAAATTCTGGACACAGTTTGCTGCTAAAGACAGTGAGCTTGTTATTGTGCAAGAGTGCTGCGTCAAACTGTGAATACATTGTGGACAAGGACAGAAGTTCTGTTAAAGCACTGTTCAGGGTTAGTCTGTGATCCACCTACAATCCCCACACTACCAAGAGGATTTTATTGTAAATTTCTAACACTTATTGTCAGAAATTATATTGAGTGTAACGTGTGTAAAGTATGCTGAGCAACGGCTAACAAAAAAGACAGTATAATGGTGTCTGTGCATCGAGCATTGGGACTTCAGCAGTAGCTTTACCTTTACTCATGATCGTCTGAAACATTTTGGTTGTTATATTTTCTCTTAGAATGTACAAAATGTGGTTTATAGTGTGTAGGTGTCGCATTTCAACCAAACTACCTACAAGATTTAAAGCACTGTTTTTACAGTTTGTGTGCTTGCTATGACAACAGCTATGCATGTAGATGCAGCGGCCGGTAGCTCCTCTAAACTTGCTAGATTTTTGTTTTAATCTGTTTTTTTGTTTTGTTTTTTGGCTTTACTGCTGACACATCACTGAATGATGTCTGATTGGATTTGAAGAGCTAAGCCAGCATTGTTCAAATCGACTGGATTCAGGAGATTTTGATTATGGCAACGGCAGCCAGATGGCTAGCTCCTTCAAACTTCTCTCTCTCTGTATATTTTTTTATCTGTTTTTTTTTTTCTGGCTTTATTGCTGAAACAGGTATTATCCATGACAGAAATAGCTTACAGTCATCATAAAAGGAAGCTTGGGGTTTGGATTAAAGAGCAGCAGATCTTGAGATGATCCACCCACACACACCAGCCCATCGTGGCGGGTGGGATCGCCCCAGGAGGAGAGGAGGAGAGGAAGAGAGCCGGGATAAATGTCAAATGTCAAAGTTCTTATGTGAAGATAAAACCATATTTTCCTCACTATCTTGTTGCTGTTTACATTCCCTTGTAGCATAACAAGCACAAACACTGACAGTATAAAACCATATAAGGTAAAACATAAGCAAAACATGTTACCACTTATTGCCAAAAGAAAAGAAACGTATCATTTGACAATGCATATTTTTTAGAAAATAGGTGGAACCTGCCATTAAACTTGTTGTCTTGGTTTTGTATCAGATATTTTAGAATATCAGTTTTGGCCACTGAAAGTTAAAAACCAATTGGAGGCCTGCAGAAACTTCTTCAGCTTGATGGCGATGACATAAAAGCATGTTGTGTGCTCACTTACACACATTTCACCATACTGCGTGCCCTATTCATGCATCTGTTATGTGTGCAGTCAATGCAGATAAGGAGATGAGCGTGTATAAGTGTGTGTACAACAACCTGGGTAACAGAAGGTGCACTTCAGCCTAACAGCCGCCTGCTGTGACCAGTCAGAGCATTAACAGCCATAAGGACGGAGGTGCACATGAAAGTGTCTCTCAGCTTATGTTTTGTTAAGAGATGGGGCAAATTTAGCCTCTTCTTATTTCTCTAGCAGCCCCGCAGATGAATTGTGAGTGATACTCCCTTATCACATCCACATATGGAAATAGATGGGCCTGGGTTACAGTATGGTATCTGAAATTGCTTCTACAGTAGGTCTGTGTGTCAGCATAATAGCCCTCCTATATTCCTACTGTAGTAACTCCTGTCAAAGTGACAAAAAGCACCACTGTTCACCCTTGTTGCTGATGTTGCAGATGAGAGCCTCAGGTTTTATTTCTTCGAGAGAGAGTGAGACAGACAGAGAGAGAGGAGAGGAGGGGGATGGAGAAATGGAAATAGGTATAAACATGGAAATATAAATAAACTGCAACCTCTGGGGTTCTTCCACCCACCATCTCCTCTGCTCTGCATCTGCTTACACCTCCAGTGAACTTTGTTATTTATCCTCTCATTTACTATTATTATCATGCTTTATCTCCGCTCCGACCCTGTTCCTCCAGTCCCTCTAAATGCTGCTGGTAGCTTCTAAGGTCAGGGATGTTGGTCCTTTTGTTAAGTCAGCCGCCATCGTTGCTGCATCCCCCTCTCTCTGCCTTCATCTCTACATCCTCCTCCTCCCTGCCTGAGGGACACACTGAATAACTCTGTTTGTATGTCAAATATACAGAAGAAAGACTGCTCTAGACACACAACAGTGTATAATCACTTTGTAATGAACTATAACACATGCAAACAACTTTACTGCTGTCTTTTCCTTTTTGTGTCTCTGTGATGCTGCTTTCAAACACACAAACACAATCTTGCACTCAAACACTCATAGTGTCCATAGCTTTTTTCCCACACTCCACCATCTACTGCAGAGCTGCATTATTAAATTTGCATGCGCTTGTTTAGCCAATAAGGACGAGCCCAGTCTTTCCCGCGGTGCCCATATGCCTACGAGCTTAAAGAGTCAGTTAGGGGATCCGTCTGTGCTTTGCTCTCTTAGTTACAATACACACCTTTCAGTTGTTGTTGTAATGTGTATCAGTGCATGAAAGACTGCTGTTCTGTACTGCTCTCTAAACAGAGGGGGGGCTGCCATGAAAGCCTCATGTTTCCGTGTTTCATCCTTCTGCATGTGAGCAAAGTTTGAAGGTGACATGCAAGACCTTGTGCATTACAGACTGCAGTGTGATCTCCCCTCACATGTCAGTGTGTTTGTAGCTTCATGTACTATCTGAAGGTGAAGGGAGTCTTCAAGGCATTTGTATCTGTTACTAAACTTTTATGAGGGTTGAAGCAAATTAAATTGCATATTGTGATCACTATCACTGCTGCAATCAGGGGTCCAAGCACTGCAGGTTAAAATTATTTAAAATTTTGCAATTGAACAAAAAAAGATATTACTTAAATAAAAAGGAGTTCATGCTCCCTTTTGCAATTTACAGCCCCATTTAATACAAAAACTTTCTCAAAACAGTTTGGATTCTAATCTCAAAACTGTCATCCAACTAAACAATAATAATGTTTTTCTTATATCTAGAAAAGGCTGACAGTTTATAGATACAGGGGTTTAACTTTAATCTGACAAGTTGTCATTTCTTCCTCTAGGGTCCCTCTGGGGTTGCTAAACAGCCACTAAGTTCACCTTTGCCTCGGGCCAGCTCTATTTTAAAAAGTCAGAATGTAAAATGAGCCCATTAAAATGTATTTGATGGAATTTTATTGTGAAAAATGACCAAAGTAAGTACACATTTTACAGTTTTATTCTACAATATCTCAGATAAAATTGTGTTCTTTTTTCTAGTCTACATTTGTCTAAAGTCCGTAGTAACTGATTATTTTGTCAATTCTGTTTTTACATTTCAACATGAAGCTCATAAAATTGCTTTTGTTGGGTAAAAATCATGTATCTTCGGGGGCAGCTTACATCCACCTCAATGATGCAACAAATATAAGACATAACAATATGATTTTTCAGGGTATTATTATTTTTCAAACTTTTTATCTTCTACCAATCTACCAGTTTATTTTAATACTGTAATGGAGCATTCTCCCATCATAGTATTGATACGTTTACTGAAGTAAAGGATTTTTGAGTACTTTTTACACAAAATAATCATGCTGTTAGAGTAATTCATCTCCTAAGATTGATGTCCACATGAAACAGAAAGAAGAGTGCTATTTGCTTCTGCTTATTTACCTTCCTGTAAAAACAGGCAGCAAGGGACAAAACTTGTCGCAGTAGCAGTGCTGAATGTGTGTTACGTCCCTCCGCCACGTAGCTATTAGCGGTCCTGTTATCTGCCAGACTGGGAGCTCCCAGTGAACAGCACAGCATCTGATGCAGACAGAGGCCAGTTTGACCCCCCAGAAACAGAAAGCCATGTTGTTGCTACCTACCTAACTAATGAATTTTAGCTAGGTGTCGCTATAAGTGAAAGATTGATTGATGGGTGGATGTCATGTCATATTATTGGTTGAAATCACGCTTAAGTAAGCCTGCGTCACATTTGGTTTTACAGGAAGAACCTTTTTTTTTAGATTTCGATATAAAAATACAAAGAAATTGAGTTTTGGTAAATTTATCAGAATTAGAATCTCTTCATTGGCCAGGTATGTGCACAGATACAAGGAATGTGACTCCGGTTTTATCTTGCTCTCAATGTACAAACACAGACTTACAGCATAAATAAACAGAACAACAAGTTCAACAAAATAGACATAGACTAAATTTAGATTTAGGTGTACAATAGGACTGAGTATGTAACCTTAAAGGGTTAAAAATTCATTTTTCATTTCATCTGGACTTTAAAGGTACCACTGTGCTGATTTTTCCCCCTTTGCTTTTTGTTTTATCTGTTTTGCCAAATCATGTAAATCAAAGACAACAAATGACTCTGAAGCAGAGACCCCTCCATTATAAATCAAATGAACACTCTTCATCAAATCATAATTAGTTTTCTTCAAGGAAGGCTTGTATATCACAGAACAATAAAAAGAAGAGGCAGCTACATTGTGATTGTAATCAGAGAAAGTTAAAACACCTCCAGTTTAATTACCACCTCCTTGAATCCTTGCTGTTTGGGCAATAAAGGATGCTGCCTGCTGCAAACAGACTCCGACAGAAGCACATGGGTTAAAATAAGCAGTAAACTCTCAGCAGTAAATTCTTTAGTCATACACAGCATATTTATAGTTGACTGAAGGCAGTATTCAAGGTCACTAGGAGAACTACTACACTGATTGTTTGCAGTACAGTGGTAAGGATTACAGTATTTATTTAGAAATTAATCCTACATAGAAAAATAAATTAATGAAAATATGTCAGACATGGACATCAAGGAGGGATTCTAAGCTTTTGCCCTGCGCGGACAGTATTGTTGTTCAATGCTCAATGGGATAAAAATTTACGAAACAATACAACTAAAACACACAAATGTAACAAATGGCTTTGCCTAGAGAGCAAATTATATTCATTCTTAGCGATTGTAGTGGGAGCGAAGGGATTTCACATTGCTGTGAGCCAATGGCCGCTACAAAGTACTGCAGTGGGTGTTTCACAGTGTTGCAGAGTAAAGTTTGACCACTTGCCTTTACAATGTGATGATCACAGTACTATCAATGCCAACTCTAAAATACTGTATGGGAAAATACAAAAGCTTTCCATAATGGTAGTGCACTAAAAATCCATTATCCTCTGACAATGAGTAACAATAATTTATGTGAACATTTTCTGCTAAATGTGATGTTTCACTGATGGAGTGCAGGGTCAGCGGCGGAGCAGCTGCCTTGAGCTGGCAGGCATTCAGTGTCTTGCTAAAGGACACGTCAGCAGGAGGGACGGGATCTAGAAAATGACACTTTTTGAGGAAAACAGTAAATTGTTTTTAGATAGGAAGATTGAGACCACTTTCATGTGTGCAGTAAACATGAAGCATATGTATGCGGCATATAATCATTGTTAAAGGCTTTTACAAAGGCTTCCTATTCTCAGTGAAGGTAATGCTACAGGATACAAACACATTTTAACCAATTGGGTGCTTCCAACTGGCAGTCTGGGGAAGGCCCTGCTGTTCCAGGATGACTGTGCCCAAGTGCCAAGCTCCATAAAGACATGGTTAGAGGAGTTTGGTTTGGAGGAACTCGACCGGCCTGCACAGAGCCCTGACCTCCACCCCATTGAACACCTTTGGGAAGAATTACAACACTGATGGTGAGCAAGGCTTTCTCGTCCAACAAGTGCAAAATGCTCTTTTGGCTGAACAGGCACAGACTCCCACAGACACACAGAAATCCTTTCCAGAAGAGCAACTGCTGAAGCCACAAAGGGGAGTCCAACTCATATTGATGCCCATTTAGAATAGTATGTCCAACAATATTACATAGGTGTGGTGTCCGGTTTCCACTTACTTTTGGCCTTATAGTGTATTTGTGTGTTGTATTAACATGAAAAAACAATCCCATGAACCCTATGTCCTGGGTTAAAGTTTGGGAACCACTGAGTCACGTCACTCTGCTGCATGAAAAAAATCTATAATATTGACATATAGACCACACAGCAGAATATTTATCACCTCTACAGCGGACATGAAGGTGATCCAGATATGCTCTAGATCAACACTAGCCCATCTGTGTGAAGAGCCAGCACATTTCACTTGAAACTGATGGCTTTCAAATCCGCCTGTCTGCTGAACTCTGCTGTCAAACTGGATTCCAACACACAAGAGGGATAACCTATTTAGAAATTAATCCATGTCTCATAAAACACATTTATGTGTCACCCATGGTCTGAACCATTTGGGAGGTTTGGGCTGTCTGGGATCTGCGTGCATAGTTGGGAGATAATATTGCACTTAACATGGTTTTGTTCCCTACAGTGACATATTCTCAGCTGACATCCTGCCGTGGATTTACTCCACGTGATTGCATTTTACCGCAGCCCATCTTCTCTCCTCACCTGACCTCCTAAATAAAGCAGCCCGAGAGCTCAATCCATTAATGTCACTCAAGCACACAAATATCTTGTGACAGTTCCAGAAATAGGCTTTTAAAATGTAATTGTTATTGAGGTACACCACGGTATTATTTGCTTTAGGTGTACAGCCACAATTTGTCTGATTGAGTGAGTGAGAAAGCACTTTTTTTTAAACTGACTGAATTAGTTTTTTCTTCATTTAAATTCCTAATTTATTCATCAGTTTTCCCCACCACTAGCTGTTTACCCTCAAACAGTTTCATTAATGTCAGTGGAGAGCTGTAGTGTCACATAATGGTCTACGCACTCTCTCCGAGCTTCATCCGCACTCACATAATTACTGTTCTGGGGCAAAATCAGAGTGCTTGTAATTTTTTGGGTCAAATTAAAGAATCTGCTTCTGTATCAGCTCTCAAGGACCATGTCAATTCATCTCCAGTAAATATTTAATGCTTCCAGTATCTTCACTCAAGCAGTTATCAGGATTCTCATTTGTTTTTCTGCCGTTCCAAAACTCAAACTAATTCAGGACAGCTAATTGCTTTCTCTCTCATACTTCCTGACTCCTCTGAGCGACCGTTTATCCGAAGCGGATTGTGTTTTTTAATAACAAATGGATCTATAAGTAAAGATTGGAGGCTAGTAGCCTAACAGGGCTCACAGTGATGAATAAGTCTTGACAGCGTTATTGAGGGATATATTGTTTTCTGGGACGTTGGAAGATTTCATCTGGCGAGTACTGTGAGGGAATGATTAAAGGGAAGATACCACTGAGACTTGTATCAGTGCACAGTTATGAATGCACTCTGCCACTTCTGAGCAACGCCTTTGGGCATCTGAGGAGCTCAGAGGTTCTGCTGTGTTGTACTCTAAATTATGTTTTTGGCTACTGTCCCAGTCCTCCATATTTAAAGGTGTGATTCAGTTCTGAAACGTGCAGCTGAACAGATTCACTCGTGAAAATAGACTCCATGCTTATTACCGTCATGCTTGTCTCCTTTGGGGAAATTCCTTGCAGCTGGCAGAAACACTGTTGACATGGCTACGACATCAAACAGACGTGAATATCATCTCTCCACCCTTTTCCCTGAAGTGCTCATGTCACATGAACTCTCCATAATAGTATGATGAAATGTAGGACGCATGGAAACAATGGGAGCTTCTATACCTTTTGACTTAAAGCGACATTTGGTTTGCAACTTGGGCCTCCCCTGTTGCAACACCACCGTCCTACATATGGACAGCTGTACATGTGCATTTGTTATGATTACATTACTTATGATGAAAAACTAGCGCGTCGACAACTTTTCTAACACAGCCAAACATCAAGCAGGTGCAACAACACAAGACAGCAAGCCAGCTAGTATTACTTACTAGTCCAACAGCGAAAAGCCCAGCTCAGCATCTGTCTGCAGCCTTTTATTTCTCACCAACGACTAAAAGCCAATCTGAGATTTACTCCTCTTCCTCTCTCACTTTCTCTTCTTAGCTTCCTCCGTTGTCCACTTCAGTTTACGCTCTCCGTCAACGTTTTTCGCCATAAAATATGATCCAGTTTGACCAAAATCAGTCACATAGTTTGTGTGCCATAAAAAGCCAAAAATTACATAGTGCCAGAACAGGCAAACGGGGAGCAGAGTGGGAATGACAGAGGCACCGTTCATCCTATTAGCATCAACAATGTAGCATCAAAATGATTCTGAAGCTATTATTCTAAGGTACAAAAGTTACATAATGTTGCTGTGGATAAGTCTTGTTTAACTTTGGAGAGAAGAAATAACACATTGTTCCTCTTACAAATGAAAGTTTTACCCATAAGCAATAAAACCCACATTTGCTTAATTCGGTACACTCAGCGGTTTTGCTGCTAGAACCTTACTTGGTCTGGTAGGATCAGTAGCTTTTGGTGGCTAATGTTAGCAAACTTTAAATAGATATTGTTTCTGCTTTACAATACATTACATTATAGGATGTCACGCATAAACGTTTCAACTGATTTTCAAAAGTAAAATAAGACTCACTGTGCCTCAACACATTTGTTGTGTCTTGGCCTAAATCCTTCCTAATTACCCACCTAATGCTCTACGTCTGCTTTCTGCTGTTTTGTTTGGGTGTGAGTGTGTACCATTCATGCAATATTTTGTGCCCTAAAAAAATTCCTTTAAAATAATGAAAAATGCTATAATCCTCTGTTTTACACCTGCCAATAATGGCAAAATGACCCATGTGTCCAAAAAATCAATTACTGTTATGGCTACTATTGATTATGGGGAAAAGTAAATGAATGGGAAATGATTTCAAACAGTGGTACTCCCATATTATGTTGCTCAGTCTACTAATTTCTCTCTTAGTTGACATGAAGTGTAACAGCCAGACTTTCATGGCCAGGGGCAGAGTACAAATGAGGACAAGAAAACAACGTGATCATTATCGCAGCATGTTGATGATGCATACTTGTTTCCATATGCTTGTAGTTTTCCCCTTAGAGTCATTTTCTTACACAGTCTATTTTACACAGGTTTTGCAGGTTCGATTTGCTCGCACACTCACTCCTACAGAGCAGAAATTGGTGCCAAATTTTGCACGTGTTGGTTCACAAGAACTCCTCACTCCCTCGGCAGATGACCTGTCTACGCTCTCCAGTCCGGCCTGACCCCTCCATGTCGGGTGCGTTAGAGGTTGACAATGTTGACAGACGATTATCCTTCACTTCCTTCATTGTCTGAGATTTTCTTTCTGCTCCAGTGCTCCCTATCAGCAGAGATATTGTTGCTACCAATTTGTTAGTGCTTGACAAGTTACTAGTGTTGCTGGGCTCCTTTTAATAAGACTTGAGCTGAAACATGATTTGTTAGATCTCTAAAATATTGACAATATGTTATTTTTGCCATGCATTTCTCTTTTTTTATATCTTTATCGTCATGGATTATGTGTTAACGTGGGCTGATTTGTGCATTAGGGTGATTCATCACTAATTCACTGTAATAAAGATACTGCTACTTGCCACAACCATTGAAGCGTGGCAGCACAATATCATTAACTTCAGGTCAGAAGATATACATAAAATAAAGTTTCCTAGTTCCAAGTACGCCTAAACTAAATTTCTACTGGCCCTGATTTAAATTTCACATAAAATTACATAACTACAATTAATTGTTCTCCCCTTTTTTGAGCATTTGCCTGATCGGGCAACTGGTTGATTGTATCTACTGACCCCACCTATTTTAATTGGACCTTTTTGTTATTAGCGATGGTTATTACGAGAAACTTCCAGCTGCTTGGCTCCCCCAGCCCTCCAGCATGCTGTGTATTTATCAGTATATATGTGAAAAATGGTCCCCATGTCTTGCTAAAACTGGCAGAAAGATTTTGTTGCTGATCTGTTTGTGATATTTCATGAGGTCAATAAGGCCTTTTGGGCGGGAGTAAAAGAATGCTTTGGCATTTGTCCACATCATTTACATGGCCTCTACAGTAAGGTCAGAGTCAGGGACTACAAGCATCTGTTCTTTCCTAGTTAAGTTTGTAAAGCCTGAAGGGTTGGTGCGTATGATTTACAACAGGTACCCATTCTGAAAGCATCAAAGAGTAGTTTGCTTTTTAGTATTGCCATGTAAACATTAGAATGTGATGCCCACTGGGGGAATTTACAAAAACATGTTTTTATCTGTCCTTTCACTTTCATTCTGGCATTTCATTTTATGTTAATCTATAACAATTCTGAAAATACGCAGTGATGAGTTTCCAGTCCTCTGGGGCCTGTGATACAATGAATTTTGTTTATGATAGAAAATCTGGACAATGAGAAGAATAAGTGTAAACTGAAGCAGACCAAACACTGGAGGCTGAGGTGAAAGGAGGGCACGGTTACAGTAAAGTTACTCTGACATGTGATGATTAATTATTCAACGTCATTACATCCATGTTTTGTTTTGGTGCAATATAATCCCAAATTGCCAGCCGCTTCCTCTTCCTTCCTATATCACACAGTGCCAGCCATTAGTGTAGCATAATAAATAAACCTGCCCTGCTGTCATGAGTATGCCTCTTTACATCATGAAAAAGAAGATGCACTGTTCTAAAGATTTGTAGCTTGAGATTTTTCCTCATCTTCAGGAAACTGCTTGATAAAGCTTTAAAAATCTCTACATGATTTTATTCCTCAAAGCTGCAAATAATGATTTCACACTTTAAGATTGGTGGTTTCACATTGAACAGAATTTACGGCAGAGGTTAACATGTACAACAAAATTACACTGTAATTTAGGGGATGAAATTAAACACTTTGACAAACCCGAAGGAGCTTCATTGTTGTTGCATTTATTGAACCAGAACCCATTTCTGTCACCATGCCCCACTTTTAACTGCTGAGTCTCAATGGAGCCGTAGATCAAGCAAGAGACTTAAATGCTTTTAGAGCAATAAAAAGTAAATTTTAAGCAGTAGATGATTACAATTTTACCTGATACTTCTTTAGACTTCCAGTATGAGGACACCTGAAATGAATATCTTTCTTCTTCCACCTCCTTTACCTGAGACGTGCTCATATTATCCAGACAATTCATCACTGTCGCTGACAAGCCACAAAGATGTCATTCTGTATGGGGACATACTTTAGCTGCTAACATATAATTTTCTTCCCCTCCTCTTCTCTTCCTCTCTTTCCTTCTCACCTTTCTCCCCTCAGCTTCCAGTGGATCGTTACTGCAGCCCTTGTCTGCACAATCCAGCCTGCATGGGTATTTATTAGCAGCTGTCACATATTGGCTGCATCAATAATTAGTCACTCTAAAGCCATTTGGGTCCTAATTACGGGCGGGGTCCACCGTCAGGGTGATCCATCAATTTGTCACATGTATAGAACGTATGAGCATCGTCCTATACCTGTCAATGCCACATCCCTGCAGTGCATAATGAGGTGATACAGTAGAAGATCCTAAAATGACTCATCTCCCAGCTGAGACAGTGTAAATTCTGATGTAATCACGAGCGTTAACTGCGAGAGATTAATCCGATGAAATGCTGTACAACATGTAGATCTTCTTTACTTATTTATCAGGGTGGCATTTTTATTTATCCTTATCCATTAGCCTGTGCTGCATTTACATTTAGGTAAACAAAAAAAATAAAGAAGAGAAAAAAAGAGAAACAATGTGAAACTGGTCATTTCTCTCAAGAGTTGTTGTTTTTCCAAAAGGCTCCTAATGAAATCTCTGTGCTAAATGCAAAAGATACTTTTACTGCTGCTCGTTTTACAGTTTAGTTTCCTTCCTTCCCTCAACCCCAGGTCCTCCTCTCGAGAGCTTACGCAAATTATTGGTTGTTTACCTGCTGTAAATTACTTGCACAAAGGATTAAGAGTGTGGCCGAGTGTTTGTGTGCTGCGTGTGATGTGGATACATTTCTTGTGGGATTGTTTGTGTGTGCATGCGCAAATACATGATGCACAGCCTGTCAACGGCCATTGATCCATAACATTTCCTACAATAAAAGCCTGCGTAAGAGTGTGTGTGCTTTTGTTTTGTTTTGTTTGTTGTTGTTTTTTGTGCACCATTTACCATTGGCAATGTGGCGAATATGTACATTTGTTTAGCTCTGGATGCACCTGTGAGAATCTATATCTACGTGTGTGTCTGTCTGTCTGTCTGTGTGTGTGTGTGTGTGTGTGTGTGTGTGTGTGTGTGTGTGTGCTACACATGATGGGTCATAAAACAAACTTGATAGGGCCTGGTGCGTTGGTGAGCACATTATCATCAGCTGGCCCCAGACTTTTATGGCCTGCCACACCTCTCAGCCGTACCACAGCTCACTGGTGTTTTATGAGTGCTGCTGCCTCATACAAGACAGCAGAAAGGGTGCAGGAGAAGGGTGGGGGGGCTAAGATATAAATTATAGACTGCCCGCTGTGGTAAAGGTACCGGAACAATCACAGAGCTCTTGGTCGTAAAATATAAGTCCCCCAATGGAGAAGGAATGAGGAGTTGGGCAGAGGGGATTACATGGAAACTACAGCATCGACCAGCACTTCACTAACAAGATCACCATCGCCAAGCAAAAAAATAACACATTACTTTTAGACATGAGAGGCCTGTGTACAAATATGCATTGAAAGAAAAATAAATAATCCAACTGAAATTAGATACTGAGACTGTGCGTTGGAGGTATTGTGTGAACTGAAGGGTGTAATGATTTAGTACCATGTTTGGCTCAACAAAACTAAATGCCTCTCAAATTCCATTTATCCTGAATTTCACAGTTGAGAGTTTTCTCTTGGCTGGGGATGCAGGTAGTCTGACCCAGATACCGTGCAGTCTGATGAATTATTTTGTCTCTGATCTTGGTCTAATTCCAACTCAACTGAGTGTAGTAGCAGCAGCAGCAGCTTAAATTATGGTGCTGTTAAAAAAAAAAAATGAGCCTGTGTTTGGCCCTATTGGGACATGATGCCTTATTGAGCTCCTCTGCCAAAATGCTGCAAGTTCATGTTCCCACAGTCATGCTGATATTTGGGGGATTATGAGATCAGCCAAAATTAGGACGCTGAAGCTGCTGTGACTTTTGACTGACATTAGAAATATGCCACAAGTGTATGCTCACGCACAACATGCACACACAAACCATTATCATCATCATCAACATGACATTAAACATTAAAATGCTGCTCACACATTAGTGCATCAGGAATAATAATAATATGATATAATGTATGATTATATAACAAAGGACAAAAGCCATTTTGCTGCATAATGAGTACTTTTACTTTTGATACTTTAAGTAGATGTAGCTGTTTACCTTTGCACTTTAAAAGTCCAGCATGTAAGATTTAGTGGCATCTAGTGGTGTAGTTGCAGATTGCAACTCATTCGCTTCACCCTGTCAATTCTGGGCTACTGTAGAAATACAGCAGCCTCTGTAGAAGGCGACCTGTGGCATCTGGAGATAAAAACAGCTTCTTGTAATGTAACAAAAACAAAATGGTTTTTATTTTTAGGTGATTATACAATAATGAAAACATCCCTATAAATATTATATAGCATTTCGGCCAGTTAGAGTAAGTAAAAAAAAATGTCATGTACGCCTTTAACAACTTGTAATTTAATATATTTCTATGATAGTATAATATAGTAGACACTTTGCTGCAAATCAAACTTCAACGGGCAAGGTTACAAGATTAAAGTAGAATTGTAAAGATCTGCAGAGGATCATACACACTGTTATCTAAATTACTTAGCTATCCTCTAAATTATTGATATGGTTCATTAAGGTGAGATTAATTGTCTATTGGCAAGCCTATCACCCAGAGTTACCAGTGCTGAGTTGTAGCACTGCTGACTATGCAGTAGTGGACGGTAACAGGATCTTTACTGTCACTATGAATAATGCCACACCTCCAGTCATCACACACCACCTCAGTAAACCTGTGGGCTATACCTTGCTGCACAGTTCTACCTCGCACATGCACAAATTCAAGGAGATGCTCGAAATGTCGAAGGGAGATTTGCTGGGGTTTTTTTCTAAATTGACATTGATTTGGGACTCTGCAGCATCAACCTGCTTTGTAAAGGCTTTCTAAAAAAAACCTGTGACAATGCTGAGTCCTCTCCCGAGTCATCAAGGCCATCCATCCAGCTCTGTTTTGCTGTGCGCACCACAAGACTCAACATCTGCAGTGTGTGATCTCCGTGAGCAGTGAATGATACTCAGAAATCAGTCAGCGGAGAGACACCCTGACACTTGGCTGCTTATTTAGCAGGGACCCGGCTTACTGAAGTGAATGTCGGAACATAAAACCCTCCTCTCACTTTGGTCCACATGGCTTCAAGGGACAACGGGTTTGACGGAGTGTCATTGGGTCTATAAAGAGGAACCACAGTCCAGTGAGAGTGAAGCGCCTCGAGGTTCAGAGGGAAGAGATTGTTTTCAACATGAGCAGAATGTTACATCAGAGTAAAACACCAAAAAGTATAGAAATGATTTATGTCTATGTTAAATCCAACACTGACTGAGAGCTAATGCAGTGTATACCATCCCAGATTGACCTTTGTCTTTCTGACGAAGCACTACTCAAATTCAAATTGGCTTCATCGGCAAAGCAGCTCTTACGAGATTTACAGTAGTAATTCTGAACGTCAGGGGCCAAAAGAGCACAAATAGTTTACACATTACCTCGCTATTTACACTATAACCCAAAAGACTACTGTATATACACTATACAATGCTATATGCACCACACAACATACACTATAATCTTACATAGTGTTTGTAAAGTGTTTTGATGTCTTTCAGCTCGTTTTTTTGGTTTCATGGCCCCAGACTTTACTGTTTTGAATCACTCTCATCAACCTTGTTTCCAGCTGCAGCAGACAGCTGTTTTCAATTATATCAATTAACAGTTATAAACCAAATGTACTCATCTACCTGTCCGGCATTAAGTGGCACACAACACAGTTAGCAGCTAGTTTGGTGGAGCATTTAGCCAGACATTTCCCTCAAGAGTTGGTAGAGACCAGAAATAAAAAGGAGAGTGAATATTAGACTCTTCAGATGAACAGAAGCATGACTCCAAACTAATGCTAATGTTACTTTGTGTGATAATATGTTGTCATAAAAGCTTGTTCCACGGCCCACAAGTGACCAAAAACATCATGCTTTAATGCATAAATAAGGCTTTTATCGATTTTCCCCAAATACATCTAGATACATTTTTCTCTAGATTTGATGACTTCACTGGTCGTTGTGGCTTCTGCTGCAAGAAGATACAGTTCTTCTTATGGCATTCAGAATAGGCTTGTAAAAATAATGTAATCTGATATACACCTGTGTTTTAAATTCAAAATAATAACTGATAAAATACAATCTTTTAAATGAAAACTGTGATGAATGACACTTACAGCTACATCAGAATGTCTTTCTGACAGAGTGGACAGAAAAAACATCCCTTTTATAAATTCCATTCACATTTTGTCTGATGTCACCAGATGCAATATCTAAACACTCTTCTTCCCACATCAATAGGAGTCGTGGCAATCTCATTTTGAGCTCTAACCTTTATCCAGCTGACCACTGTGTTCTCATCATAACCGAGTCATAAATCACACATGACGCCTGTCACACAGAGCAGAGGTGCTGCTCGGGTCTTCTGACTCTGCTGCATGGATTTCTGCTTCGGCAGGTCCAGCTCTCATCAAATATCATTCAAGATGATAATCCCACTGGTGGCGGTGGAGGGGGGCTGTGTGTTGGGAGGCTTGCCATTTATCTCCTCTCATCTGGTTTGGGTGTATTTGTGTGAGTGTCTGTGTGTGAGCATCTGTCTACCTCTCTGTCACTCTGTGTCAGTGTCTGTACCGCCTGCTCATGTCTGCACACAGGGCTCTGACCCAGAGCAGCAGAGTTCATGCAGAGACCCATTTTTAGATTTGGCTCATGGCTTATGACGTAGGGTTTGACTTTAGCTTCAGTTAACTGATAGTTCTGGCGAGATTATTTCATATTCATGTATTTAAATTACTGTTAAATCTGGTTGAATTTCAGTCCACTCTAATGTTTATTTTTGTCATAATTTTGTCATTTAGCACTTTTTCTGCTTCCTTATCTTTGCAATTGATATAGAGATTGGCTGAAAGCTATGCCACATGACATATTTTGTATTTTACATCCGTTATTTCCCAATTATGTTAAGTTTTTATACTAATGAATACAGACAAAGGTCTCAGACAGTTAATTAGTTGTGTGTTTAGAATTTCTTTGAAAGAACAGCTCATTTATGTAAATATGTATTCATTAGTCATTAGTTATTGGAAGCTTTATTCTCCATATACTAAAGTGTGTGCTATCCTATGGACATTTTTATATTTTTACAGGTTTAACTGAATTACTGCGCAGGACAGATTATAATAGCAGTCATTTTCATCGCAGCTCTTTACAATAAATTTCCTTTGATTTCACATTAATTTATAGAAGATTAAAGGACTCTATAGGACTTGTGAAAAAAAGTTTCCTGAGATAAAACTTGAAGTTATAAAATAGTTAAATAAATGAGTGCATGACTTCAATTTGCAACAGGTGGCTCACAGTGTCAGACTGGTTGGAAAAATCCTGATGTAGTCAGAGACAGCATAATTATTACATTGCCAATCGCTTTTAGTAATTTAGTTGTCATCATGATTTTTCTTTTATTGTCAATGCCATCATCCTTCGCTGGTTTATTTTGGTTTGAAGGATATTTTAGTCGTGAGTAGAGAAGCTCTGATAGGGCGATGAGTACACTTGGAAAGCCTCTGCAGTACAGGGGCGTCTGTGAATAAAACCCAGAGGGATTAAGACCTTGTAAGAGCGGCACGTGAGCAGACGATTGTAATCCCCTGAGAGAAAGAAATGGGGATTGAAAAAGAACAAATCAGGGTAGTGATAGAGGAGGAGGAGTATTTGCGTCATGCAGCTGCGATTTTCCATCGTGACATCTGGAGGAAGGGAGACGCAGGTGGGCAGAGCAATCCTTTCTACCCCAGCTTCTCCCACCCATGGCTCTGTTAAGAGTGAGTTACCGCAACCAAAGACAGAGTGTAGCCAAGTGTACAGTACATCAGCCACAACATATGGCCACAAACATGACACTGTATACAGTAAATACACATCAGCATGAAATGTGTCTGTTTCCGCTGTGAGCGCAGACTGAAGCTCAGCATAGGAAATAGTTACTCATCTATTGGTTTGTACATGTGGTTTAAATGAGCTTTGTCACACTGTTTCGGAGCAAACAGGAAGGGAAGGACAGTTCCCACCTCAGACTGTAGACAAATGTGTAGCATTTCACAAGCTGGTTTCTAAAAAAAAATATGTTTTTCAGGCTGGAGTTTAGGTTAATCTCTTTTTCTTGTATACACATATACAAAGATAGCGATAATAATATGTCTTTTCTTTACGTAAAAAGTTTGATATCTGTGAAGCAGAGCCCATCCAAACTGACAAACTGAGCACCAAGCATTGTCAATGTAAACTTTGTGTCCTCTCGTCCTTCGCTCTGTTGGCTCGGAACACAGTGCTAGATCTGGGATGTTGATGGAGCAGGTCTCTGTAAAGATGTGGGCACAACGGTGTCTGATTTCCCGTTGTTTGGCCAGACCGGTAATAGCCAGGAGCAGCCTTAAGTCCAAGCTGGGCTCACAACGCCCGCCATGGCTGTGTGGTCGGAAGATGCTGTGTGCGGTGATTGTGTCAAGGTCTGCTGCTCTTTAGGCAAACCCTGCACTTCGATTTCTGATGACTGTATTTCCATCACAGGTAATAAATATTTCAGCAATAAAGCCAAAAAAATAACAAATTAAAACCGCAATGTTTGAAGGTGTTATCCGTCATCCACAGCAATCCAATAGTTGTTGAGACATTTCACTCAAAACCACAAATGTGAACCTCATGGTGGCAGTACACAAGGAGTCAGGGATCATCGAAATCAATAGGATTCATTGTCTGGGGACCATGAATGTTTGTACAAAATTTCATGGCAATACGTCTCATAGTTGTTGAGGTATTTCAGTCTGGACCAAACTGATCGACCGACCAACAGTGCCATCCCCAGAGCTATGCAGCTGGCACGGCTAAAAAACTCAAATTGACTGTGTTGAAAGTGATAAATTGGAGGATTTTACCATCAAATTAAATACTGGCAGAGTTTTTCAGAGGCAGTCTCTTGTTGGATGAAGCACCTTCACCATAAGGCTCCAACGTTCAGCAGCGAGGATTGCTCCTTGTTAACCGCATACGAAAAGCTTCCTGCTAAAATTAGATGCACGCTGTTAAAAAACGCATCACGTAGTCCGACTTTTGCTGGCATAAATGTGAATCTCACAGTTGAATATTAGTTAAGCTGAGCTGTCTTGAGCCTTTTGACTTATGAATAGTAACATTTCAGAGAATGTCATCATCCTCTGACTGAACATCAGAAATCGACATCAGGTAACATTTTTGCCCGCAATGGATATGTAGCATTTTAGAATAAAATCAATGATATATTTTCAATAGAATAGCATAGAATTGAATATATTTAAGATGTGTCCGTAGGCTTAAAAGGTAGAGGTGGAGCTATTGGAGAGATTAACCTGAATTTTTCTATTTTTTTCCCCCCTGTGCCTGCATTCAACCTGCAGCTCTAATCTGCTCCCTGCTCATCACCATCTGTCATCTGTAATCTCAACCACTTCTGCCCCATCCTTTACTCATTTTCTTCATCTTTCTGTCTCTTTCTCATTTTCACCCCCCACATTATTGACTAAAATAGACTGGGACAGGTGGGGTATATTTTCAGAGCTGCACCCTGCATAGTATATAGATTGTCCTGACCGTCAGGCCTCATGGTAACCACACAGTGCACACTTACCTCGACATAGAGGGAGTTCAGTAAATGTCAGACCTTCTGAGAGAAGTGCTGATAGAGCACTCAACCAGGTAGCTCATTATTTCCCACATAGGCTCTAATTAAAGAGGTATAGTATATATCACATTAGGAGCTGCATAGAGGCTGAACTAAAGGCCACAATCTGAATTGGTGGACGATCGTTAAAGAAGCAGTTACTGTAAGGGTTGTACATTAACTCTACTATTCACCGACCTGTCACTGCCTCACCTACTGTGCACCTGAACTGAAGAGACTGAATGTGTGAATAGAGATCACGCTTGTGTGTGGTGAATTTGTGACAGCTTGAAAATCCCGTCAGAAAGGGCTTTTTGTGAGTTTCTGCTTTGCCTCTAACCCCCTCAGGAACCAAAACCAGTTCTACACAAAGCAGTTGTATCAGAAGACCTCCAAAAGGTGTAAAATAATACACCATAATACATTAATTGCCAACTATACTATAGAGAAGAACTTGTCTTAGAGGGAAAAGTTAGAGCTGCTCTCTCTTGCACTAAGGTGTATTTTCTTGAATTTCGACAATGAACTGCTCACAATGACTGTGTGAATGCGTACATCATCATATTAGATGTTTCTGTACTGTGATGGGAGGTAATAAATAAAGATAAAGAGTAAGAGGTCAGATACTGTAAGCACTCCAAAGAAGGACTGTCGTTGGCAGGAATCCACCCAACCGTACAGTCAGTATATGACACCCTAGCTCAACCCTTCTGCATTGATATGTGCTATGGTAGTGTTTTGAGGCTGTTATTACCAGATAATCTACAGTATGTTTACCTGACAAGGACCTTGTGTGGCTGAGCAAATCATAAATGATGCTGTCTGTTGGAAGCAAAGGTGGAATTAGCATGATGTTGTTGTAACACAACTCACAGAGACTGCCGACTGCTTTCCGTTTAGACAGTCAACATTGGTTTGCTTTTACTGTGACTATGATCTTTCCCTTACTTAACAAAGTAGCTTTTTGTACCTAAATCTCACCAAAGTAATAGTGTGACCTTTTGGTGAAATATGCTCATTCTCCTTCCCACTGGGAGTTAGATGAGAAAGCAAGCTGTGGTTTTACAGGATGTTGTGTGCTGGACTTTTTCTTGGCTGCACGCAGTGACTTCATGGAGTCTCTGCAGGTTGACTGGTAGCCTCACGGTGACAACGACTCCCTGCGTTAAGGTGCTGTCTGACACTGATATTCTGTATTTTGAAAAGAAGAAAGCGGAGAATTTCCCAAAATATTTAAATTAGTCTTTTAACCCTAGCATGGGCAGATCATAAAATGTCTGTTTTTGAAAGCAACAGGGTACCAGACCACAAAGTACAAATATAGGTAGTTTGATTTAATCCTTGTTCTAATGTGTCGGCATGGATACATTTTTTATCTGTTGAGCTTGAAAAATTTGTATTCATATTTAATTCCAAAACAGTAAAATTTGTGTTCCTGCAAGAGGGTGCATCGAGGACACACAGCAGTGTAAACACCAGCGTTTTCAAACAGAAGGATCAAAAATCTCAAAGGATTTCAAAACAAATTCAAGTTACAAAGAACTTGACAGGATTTCGCCCAGTTATACTTAATCCTCATGAAAAATTACTGACATACAGCATACATATGCACATATCACAGTCACACATGTGCCCTAGTAGTTTCCCTGGAAAGCAGTTCAGTTGCGGTCTCGGCCGGGGCAGCTGATGGCTTTGAACTCCGCTCCTCTGGGATCTTGCCTGTTCTCGTCCTGATGCATGTGGAGCCCAGAGGTCTGATTCTCACTGCTGTGAATTCATGAATAATGACAATTCGCAGGCTCTCTGACATATAAAGTGTAATCAGATTGGCTCTGTATTCGTGACCTTCCATGGTGGCTGATGAAGAGGAGGCTAAAGAGAGGAGAGGGGAAAGAGAAAGAGCTGCGATGGTGTAAAGATCAAAGCAAACTCTGCTGCAGGGACGAAGGCATCTGATCAGAAGACTGTTGAAATCAGTTAGATCAGTTATTTTCCTCATGCAAATATATATGGCACATTATATCAGTATGTTTTCCCGGCAGACAGCAGTACAGAATAAACCTCCACTGTCATTACCGTTCCCTCTCTGTGCTCAAATGCCTTCACAGGCAACTCAGTGTGAATATTTTCCTGAATATAGCCAAAGGCCATGAAGGAGGTTTTGCATAGCAATAGCACACAGTGAAACACTGAAGAGTCTCTTGTCAGACGGCTTTCAAACACACATCCATCATCTCCCCTGAGAGTGTCAAATTAGCAGTAAGCTAAACAGGTGGCTTGCCAGCAGATGCCAGGGAGGTAGCGGGAGAGAGATTGAGGTCATGTTTGTTTAATGGCCTCGAGGGTCAAGTACCAGATGGATTTGACTTCTTCTTCTTCTGATGCAGGACAGAGAGTTGCTTAACAGTGATGCATGTTGTAGTGTTAATGGGAAATTAGTGCTCCCTGCTAAGTTTAAAAATAGGGTGACATTCAAATTTGAAATATTTGATTTGGACTCTGTATTAGCAATTACACTCCCACCTTTAGGCGTCAAGAAATGCAATGAAAACAGTGTGGTTGACTCCATGTTAGGGAGGAAGAAAGATCTGAGGCTGTATGGTTAGAAAAAATGCAATTACCCAATAAAGAAGTATATCTTCAGCACCAGAAAAAGTAAGATGGGACAGTTTTCTAGTCCATTTTAAGTTTTCCTTCAATCAGAAACAGGATTTCTGTCAAAGAGAATCCAGGTGTTTGCTCACATATTGTTGCTCTAACCAAACACAGTTTTCCCCCTTTTAGCCACACTAACCTTGAACCATGGTCTGCTACATGGAAATAACTATGACCTGGCTTGCCATGAAGTTTTGTACAGAAATTCATATTTCCCAGAGTATGAATCCTATTGATTTTGGAGATCCCCTGACTTTTTCTTCAAATGTCTCAACAACTGTTGAATGGACATGAACATGAACATTAACATGAAATGTGGTACACACATACATGTTCTACAGTGATCTAATCATTTTAGTAAAAACTCTTGACATTTCCTCTAGCATCACAATCAGGTCAACATTTCAGTTTGTCTTATACTTTGGTTAAAGACCACACACGTAATACACGTGCAATTCCCATCTTCCTCACCTGTACTGTTAATATGCTAACACACAACTAAGATGGTGACCGCAATAAATATTCTACCTGCTAAACATCAGCATAATAATGCTGTCATTGTGAGCATGCATGCTGATGTTAGCATTTAGCTTAAAGCACTGTCCAGGTACAGTCTTACAGAGCAGCTAGCATGGCCGTAGACCTTTAGTCTTGTTTCAGTACTACTGATCCTCGTCCCAGTGCAGAGAGGACGACGGACCACTAAAGAAATCATCCAGATAGTCTTTGCTTTTAGAAAATAATTTAACTGGGTATGTCAAGCAGAGCTGATGAACGTTTGTTATTGTTGTTGTTGTTGTTGTTGTTGTTCCCAGTGGTCTGTAAATGTGCTCATGACAGCATGATGCTCCATGTGTACTTCTGTCACCCAGTTTGATGTCTTTTAATGCTGATGAAAAGAACTAGAGCCAGAGAGAGAGGCAGTTTCTTGTATCTTAAATATAATCACTATGCAACATATCACATGCATTATATTTGTGTGTGTGTGTGTTCAATTGAATGTAAGATTCATTTTAAATGTATTTTTTCTCCACGTAAGGACATGATGACAAGCAAGTTGTTTTCCCTCGGCCCTACATTTAATGTTGTGGTGGATGCAAACATAATGTCCAGAGGATACAGCATAATGGCATTCTGGCTGCTGAAAGTCTCATCTTTCCTGTTCTTTCCTGCGTGTAAATTGGATCCAGTAATCGCCTCAGGCAGCAAATAAAATGATTTAGAGAGTAATTTGTGGAAGACAACTTTGAGGTCAATGGAGTCCACCCATTCATTTGCATTTAGTTCTGTTTTTCTCTGGTCTTCCTCAGTTGTGCCAACTGGGTATTTTCTCACAGTCAAATTTTTCTTACCATCTGTCAGAATTTAATACCTACAGTAACATCCTATTAGAGAGAGTGTTTCACACCATTTAACCATGATTTCACTTCTAATGGTAATAACAGGCAGCCATTACAGTTTCATCTACTTGTGTTCCTTTGGCAGCTCAGAATACGTCACTGCACATAAATACTGTATATGGCCTAAGAGACATTTTAAAGAAAGAGTTTGCTATTTGGGGAAATGCGACATGCACTGTTTTGCAGAGAGTTAGATGAGAACATAAAAACCACTCCAAATGTCAGTTGAACAGGAAGCTGTAGTCAGGAGACTGCTAGCCTAGCTTAGCACAAAGACTATTAGCAGCAAGCCTGGCTCTTCAAAGGTAACATAATTCAGCTGCCAATACCTCTAACGCTTAACTCTGAGCACATTCTGTCCTCTTTGTTTAATCCAAACTCAAAATAAAGTGAAATTATCAATTTTCACACTTCAGTTTTTGTACAGATTAAACAAAGATACTGTATAACATGTTAACTAGTGAGCTTCAGAGGTGCTGGTAGGCAGACATTTTACCACTGGACAGAGCCAGGCTAGCTGTTTCCCATCATTTCTAGCTGTTTATGCTAAGCTAAGCTAAGCTAACCGTCTCCTGGCTGTAACTTTATATTTAATGTATAGACATGCGAGTAGTAGTAGTAGTAGTATCAAACTTCTCCTCTGACTCTGGGCAAGAAAGTGAATAAGAACATTTCTCAAAATGTGGAACTATAGCCTTGAGGGTCCTCGTGGTGGGGAATGAGGAGCACTGACAGGCCAAATCCCCAAGCTGAGAGAGCGTGACTGAAATGCTGTTTGTGGTACCTGTGTGTATATTTCTAAATATTTTGTGCATTTATTTCACACTTCACAGGATGCTATAAAACTGCAAATCAAACTCAAAAAATGTGCATTAATTATTATATTCCAATCAAAAGCAGAAATTGTTCTGAGGTTTTGCTCCGGGGCTGATCAGTATTATCAGAGTGAGAGCTGTGTTTAAATTTTAGATCTGCGGGTGTTGCAGATTAAGTAACGGTGATGCGGAGGTTAGAGGAAGGTGATCGGGGCATCAGAGTCAGCTACAGTGCAGAGACCCCATAATTCTCAGTTGCACTTTCGTTATGAAGCTGGGTCTTTACTTGTCATTCGATTTCTCTTGTTATTAAATTTAGCCATTGCATTATGCATGCTGGGGAATATTACTGCAGTCTGTATTCGATTGTTGAAGAGGTTGCCCTTGCCTGAGATTGCCTGAAGGGTTTTTCCCTTCAGTCACTGAGCGAATGAACCACGTCATCACACAATAACTCAAGCCGGTGGCCTTAACATCACAGGATGTGTTTCCAGTGCGGCTCCCTGCAGGCCTCTGTTCACAATTACCATTAATGACTCTTTGAAGCTACCAGGCAGTTTCTCATGAACTCATATTCATAGTTGTAGTGTCACACCCTGTTTCA
This sequence comes from Dicentrarchus labrax, assembly GCF_905237075.1. Lineage (NCBI taxonomy): Eukaryota > Metazoa > Chordata > Actinopteri > Moronidae > Dicentrarchus > Dicentrarchus labrax. The sequence continues at coordinate 1,754,249 of NW_026136722.1, read as the reverse complement.
GCTGCAAGACAGGGCAGCCTTATTATTGCTGTTGGTTCTGTTTTATACACGTATTACACAAAATAGTAATTACATATTTGACATGATTTTAGCCTTGCTAGCAGCAGAGCTCTAGGGATGGCAGTGTTGGTCTCAACATCTATGGGTTGGATTGCAAAAATTTCCTAGAGACTGAAATGTTCTTCATGGTCCCCAGAGGATGAATCCTATTGACTCTAGTGGTCAGAATCAGAATCAGAATCTGGTTTATTGCCAAGTTCACATACAAGGAATTGGTGCATTACAGTAAACATAGAGAATATGAATAAAGATTAAAAAATAGAAATAGATAGCTGTAGTCTATGTTTAGTACTAGGCTGATATAGCCAACAAAAATCTCACTTTCAAGACTTAATTTATAAGATGAAAACATATGTGCTATGTAAAGGCAAACTACAACAGCTGAGAGTATTTATACTGAACCATGCATTTCCAGTGGTATTGTATCTGGCCTCTGGCTTGCCCGTTTACCAGGGATGTTACTCCTGACTCCCACAAAAATGTACAAGGTGCATTTTTAGCAGATTGTAGCACCTTTTTGTAATTGTTTTGAATCTTTTGAACCATTTTGTGTGCTGCTTTGAGCTCCAGGCATCTCACTTTTATTCACTCAGCATGCCTTGCAATTTCTGAAGAAGTGCCCTGAGCACCCAATGTTGAAAATGATTCAGCACAAAGAAATACGGCTCTTCTTCCACTGTCCAACGGCAAGCTCTCCATAGGTTTCTCCATAGGTAATGTTTTGTGTTAATAGTTAGCAAAGATTTGCTGATGTCAAGTCTCTGCTAAGTGTTGTGAGAAAATGAAGCCAGTGAGTCATCCTGTGCAGGCTGCTAACAATAAAAGCTGATGTTTTCAAGCCAGCAGAAGATTAAGGCCGCTATGTGGTGTAATAATTAGGTTTAATCTAATATTTTAAATCTATTCTACAGCATACAGTTTTCCTATGCATGATCTTCCATGAGTGTGGCAGATTATAATCCATCTGTATCTGCTAGAGAAATTAGTAATAAAAGCATCTTTAAAATGTCACTGTCCTAAATACAAGGTAATCCTCTAACACAATGTAAATGTAGTTTATTCAGGTTGAATAAAAGTTGAACAGTTCTTGTATGTAATTTTTATTTTGCTCTCGATGGGATCCAGCCCCAGAGAGATAACTGATTGGGTTTATTGAGCCGTTGGAGGTTTCCCTGCATTTTGTTGTGGTAGAAGAAGAGAGCAGAGGTTTCTGCTGGCACAGTGTTATTGGATGTGGAGAGTCATGATGGAGTCAGAGTCATCTCCTATCCCAAGGACATGTTCATGTTCAAAACCCTAACTGCACTCCCACAGGCTCATGTTCTGTCCTCCAAATCCTTTTAGCCTAGACTACTTTCATAAGTTTGTGTTGTATTGTTGTTTTTCAGGTGCTGAGTCGATTGTTTGTGTAGAATGAGAGCCTCGTATTTGCATCTTTTGGCCCTGAGTACAGGAAAGAGAAACTGGAAGGGGTTCCTGTGTTATTGAACCTTCGTGAATCTAACCCTGCAGGCAACACAACCTTTGTTCTTATGTAAGTAATACATTCCTTCAGGAATCCCAAAGCTGCCTGCATCCACAGTTACAGACACCTGAAACTCAAAGCACGAGCTGTATTAACCATGCCTGCAGTGTTGTATGACATGGAGCTGCAGCAGTGAGCAGAGTCCCTCCCCTGTGTGTTGAAGACTTCATATATTCTCCAGCACAAACAGACCATCAGCCTTTGAGCAAGAAAAAAGTGTTCCTGTCCTTGTCAGCCAGAGCAGAACAGAGTTATATAATGTTAATGGAATGAAACATCTGACTCACTTGTTGATGATCCACCTAATTTCTTCATTTTGTTTTATCACCTGTTACATCAGTATAAGATAATCCAAACCTTTATCACTGATCTTGATAATGTGGGTTTACAACAGCTACTGACGATGATTCATCATGTTTCTCGCTGCAGTGGCACCACAGTATGTTAATCAGCTGCAGCTTGGCTTTATGTGTGAACTGTGTATAGTTACTGTTGGTCAATTTCCATCTTTACACCTACATCTAAAACAACTTTACCCCTACTATTAGCCACATACTGCACATCCAGGCTCACCTGCCTATTTAAAGGCAAAGGAAATATGCTTGTTTGCTTTCTTGTCGAGAGAAGATTACACACATTTTGTCTTATCTGTTGCAGCCGTAGCTTAGCACCAACACTGAAAATGGGTGGAAACAGCTATCCTGGCACTTCCTGAAGGCAACAAAATCCTCCTACCAACACTTTTAAAGCTCACTAACTAACATGCTATATCAGATTTAGACTTAAAGGAATATTTGGAAGTTACCACACCTATGCTAAGCTAAGCTAAGCTAACAGGTTGCTGGCTGTAGCTTCACTGACATGAAAGTGGATAAGCATTTATCTAAAAAAAGGTCGATTATGGGCACTCTGGTAGCTCACCTGGTAGAGCTCGCGCCCCATGTACCGGGGCTGAGTCCCTGCTGCAGCGGCCATGGGTTCGAGTCACTTTGCTGCGTGTCGTCCGCCCTCTCTCTCACCCCTGTTCTTGTTGTAACTTGAGCTGTCCTGACAAATAAATGCAAAAAGCCCGCCCCCACAAAAAAGTTGATTATTTCTTCAAAGAGAAGGATGATACATTATCTTTGCAACTGAGGCCAAAACAATGTTTTGTTTTGCTGTTACAACACTAATTGACAACTTGCCAGGGACAATAGATTGGAAGAGATATAGATTAGGATATAAGCCCCTAGATTCAGTTGAAAGAAAGTCAAGCCTCATTTCTATCAAGTTCACAGTTGCTGGAGCTTTTTGGGCTATTTTGTTTTACTCTTAATGTATAACTCTTGGCATGTTATTGTACCTTGTTCCTCCTTTTACCAGAGAAATGCAATTGCAAAACAACATCATGTAGAATCCTGTAGTTATACGACAGTAATTCCCAATCAAACCAACTGGGCAGACGTTACCTCTGAGTGACATTTTTTCCTTGAGTTTCTTTGTTTCACGTTTTAGTTTCCTCTTTTTTTGTCTTTCTAACCTTTCCTCAGCTCACACCAAACCCCTAAAGGCCTTATGTTACCTCAGACAAGCCATGACTGTTTCCTTACCAGGCATCATAGTGTGTGCACATACTCACACACGTACACACACAGACACACACACCCACCTGTCCTGTCCAGGCACAGAGCTGCATGCACTTCCACAATCATGCCAGTGTACCTGTACCACACTGAGTGGGGCATGGTAAGCTTCAAAGCTTTCCAGATTCAAGAAGAAGAGAGAAGCTCAGTTTCCCCCTGTGGTGATGGTTTGTTGTCCTGCCGTGTCTTGACCAAATGTTTGTGGAGTGTAAGCACAGTACAAGTACAGTATGTTACAGGAGCTTCATTTCTCAAGTGCCTGTCATTTTACTATGTGCATCCTGCTTCTAACCTCCCAAACGACTTCAGTGCTAGAGAGAGTGTGAGATGAGCCAAGGGAAGAGAGAACTGTATCTTTCCCCAGGGTTTGGACTCAAGAGACCCTAATGTATCGCACCTGTAGGGACGTCTCTGCTGCTTTAAAGTTGAAATGTCAAGTAAAGAAAAGAGGAAGATACTTGGCTGCGATGGCAGCTTAAACCGCAGACTATATTGAATGCTAAAGCAAACTGATGTGATTATACTAACAGGTGGGTGTCACCTGGGTTGAGGTGAATCTCTAATCTGCCACTCACCCTCTCTGCTGGTTGTTCCTTCAGGCTTAGTGGCAGGTTCAAAGCAGGACCGGCAGGATTTTAGTCAAGTTGATCTGCTGATTTGTCCTCATGTGCCTCAGCAAAACACTTTTTAATTCCTGCATGGAAAAAATGTTTTATGAATCCAGCAACCTTTCACTTCCTCACATCATCACATCATGATCATGATTGATTCAGAAAGCTGATAGGAACGGCGTGCAGGATAGCATTTAGCAAAAGTCAACTGGGTGCTGACAAAAGGCAGTGAAACTGGTCATTAACCAGTCTACCAGTGGGGATGCTTTCTCTAACCAGTTACTGACTGTTTTGATCTAACCGGAGGGAGAGGGGAAGCTCTCCTTCCTTCCTGAAAGTGGTTTTGTTTTGCAGAGGACAGTCAGCTTAAGACTGAGACAAAAAGTAGAACAAAGACATGAAAGGCAGAACAAAGTTTGGCATCTCTATGTTTTTCAATTGATGGGAGTCCTGTCAGGATCTCCCGGAGGAAGGCGCATGTCAGGGCGAGGCAGATCGTTGCCACTCTACCTCAGGTTGCTCCACGCCTCTCTGCACCGGACCAACCGAGGCAGGGCCTGCATCTTTCTCAAAAGCCTTCTTGAGTATGTGCCAGAACACTCTGGTACCTTTTGAAATCGCACCTGAGCAGAAGCCAGCTGCCTACTGTCATATGAGTAACACGCATCTCATTTCTGTTCCTGGCTGGAGTTGTGGCACTCCAGGTGAGGTGGGGGGAATAAGAAGAGTAGCGTCCACCTCAATCCTTGTTTCACATCGACTGACTTCACAACACGCATTTTAAGTTTTGGATCAGAGAGGAGAAAAACATGAGGCTGTTTACAGAGTTCTCTCACATACTTAAGTAAATCCTTCTCTTCAAAGTAAAGAGGAATTATCACTGACAGCTCACAGCAGCACATAAATCTGGAGTCTGTCAGGAGTACAGGGCTAATGTCAGAGCAGCTACCAAAGGGCTTCAGTGTTTGCGAGACTTTCCATAGAGATACTGATAATATTAGAGTTATTACATTTTCATGACCTCTCCAACTCCCATAACTCCCTTTAGGTTAGAAAAGACACAAATGCACGATGTTGAAACACAATAATTCTAAACTCAATTTCCCTGGAAAGTCCAAAAGACCAAAGATTATAGGAAGACCTGCAGAAAAAGACATTTATTTTTGGATATCATTCTGTTTATTACACCTTATACCTAGATATGAGATAAATCATCAAGAGACCGAGTGAAGCAAAGCTGAGACAGAAGTTAAGAGAAGATTCTGCTTTCAAGTGTTGCACTTTTTCTGCTTTTACTGGGGATTGTGTGCTACTGATGTGAACTTTTTAATGTTGTTGAACTCAAGATAAGCTGCGCTGGTTTAGGATTCCATCAAATTATAGAAAAACAATGTTAAGTCTACTGTAAGGATACAGTTATCACAGTACAGACACATTTATGAAGAAACAGCAATTACAACGGCAAAAATCACTTTACCAATCCATCAGTATTTCCAAACTGACCACCCCATTTTCCCCATAGATTACATCCACACGATTTAAGTCCAAAGATAATGTTAAGTTTCAGTGTAGGAAGTAGTAAACCCTATGTAGCGAGGTGGAAAGTAGTGGCAGGATTATGCTTAAGAAGAAAGAGTTCTAAGAAGTAGCTGTTTAAAGAAAGTAGGAAGAGAGGTAGAGAGACAAGTTCAAATCCTGACTCCTCTCGTGAAATGGATGTGAATGTCAGGTTGTCGGTTTCACAAAGTTACAGAATTGACAATGCCAGAAAAGAGTGTGTGTGTGTGTGTGTGTGTGTGTGTGTGTGTGTGTGTGTGTGTGTGTGTGTGTGTGTGTGTGTGTGTGTGTGGCCTTCTGACCAGCTCTTCTTATGGAGTATACTTTTATTATTATTATTATTACTTTTTATTATCCTCCCAAGTTGTTAGTTGCCTGAAGTTACACAGTATACACATATTTTAGAAAGCAACAATATTATGTAATCTTTTGCTAATTTTTTCCAATATTGGTATTCTTATCTGGCAGTAAAGTTGAACTGACACAGTCAAACTCCAAAAAACTGTTCCTATTGGAATGAATCAAATCAAATGAAGCTTTACTGTTGCTGGTGCACTTTAGTAACTTGTGCAGCAACAGGATTTTCATCTCATATGCATTTTTGTCCCAAAGCACAATAAAGACTGACTTCAGAGCGCAGTGATAATAGAGGAACCTTTTTTAACCACTATTACAATGGATCAAGTCTCCACTGACTGACTGTAATGGTGCATTACAAAGCCGGTCTGGGATATCAGAATTACAGCTGAACAAAGTAGTGCAGTTAGGATTTTCATGGCCCTGGCAACACAGAGGACCCCCCTGTGGGGCGTTGATCCCTGTTCTTTGGAAGAAAAGCACTTATTATTAATAATGCAGCACAGGAGCCACTTTATTATCAGATGCAGAGCTTTGTCCTCTGAGTGAGCAAGAACCGTTGCTTAAAACCCTCAATCTTTGTTCTGTATTGCAAAAAGGAATCAAAGTTGTAGCAGGTGTCAGTCAGTTTATTAATGTCTTCTCTGGTGCACGGCTCTGTTCAACATCATTTACGTTCGTGAACCCTGATCAACCTTTCCTTTCCATTTTAAAAATTGAAGGCCAGATTTACTTTACAGGATTTTGCAGCTGTATAGTCGCCGTTTGCGTGTCATTTGTGCAAGTGTTTGCAAGGGGCACCTCTCCCTTAAATTGCATCATTGCATTTAAGGGAGGATAATAGGAGTAGACATGTTAACAGAGGTTGATTATGTATTCAGAAAAGGAGGCATAAACATAGCACAGATGGGATTTACAAGAGCCACAAGTGAGATCGTAGTGGGAAAATGCAGATGTATTAAATGTAGTCTTAACTAAAAAACTGATTATTAGAAACAAAAATAATTACTTATTTACCTAATTATTATATCTAATTACTGTGAACTCGAATTTGACCATTAATGAACTGTAAAATCACTACAGACTACAACTAAATGTTTCCTGGTTTTATTAAGAGTGTAATTAAGTGCATTTACCTCAGTATTAACAACTTCAACTTTCAGCTTTATTTTGTCCCCTGAGGGCCGCTGGTTCTGCAGTACAATACATAAAAGAATATAGGCATACAATACAGTGAGGAGGAGGGGAGGAGCCCAGAATACAGTGAGCTAGAAGTCTAATGAGTAGTCACTGGTGCCCAACCTAACAACAGCAGAAATAGCATCAAACAAAATTTCAAGGCGAATTAAAACGTGCATATCAACACCTCCACCTCCTGCTGCTCCGTCTCTCTCTGTCTCTTTTGTTGGGACTTTGTGTATATTTTGTGCATCTTTTGTCTTTTACAACATCTCCTTTCGTGTTTTTCCCATCAACGTGTTTATTGCTTCGTAATATATTAACTTTATATAATGCTAATTATAATATCATAGTTTTATGAGGAATATTTTGAGTAAAATCGTGATGGATCAATCAGGATCACCACATTATCTCTTTTCTGAGCTTAGTGATCTCATAGAAGTCCCACCTCTGAACTGCTCCTGAGCTCTCCTTCACTGGCAGAGTGTGTCTGGAGGTTCAGTACCAGGAGCTGACTGCATAATGAGCTGCTGCCTTAGTAAATCAGCCGCTGAATACACACAGATTGTGGGCACAAACTCCATAAATGCTGACTCCAGGCTGTTCCTCTTGGTGCATGTGATTTTCTTTTTCTTACTTTGTTATTTCAAATATGCGCACAACTTAATTTGGCCTATTTTTGCATGTATTTAATGAGGCTGAAAGCACAATCAACACACTCTTCTTTAAATGTACAGTATACATGTTAGCTCTCATTTGACAGGACAGCTCACGACAGAGTGGGGAGAGAGAGGGGGGTGAGGGAGAGGGGAGAACATGCAGCTAAGGGTCACAGCTCGGACTTGAACCCATGGCTGCTGCAGCAAGGACTCAGCCATGGTACGTGGAGCACCAGCTCTTTTAGCTACCAGGGCGCCCCATCATGAATTATTCTGTTAATAAATTCTGCTCAATGAAACTGAGATCAAAAGACATGGAAATCCAGACTTATGCCTTTTGTATTTACAGTACAACCTTGGAAATACTTAACAAAATCACCTATGAAATCTCTGCTGTTACTAGATTTAAAGATATGGCATGAGAAGACAATGATAACCTGAAGCACATCAAAGGACAGGACACACAACAACTAACTCCACCTCCTCCGGTGTATCACTGCAAAGTACACAGCAAACACTGGCCTATTGTTCCTCCCTCTGCATTACTTTGCATATATTTTCCCTTGAGTCATTCTATGTACATGTATTTGGCTTGATACCACATGGCACACACGAATACAGTGTGCTTAGCTGTTGCTATAATTAAATCCCATAATTGAAACCTGAGGGATTATATGTTTTTGTTCTCCACTCTAATCACCATTCGCTGCTATACGTCACCCGTGTGAATACCATCACCACACTTTTTTCATTAAGCTGAGTGTAAAGCTGTACTAATGTCAGAGTGACAGACCTGTGGGTAAATGCCGATGCTTTTATTTGTCCCCAGCCTCTCTGCAGCAGGCTGTGTGTGTGTGTGTGTGTGTGTGTGTGTGTGTGTGTGTGTGTGTGTGTGTGTGTGTGTGTGTGTGTGTGTGTGGGAGGGGGGGTTGAGCTATGCACAGCTCGTACAGTATCTCATATACAGTAATTACCAGCTGCACAGCCAGAGGTTTGTCCTCCTTTAACGTCTTTGTCTTCAGAAATATCTGTGTCAGCTCGTCTCCTCTCAGCCGGATGAATCTGCCTTCAGCTCAATCCCTTTCTCTGTTTTTCATCTACTTTTTTACTCCATGAAGCACCGCAGTATCACAAATAATAAGACTGTGTGGCAGTGGCCATAGCGGCGCCTTTAAAGTCCATCTCAAATATTGAGTGCGGATGAGTGCACTGCAGTTTTTATCCGGGGTTATTATGTTCATGTATCAGTCAGGAGCCCCACCCCTCCCCTCACACCCAATACCCAAAGAGCCTTTTCAGCCTCCAGTCATCAAAGCTGGTGTCGGCTCTGCCACTGTCTGTGGCAGGTGTGCGTTCTGATCACACACACACACACACACACACAAAACACACGCCTACATGCAGCTGTTTATTGTTCCTAGCAGGTCAGGTAGAGGACAGGTAAATAGAATTAAGTCAAACTTGTGTGTTTCTCAGCTCGGCATAAGCATTAGGAAATATAATATGATGGATAACAGCCACTAGTTGCCCCCGCATGCTTCCTCAACCTTATTTATTGCTCTGCAACTACTTACTCATTATTTCTTTGTATATCCTTTCCCCTGTCTGCATGGATGAAGGGGTGCACACTATATGTTCATGCAACAGCACTCACACTGGATTAATTAGCAGTGAGAAGTGAGTGCTGTAATCTTTGCTAAAGTGTTTTCAGTTCAGGTGTAAAGCAGGTGCAGCAAGTCTGCTCCTCATAGCCCCTGCCGCATTACCAAAGCTGTAACCTTCTGCTCCCTCCCTCACACATACACACACACACACACACACACACACACACACACACACACACACACACACACACACATGCATAACCAGGTGCCCGAACAGAGCTTGTTAACTGTTGTTGGGCCAGAGTAGACCAGGATAGAGGTTGGCAGGGGTGCAAACTTTTCATCTTTCAGCGAAAATCGCCTTTTTGAATCCAAAATAATCTGAGTGATTCATCTATATCCGAAGAGTTTTTGAGATGGGGCGGCAGGATGGTCATGATCTGCCAGGGCAGAGTCACAGGTAATGAAATGAGAAATACGTCCTCAAATTGTTAAAAAAAAAAGCCACCACAAAAAAAGCTTATTGCTGGCAACCTTGGCAAGTGCAATGCAACTGCCCACAGGCCTTAAGTATGAATCTCTATAGCATTATTAGAACCTTAATTGGACTCTATATGTCAAGCTTGGAACTGTTAATTAGCCTTCTAAGGTTGAGTTGTTTTGATTTAGCAAACGCTAGCAATGTTAACGTAGTTATTACTGACGTTAGGGCTCTGGGACTACTCATTGTCACCTTTTTCAACCCTGATGAGTTTGCATCCCTGGGTAAGATGAAAGGAGTCAGTGAACCTATACTCCGATGGAAACGCTTTTCCTGTCTCATAGTCACTGGTGATGATTAGCATGAATGACAGGACTGGTGCATTGCAACACTAGACTATAGTTGCTTGCATACTAAAATGCTTGTTCAGTCATGCTTTTTGTCTGTAAAGGCTAAAATTAGATTCATCCTGAATATGACTACAGAGAGGATTATACACACTCGTATTTCTTCTCACCTCAGAGGACTGCAGTGTGTTGTTTACATGCCTTTATCAAAAAGAGGTAAAACTAAGAGTCAGAGCCACATCTCTCCTATTTTAACTTTGCTGGATGTGTTTTAGAGGTGATTTCTAAGATTGCACTCATACATTTGCATTGCCTTAGCCTGGAGTTATATCTCAACTTTGGATGCCTCCCAAATCTGAGATCCGTGCAGAAACCTCCTACCTGTTCCTATACCGTATCCCAAAAAAATACTTAAAGACACAGTGAAATGAAAAATAATTGTTTTCCACTTTTTGTTAAATGTTTGTATTGTGAAGTGTACATTAATTGAACCTCCAATGTCAACAACAGTGGTTGTGGTGAAGCATCTCATGTAAACCGTACACATGATATACATTAAAAACAGATTTAACAGTCATTTCTAAAATCATCTACAGCTACTACATTAACATTGGCAGTAATAACGTGTGTGTGTGTGTGTGTGTGTGTGTGTGTGTGTGTGTGTGTGTGTGAATATTATGTCTGTGTGACACAAGCTCACACACATATCTGATATAAAAAGGGTTGTATGAAACCATGAGGTGTGTGTGTGTGTGTGTGTGTGTGTGTGTGTGTGTGTGTGTGTCTGGGCGGGACTGGGTGCTTTAGGGCGACATGGAGGGAATTGTCGGTGAGTTAATACAATGAGGTTTTTCAAGTTAATTGGAAGCCGACGCAGCATGTCCCTGCCTTGTTCTGCCTCCCTCCCACATCGTGTCCTGTGCCACCAATCTGAGCGACGTGCAGAGGTCTCTGTGCTTTGTTGCAGTTGAAAGACCCTGAGTGAAGGCTTTTCCCTCAAGCCCCCGAGGGAGGTCAGCATGGGATTTCCCGTCTATATCTGAGGAAAGATTACTTTTTGATTTAGATTTTGTCCAAATTTCTCTCAAAAGAAAAAGTGCTTCTTCTGCTGAAAGATGGCCCCTGTGACTGATATGTTATTATATATTTTAGCATTACATATTTTAACCAATGCATCATCACTTTAGCAGCATTTTACTGTTGGTTAAGGAGGAGCTAGTTTATATACTTTATATACTATTAGGTAAATATCAAGGCTCTTGAGATCAGTTATGGGGTAGAAATGAACCAAAACATTTTTCACATCCTTGCTTTTTTATGTATTTAGTTACATTCCAACAAGACTTCTGTTTTATCCAGTACTTCTGCAATATAGTGTCAAGCCACAGGGGTGAATGATTGTCCACTAAACACAAGGACGGACACAGGGGGCAACTTAGAAAGTTTGCACAGTATTTTCATGTTTAAAGTTACAGGTTGGAGCCCTGGAGGGGACCAGGCTTATGTGACAGACAGGATTCATCATTTTATAAGGTCCATTTCTAACATTGATGGTCATACCACTACACTGACTGACAAACAAACTGTGTCTCTGTGGATAGATTCAACATGAGGCCACAGAGCATGTAACTGTGGGGTTGTTCCCCATCGTGCACCTGGGGCCTGGCCCCCCTCATTATCGTCCCTTTTGACTCTATGTAACACAACACAGGTTCGTCCTTTTTCCAGTGGTCGGTCCTATTAAACCGGTGAAATCAAAGGATTTCATTCCCATCTTTTCATCCTGCTTTCGTTGACAGACAAAAGGTAGACAGGGTTTCTGACAGCTTCCTCATTATTAGCAGAGCGGTTGCCGTGGTTACAGTTTCATTATATTCTGGTCAGAATTTTTCTCTGATCATTCTTAAACCAAAATCCCTGTCATTGACAGAATAGTTTCTATGCCTGGATGCGCCATAATGCAGCAAGGTCATCTCGTTGACGGGGTATTTCTGCTCTAAATGTTCCTGGCAGAAAGGAAATGAATAGATGGAATGCAACATGTCTCATTGAAGAATTTCAATGACTGAAGTTTAAAATCCAACAGATTATAAAACACTGCAGAGGCTCAGAGGATTCATATTGTCTGCTGTGTTGATTATTGACTAGTTTGTGTAGTAAGGTCAGTCCTTTCATCTGCTCTGTAATTATTTTCTAAGGTGAAAAAGGTCAAGGTGAAGAAAAGAAAATGCCCGCATTCAGCCACTTTTTACCTGCTCTTCGTCTGCTTCCAGCATCCCTCTATCTCCCGTCATCCAATCCGTCTGCATCCTCCGTTGGGTCTCATTTCCATGTTGGGTCTGAGAGACGCTCACCTCCACTTAGCACCTCAATCAGTCTCCTCAAGCTGAACATACAGTCAGGGGCTGCAGTTCACTCTGTTCTCTCTCCATCTCTCACATATCCTTTCTCTTCTCGTCCTTCCACTTATCCCTTCCTCCTAGTCAGACTTTTCGGTATTGATAATGCCCTTAGGCTCTGCACTCACATTCATTGTTTAAAATTGAGCTTTCTTTCTTTGTGTGCATCAAAGATTTTATTCATGTTTATTAATAACTGAATAAAGATGTGTGTGTGTGTGTGTGTGTGTGTGTGTGTGTGTGTGTGTGGGGTGTGGTTTGTAACCTTTGTAACTCATCCTGAGCTTGAATTTTGAGATCCCACTTTTATATACAGATGATGAAATAAATAGTAAAAATGATGAAATGGAACAAATATTCTCAACATAGGTATCCAGAAAAAAAGATGGCTTTTAAATCAAGTAAAATTTTATTCATGCAGGGTCTCTACACGGCAAAATGAAAGAAATCAGTATAAGTAGAAGAGATGAGAAGTGGAAGCAGTAATAACTGCTCTGACCTTGCTTACTCTTTGGCTAACCTTTGATACAAAGTTTACCATCATGAATTCAAAGAAGATAAAGAAAAGTGAACAAAAATATGATTAGGTAACTAAGTTCCTTGAAGCTAGTGTTTGTTTGGAAATCGAAGTGAAGAATTCACACTTATCCCAGAGCTTAATAACTCGGCTTCATGAACTCAGAGACGAGAGGGAAGATTGAGTCTGGAAAAAAATAGGCACTGGAGTTTCGGGTGAGTCTTGAGATCAGTCAGAGTCAGAGGCTCAACACACTCCCACACAGGCAAACTTCATACAAATGGTCCGCTTACAGTTAGCAGTCAGCCCATCAGTGTTGGCAATTATTTCCAGTGGAAAGTAGTTCATGCTTGCTGGATTTTTTAAAGAAATGCTGAGTTAAGTCAAGCTAAACATAACTGATTCTAACTATCTTCTAGCTATCACCATTATTCAAGGTGTTATCAGCTCATCAATATGCATCTTAATCTCCATCTAATTTCAAAAACCTATTATGAACGCTGCTGTTGTGGACTGCAATGAATACAGTATAGAGAGTGGTATAAACTTGCTTTTGTTAACTGTATTTTGAGAGAAAATAAGTTAAATTATAATTATATAGACAAAAAACCAAGTAAACAATGGGGATCAGTAATTGGTCTTTCCTTTGGATGACTGGTCGTCTGAACGTGCAGCTGCTCTCCTCCACTCTCTGAACACAGAGAGCTACAACTACATGAGAGCACATTTACTATGCTACATTCACACTGCAAGCACAAGTGGCCCAAATCAGTTTTTTTGTAACAGTGTGAACATCACAAATCTCATAAAATCTAATATTGCAATACGGGTCTGATTTTTTGCAATGCGACCTCACTGTAAACAGTCATATCAGAATTTATGTGATGCACTGTGATGCACTGTGTGTTCTGACACCTTTCTATCAGGACCAGCATTCTTTCAGCAGTTTGAGCTGCAATAGCTCGTCTGTTGGATCGGACCACACGGGCCAGCCTTCGCTCCTCACATACATCAATGAACCTTGGCCCCCCCATGACCCTATCTCCGGTTCACTGCTTTTCCTTCCTTGGAGCACTTTTGATCAGCACTGACCTCTTCAGACCGGGAACACCCCACAAGAGATGTAGTTTTGCTCTGCATGTTCACTTGCTGCCTGATATATCCCACCCACTAACAGGAGCCATGATAACCAGATAATCAGTGTTATTCACTTCACCAGTCAGTGCTCACAATGTTATGGCTGATCGGTGTAAATATGTTTTTATTAATGTATCATCATCAAAAAATAAGAATTGTCTTTCCGTTATCTACAAGAGGTCCAACACGTTGAACTGCTGTGTTTCCACGGTAAACCAAACACTGGCTTTAGATGGGGCCTTTTGCGTTAGTTTTGCAGCTACCGTAGTTTCTCGTACACGCCTGGAAGGCGAGTGGTATTCAGTTGGTCACACTGGTCCTTCATTTTCCGACTTTTGAAAGTTGGCAACAGTGTAGCCAATGAGCCAATAAGCGGACTAGATAGCAGTTCTAGCCCATAAAGGTACAGTAAAGGAGGAGGGTTTACTGATGCACACAAACTAACTACTTGCATGTGAATTAAGTGTCCATTTGCAAGATGTTGAATATAAGGATGGTCTTTACTTAATTTGTTTGATATGAATTATTTATTTATATATTTAATTTATGTATTTTGCAAATGAGTGGGTTATCACTGGAATCTCTGTGAAACCAGTCACTACTGCCCTGACACAAAGAAGCATGATTTATACTCAAAAGGAGCCTCAAATTCTTTTCAGTACCTCAGAAATGTCATTGTTTTCCACATGTTAACTATTTAGTAAGACCTATAGACTCTATAGATTATTTTCCTTTACATACAGTGACATTTGGAGAACATTTTTTACATCTGTTCTCAAAAGCTAAATTATTGACTCAGTATTTCATTAACACTGCAGTCACTTTTGGGCACATGTGACAGGGGCCTGTTGGCAGTCAATAAGAAAACAAGATTTTTATTTCTTCCTGTTGACCCTTCCTTTCCTCCTTGACTTGTTTTCTGGTGAGAAACACAGATTCAGTCAAATTAAGCACAATTTATGCTGCATTGAAATAAATACAGACACTTGATGCAAATTTTCAACATTTAGTTTGCCAATAGGTGTCAGAGGGCAACTCTAAGCCTAGAACATCCATTTTAACTTAATTTTGTTCCACGTTTTTTCCGGCTAATTAGCGTTCCTCCCAAATGAGACACATTGTTCTTGTATAAAGGCCAATTCCAGAAAAGGCTAGAAGTTATGTAATGCTCCATGCTAACTCACTATAATAAATGACTTTCTCCCCACTCCCCTTTTACTTTAAAGACACTTATCTCCAACAGCTTCCCCCCTGTGTGCTGGTATTTCCCTTTTAAAATCGGCTGCTATTGACATTTACTGAGAAAATAAGCAAAAATGTCGAGTCCATCCGTATTCCTATCTGTATTTGCAGAGTAGTTTCATCTTTAAACAGTGAAAAGAAGCTTAAAAGTTTCTGAATTTTTACACATTTGCAACCACAAACAGTTCAGTATTCATGGTGCCAGCAGTGACAGGCACACAAAAAGTAAGTGCTGTGTTCTCTGAGACATTTTGTGGTAGACATGTGTGGAGAGGCAGGTTCCTCTCTCCCCACAAACACACACACACTTACAGTTCCTATAACTAAATGAGACCTGAGCTGATCCGGAAGAGTAGTGGGATTGCACAGAGAAGCTAGTCTTTTGTCTTTACCCCATGAATTAACATAATGCTCATATTGATTGAGTGGGTTCTCCCAGATGCCCTTCTGCTGTGAGAAGAGACCACAGTGTTTCAACTGAGCTAAGGTTAAATGCACGCTTTAATCAGAACTATCATGATTAACTGGGGTAGAGTTGCACTCGTGGGGATTGATACCTTCACTGACTGACATTGCAGTGGGAGTATCACATGACATAGGGCCAACCTCTGTGTGTGCATCCCTCTTAAACAAACAACTGAAGGCAAGTTCAGAGTGCTATAAGAGCAACTAAAATCTAACCAGTAAACACAATTTCCAAACACTGGTTGCAAAAACATTTTCTTGTGTCGGCCTCTGAGCTGGGGGAGCACTAGGACTACATGACGGATCATGAGGCTCCTCTTCGCCTACCCTCAATGCTGGGCTGAATCTTCTTGGCTTTAGCATGTCAGCACTTTACTGTGAAGATGAACCAGCATCCATCTCATGATGTATGAGCACCCAAAGAAAGACTCTCCTCTCAGGAGAGCCTCTGTTCTGAGGTGGCTATTTAGAGCTCTCTGTGCTACCTTGAGGCTCCTTGTCTGCACTTTTTTTTTGTCTACATGGCTCTCCACATGTTCAACAAAACTATTTTGTTTTTGCTTGTTATTGTGGTACTTTTTGCACATAAAGACCATGGGTTGTGAGTGGACATTGGCCATAGCCCCTCCTTCATTAGGCAACCTACTGTAAATTCAGTACTTAGCAGAAATGGGCAGAATTGAGATAATGTGAACACATATTAATACCAGGTGTAAACACAAAGGCTTGTGGATCAGATGTGATTATCCAGATCCAAAAACTGATCACGTTTTAAAACCAGGGTATTAGGGGCCTGAATGCTGGGTACGTGTAAGTGTATTTCCATCCTACCAAATTCTTACCAAATGCAAGAAAGTGCAATGGAAACAGGCTCAGCAAATAAGTCATGACGTACATGAAGCACGTAACTTTAAAATCCACTGAAGACTCCAACTAAGAGGCGAAAAATTGCGACAGACTAGAATAAAATCAGGTCTGTGTGGAGAGATGAGGAAATTGTAACATTTCTCAAATTGATACATGAAACAAACATATATGCCATGTTTCTATCACATTTTCTACATTGTTTCACATAATTCCAGTTGCATCATCATGTACCTTCTTCTGCAATGGTTTAAAGGGTTGTTGTGTCAAAATGAATAATGGGGACATCAAGTTTTTAGTCCGATATTGAGTGACAATGCTGCAGCCTGCAGTCACGAACATAATCCTTAGGGGCACAATGACACTTACCAGTCAGTGGCAAAGAAAACTTTTAATGGACGTACTTTGAGGGTGTGAAATTACCCACAAGGATATCATTTTAGCCTGTTTTGCAGCTCCAAGCTCCAGCGCTCTCATTCAGTACTGGACCAAATTCAAAACTTGTTGTCCAAATGATTCACTTTGACACAAAAACATGGGATAATACAATCCAGGTTTAAAAATACCAAAGTTACCCTTTAATGGCACTTAACTGGAGAATTAGCAGCACCTTTCTGCCTATCTTGATGCACCAGCTCCTGATATTCATCAGACAGTTGTGGATGGAAACGCACATTTTTCTTTTTTTGATTTTCTGGAAATTAGGTTATAATTTGTGTTACATTTGGATGGATAGATTGCAAACATTTTAGAAATCTCAGCCATAAAGACCCTCTCTTTTTGCCCCCCTACTGAGAGCAAAAAACAAGCTGTTTCAGAATAACTGATTGAGTTACAGGGCAATTAATTTTTACATTCTTTGATGCTTGCATAATTGATTTTGAATCACACAGATGTGATCCTCTCTTGTCTCTCTCTATCTTGCCAGGAACTGCAACAGAACAGCACCCCTGGAGTGCATTGCTCAAGGACACTTCACCAGGGTGGATCTAGCAACAATAAAAAGGGAGAGAGCGAAAAAGAATTAGGCTCATGTTCAAACCAGCATGTGAACAGAGGAGGTCTTGGATCCAGGTTTTTGTGGGGAGTGAGGGCACAGCAGGCACCTCAGAGCAATAGCCCCCTGTGGTATTTCAGATGGAGCTGTCCACATACTGCACACCTTAATACATGTGCTGTATGCAGCTGCCACAAGTGGAGGTTTGGAGCCATGATGCACACATCCGTTAATGTTCTTCAGTACGGAACAATGAGCATGACTTTTCTTCGTGTCACCTCTGCTTCATTGTCCTACTGTAAACCTGCCGTCGCACCAGGACCTGGAGCATTGTCTGATTCTCTCCAGAAACCCCTGAGAGAGTCGATGCAGAGAGCCTGTCACAGCCAAGCCTCTCAGATCATTTATTATTGATTCAGCAGACATGAGGTAGGTGGAGCGAGGTAGACAGAAAGAGACAGAGAGTGAGAGAAATTCAGTCATCAGAAAAAAAATATTATTGGGATAGAAAAGATTTAAAGGAAGACATTAGGAAGATTTAAAAAAGTAGGAATTTAATAAACTAATGAAACAGAACAGCCATGACTCGTGAACAGAAAGAAAGTGGGTAAGGTTGGGCGCAAGGTTGTGTCGGACAGGTAGCCTCAGAGCTTTGCCTTGTAGCAACACTCTCTCTGCCTCCTGCAGGCTCTTGCGCCAGAGGCAGAAACATCTCTATGTCGTCTCTCATCAGCAGTGTTCCCAGTCTTGGTTCACCCAGCCCGGTATGAGGTGCAGAAGCTCTCTGGGGATACAGCTGGCTCTACTCTGTCAAAACACACCATGCCAGGGAGGAGAGGATGGAGAGCGGTTTTGTGAAGTAAACATTTGGCTGTATCTGGGTCAGCTGGATCTGCAGACAGCAAACACTCTGAAGATGAAGGTCTTTTTATACAATTTAATGCATTTCTTTTATACACATTTTTAATTTGCACATAAAAAACCTGAGTGGAAAGGCCAGAAATTTGGAAGAAGATTAACGTACAAGTGGCAAAGCCTTCCAGCAGCCATAGGAATTATGCCATGGAGGAAGTTGTTATTAGACGTTATTATGGAGCGTCTGCATAGGGATGAGGTCAGGGGTGTGTGTATGGCTCAACAAAACTTTGGACTTTAACACAGGAGACAGCTGTTTACACCTACCCGTACTGTATTATTGTACGTTAACCAAAACCACAATGTTTCTCTAAACCTAGCCAAGACGTCTTTATGCCCAAACCTAACCAAAACGTAACCATAGAGAAGTCAAACAAATGTATTTTTCTGCAGTGATTTGTAACAGTTTTGGAAGACAGATGATATTGATCGTGCCGTCAGATCAGGAAATGCTGCCTTAAGTGGAAAAGTTGGTGTCAATAAAAGCAAATTGCAACAGCATCAAATTTGAGTTATATTTGGATGGAAACTTGGCTATTTGTCCAATATATTTCCCCTAAAACACACAGGCTAAGTTTGCTACAAAGCCTAAGCTGATTGCTTGTAATTAGGCCCTAAAGACCTTTGCCTTCAGAGCAGAAACACATTTCCCATCTCATGTCTTTCAATGGAGTGTTTTATTACCCGGCAACATTTCCCACAGGTCTAAATAAAGTAGGAGTCTAAATTGTTTTTTTACTCATCTCTTTATTTTCTCCTAGAATGTCCTAGTGTAATTCAGATCTACTTCATTACGGTACAGTTCATTACGTTCAATTTGTAACTCCTTTCTTGGTTCGGGAAGCTGTTTCTTATCTGGCTATCTCTGTCATCATCACCGGCAGAAGCAACATTGTTTGTGTTGGCATTGTACAGTATAATTTTTTTTTTACAAGTAAACTGTGACTTTCTCTTTCTTTGCTCAATGCTACCCACATACTCCTTTGTCAATAACAAATGACCTAACCATGGAAAAAACAAGTTATGATGAAAAGAATTTGAATAAGTCCCTCTGTTTGAAAGGAACGCCTCAAGGACACAGTAGATATATTGAAGCAGAATTAGAGCTTGTGAACTGCATTTGTTGGCAGTATCGACACTGATTATCTAAACAAAAGTTCACGCATGACGTGCATTATTGCAATAGTTGAATTTCAACTTGCTGGGATCCATATTACAGTGTGCAGCAGAGCCAGCCGACCCAGAACTTTCTTGGCAGTCTGAGAGAAATGCTGGCAGTATAGAGCTCAGGGCGAAGACATCAATCACATCGCCGCCCTGGACCCACCGAGAACTGACAGTGTCAATGGTACTAGCATGGCCACTATCAATCACTCCCTTCAATGCAATACACTCTTTACAGTTATGAAAATCTAGTGAATGCATGCTTGTTCAGAAAAATGTGTCTGTTTTAGAAGTGAGCTCCAAACCAAGCTGGAACGTCAAGACAAAATATTTGAAGGTCGTAATAACTTGAATTTATCAAGTCATTACCGCTGTCCAGCTGTAACACAAGCCTCAAAACTCTGCTGCACCAATGAGAGGGTGGCTCCGTCCTTAGGGAACTCCAGGATTTCCATGTGGTCGATTATGGAGAACAATGGGCAACTTATCATGTGTTAGCACATACACATATATCAAGAGTATACGTGTGTGTCTGAGTGTCACCTTAGATCACAGATAACATCAGACCTGAAGGACCTATTGCTTAAACTAAATCTGAATATTAGAGATGTGCAAGCTGCCTTCTTTTCTGGCCCGATTATTAGCAATAGACACAAACCAAGGTTCTGGTTTACCACTATTAACCAGTTTTGTGACTGAGGTCCAATTTTCTCCTGCCTGTTGTACCATCCGTCCCATTCAGCTATCCGAATTTACTGTCTGAATTTGCTCCTATGTCTCCCTGCAGATCCTTTTAAACGCAGAAAAGCCATGTGTCCTTCCCCTAGTCCCTGACTATTTTAAAATTGCCAGTAATCCATCCCAGTTAGATA
Source organism: Dicentrarchus labrax (assembly GCF_905237075.1). Lineage (NCBI taxonomy): Eukaryota > Metazoa > Chordata > Actinopteri > Moronidae > Dicentrarchus > Dicentrarchus labrax. Next base: position 1,733,675 of record NW_026136722.1, on the reverse strand, counting down.
ATTACACACCAATCTCCAAGCTACTCTTTTAATCTAAAATCCTTGAAATTGGTACGCACCAGCTCCTGAAGCTGGAGGAGGCTTTTGCCACAAGCGTAGCACTGAGACTGCATTACTAAGAGTGTCGAATGACATTCTTATGAATGCAGACAAAGGTAAATATCCCATTCTTAAACAGGTTTCAGTCCTATGTGACAAATTGGTAATTTAATGCTTGCATCAGTAACCATGTGTTCTCCTCTGTTCCCCTGCTTTGTGGTGTCAGTTCTTGGTCCTGTTCTCTTTGCGTTGTACATGCTTACTCTGGGTCATTTGTTTAGCCGCTTTCAAGATGTGTCATATCACTGATATGTTGATGATACACAGATCTACTTCTCTGCAAAACTCAATAACCTGCATCAACTTTGATCCCTCCATCACTGCTTAGCTGCCACCAAACTTAAAAAATATATGAAATATAATAAATATTAGATATTTATTATATTTCATATATTTATACAACACCCAGCAATGTATAATTTCTTTGCACCCCCTTTCGAATGCAACATTCAAATTACTAGACAAAAAATTATATCCTGAGAAAAGTGGATTTTGAGGGTATAGCTCCATAGACCGCCATTCATTCTGCACTCATCATGTGAGCGCCCTCATATGGAACCAGAGTAGAACTGCAACAGTTCAGAAGCTGGAAGTATACAGAGAGTGGAACTTCTCCCCTTATTAGACATTCCCTGCCTAAATGACGTTATCTTCCCGGTTCTAGTGCAGCTCAACGACCTGACTCAGCTGATGAGCCGCTACAGTTTGTTCGCTCGGAAGTTTTCTGCTCTTTCTAACAGCAACACACAAACATATTACTTACTGAGCATGTTTAACAAAATACGGACGAACATAAAGCCAATTTCCCCCGGTCACAAAACCCACAACAGTTACGGAGTTCCCCCCCGACACGAAGCTTGGTAATTCACTGCATAAACTTTGTGTGAATTTCTATAAAAATATCAGCAGAGAAAAATATGGCGACATCTGCACCAGCTGGCCTAATAAATTAACCTCGCCTTATAAGTTTCATGTTCATCTTGCACACATTTAACAAACATTTAACAAACATTTAACAAACAATAACTACATTAGCATCGCTGAGGCTCCGGCAGCTGTTAGCATGTGCTAGCGTTACACGAACAATGAAAAGCATAAATTATTAAAAATACTCAGTTACTTCCTCTGCCGTCTCTCTGGTTTTTTTCCGACTCTAGCCGGACATTGCCGTCAAAATAAAAATAAATGCACTGTGCTCATACATATGTAGAGATTAGTGTTGGGCTGTGCAGCCAATGACTGAACAGTTTGCCTGCTGAAGCCTTTGTGCAGACATTGGGCTGCAGGCTGCAGGCTGGGCTCGCTTGCTTGTTCTCTGCTAGCCTGCTCTTTTATAGGCACAATGGCGGAGCTCCGCTAGTCAACAAGGAAGTAAACTTCCTGGCAGGGTGGCAACATTCGCAGTGAAAGGTCGCAAACACAAACTGTGACGTCACAGTTAGTGCGAAGTCTACACTGCGTGTTTTATCTCCTGTATTCTGACTGAGGCAGCCCACAAAAACATGACTGAGTCATCTTTTTTCACACTTTGCCTGCTTTGTCCCAAATGTACATAATCAAATGATTAAAAAGTTGGTTTTGCATAATATGTCCCCTTTAAAATAATAAATTGCAAACACTTGGATGAAAATGGGAAGCTAGCATGCTAGCTTACTTGAAACAAACATCCACCCTGAAACACACAGTCTGTTGGGGTTGTTCAACATCATGTTGAATAAAATCTAAAGCACCCTTAACACTACAAAAGTCACATTGTAATCCTTGTTCAGGTTTACTGAGCTGAGTTGAATACTTCAAATTTTACACACTCCACTTTGTGTTTTAAATGGTTATTATCTCACTTACTTATCCTGCTAATGATACTTTAATTAACTGCAGGGTTAACAAGTGTTTGGAACTTCTTGTGTGCTGCTAACCATTACAAGCATTAAGAAACTGCCTGAGCAGACTCTTAACTGATACTTGGTGGTACCATATATATAGTTTGTCTTGAAATAACATGGTGGTCTCCCATCAAGGTCACCTCTGTATCAGCGTGAAAATAAAATGCATACAGCGTGATAACATCTGTTGTTTGTAAAATCTGGCACAAATGAAAATGACTTGGAGCATCATGCAGATAAAGCTGCAGAGCAGACCATGTGGCTTCTCAAGCATCTTTTCCTGTTAGTCTTCAGCAGCTCTTAGTGGTCGTAGTTAAGGATTGCAAGGCGCTGCACAGCAGTGCAGGCTTAAGTCTAGAATTTGAATACAAATGTAATCACCTTCTCAGTGTGTTTGTACAGTCGTGCATTTGTGACAACATAAGCAGAAATTACCATTGCATCCTGTGATATTGGCATTAACTGCATATGATATTGGGGGAAATATACAATGTTGAGTGGAGTGACTGTTCTCCAGAGGACTCCCATTGCCCAAGGCTTTTTATTTAATGGGGAAACACATCCATGACAACTACAGTATTGTCTCTAAAATCAATGCTACAACAATAATACCTGCCAGTCTAATTTTCTTTAACTGAAGGATGTAGCCATAATAATTTAATCTGACATTCCCCTATGTTGTGTATTTCACCCCAAATTGACCAAACACTTCATCATATATAAATCATCACCGCACGCTCTGCAGTTAAAGCTTGGCAGTTGCTAAGATCTTAGTTTGTATCCTATAAATGATTCAGTGGCTCCATCATAGTTTCATCTCACGGTTTTAACAAGAGGATACTGAGCACTGGAGGAGGAGAGGATTATGGGTTGGTAAGGTGAAAGGTGGTGTTGTGAAAAGACTGAATGTTTTGATTGTGCTTATGCTAAACATATTTAATTAGAGATTGGATCTTGACTCAGTGGAAAATCCCCTGCAGTTCAGTAAATAAACGCAGATGACATAAACAATGTAAGAGGTGAGGTTTGTTGGCCAAGCAAAGTGGAGTGAGGCCTCTTGCATAATTCCTGATGTGTTTGTTGTTTTGGTGGAGAGTAACAGTTTGTTGCAGTGTGTGATATTACCAAATGTGGTCATAGCTCAGGTTGGTTGTCATTCATATTACACTGTCAGATTATATAAGAAACAGCCTAATCGGATCCATGCTGAGGGAGGACTGGAGGAGGGTTGCGAGGTCAGAAGGTTTCTTTAAGTCTCTCTGACATTATTCATGGAATTTCTCTCCTCTCACACACTAATAAATGGTTCCTGAGGAAGTAACAGTCATTTCCTGGTCGGCCAAGCAGCCCAAGGGGTGATAAGACAAGGGACACCCTTTTACCACAACCACAGCCTGAAACACTGCCATACTCTCCACCTCTCCCTTCCTATGTCCCTCCCCTGTCCTTTCGACTGCCCCTCTGGCGCTCTGTTTCTTCGGCCCTCTGTATTTTAATCTTACAGTAGGTGAACCACCATTACTCAGGATGGACTCCAGACCCCCCAACCTGCTGCTGCTGCTTCTTACCAGCCTCCTATACTTCTGTAAGGACCCACTGTTGTGCTGCTTCAGGGATAAAGGATGTTCCTTCAGTTAAACCAAATCTCCTGACTCTAACTTTTTTTTTTGGTCCCTTTTCTCTGCTTTTCTCCAAACACAGGGCAATGTGCCAGAGTACAGGCATGTAAGTATAACTACATTACACTGACTGTTGTTTAATAATCGGTCTAGGGTTGTAGTTTCTGCAGAAATGAGACAGTTTCAGGTTATCCAGTCCTTGCTGTATTAGACAAAAGCTATTTTTACCTCACACAGTTATTTATTGCAGGAAATGGGCATTGTACCATGCACTCCTGGCCTCCTTGATTTCTTTAGTCTTTAGTGAGATTCTTTCAAGATATTTTTGGTTGTCACAGGTGAAGCTGGGTAATCTTTTAAATCAGCATGAGTTTGGATGAAGTTCCCAAATTTTGAATAGCTTTCATGATTGTGAATGAAAATGTTAATTTATTGTTGTTTTCCTTCTTGGGTTAGGGTTAGGGTTAGTGTTGTGTCAGTGTTTATCTGCAGCTGTCTGAGAGGAATTATTTGACATTTTGAGAAACACGCGTCTTGCCAAGCGTTAAATGAGGGATTGACACCACTCTCATGTCAGCTCAATAGGACTACAGCCAGTAGCTGCTTAGCATGAAGACTGGAAAGAAGGGGCGGGGGATCCAAAGATAAGTAAATCTGCCTACCAGCACTGCTAAAGCTCACAATTAACCTGAAGTCTGGTGTGTTTTCTTTGATGTGGAACCAGTGGTTTAATCTTAACCCTTTTTTCAGAGCTTTGAAAACTCTGGTAAAAGGCTAGCACATTGACTTTGAATTAAGATTATTTTGTCAAACTCCCATTTTCAAGGTCAAGAATAAACTCCCCCACTCTACATACAGTGTGTACTATTTGTACAGTGCCTGAGTTAGCACAGTCATTCACTTCCTCAGTCACCTCACTGAGCCCGAACTAACAGCAGTACTTTGAGGATGTGGACTAAGTGATTCTTTTGTAGCTGTTGAGGCAGGTTACACTGTACTGTTGTTGTTGAAGAAGAGCAGAAGTTGGGATAAATCAACACAGCTCTCCCAGGGGGGGCGAGGAGGGTCAGATGCTGTTTGTTGAAGCTTTTTCCTTCCTTCAGCTCCTGCTTACTCTGCAGTAGACTGGTGGCCAGGGAGCGCCTTCCTTCAGACTTTACCTTTATTGCGGAGAGAATAACAGACCCTGATTGTTGTATTAGATAGATAGATAGATAGATAGATAGATAGATAGATAGATAGATAGATAGACGTAGTAATCAATTAAAAACAAACAAACAATAAATTAATAAATAAATAAATGAGATGATGAATAAAAGTGCCAATAAAAGAGAGAGGGGGATGCAACAGCCAGATCCTGATCATGAGCCCCTGCCACTGGCTGTATTACTGGCTCAGTCCATGATAAACGAGACATGCAGTCCTAATGATATTATTTCTTTCTAATGCATGTGCATGTTTGTGTGTTTGTGTGATATTTGGATCTACAGCCTACACTATAGATAACGTTGGCCTTACAGTCCAACCTAGCAGCACAGTTGAGAGCGGGACACCGGTGACCCTACGCTGCCAGGTCAGGGTCAGTCATGACAACATCCCTCACCTGACACATACTTTCCAGCTCACACAGGACGACGTTCTTGTCAGCTCCTCTACCACCACAGAAGACTCAGTCGTATATAAGCTCAGCCCAGCCAGGGCAGCTGACTCTGGAAGTTATCAATGTCGGGTCACTGTCAAGGAAAAGAGCAAAGCCAGCGAGAGCAAAAAGCTCGACGTCACAGGTAAAGCTGGAGATTACATATTGGTACAGCACATTTCACAAACCAAAGTGTATTTGCTTTAAAATGGTTAGTTTTGTTTTCTTATTTTTGCTTTTGTCTGACATAGGTAGTATAACATCAAAATATAATAATATACCTGAAATTCCTCCATACATCAACACGGTTGGAGGGAAAAAGTCAACATAAATGAGTTGGACAAAACCAGTTGTGTTTTATTTCCAACTGATTATTCACATTACTGACAACCATTTTCCACAGCACAACAGAAGCTTAGAGAAGATGTTAGACTGATTTCCTGCCTTCTAGAGGAGTGGTTCTCAGTATAGGGTCCAGGGACCCCTGGGGGGACCATAAGTGGGTTCCAAGCATAATGGGGAATATTTTCATTTCTCTATAATTTATATATATAGTATAATTTTGGCTAAAAGTATGTGAAATTAGAGAATGCATAAAATTGACTATTCTGTTCAGGGTTTGCACACTCTTCACTGTTAATCTGCCAATCTACAGCATAGACAGTTGTGGAATAATGGGGACTACGGTGGCGGACGAGGGCAAACGCACCACAAACGGGCAAACACGCCGCAAACGGCAAAACGCTGCACACGTGGGAATGATGCAAAACCAAAAACTTACAAACCCACAAAACAAATGCCAAAGAAAAATGCTGCAAAAACCAAAAACACACAAAACAACAAAACAACTGCCAGATACAAACGCTGCAAATTCGCTCCACAAAACGGAAGTGCGCCAGGCCACTAGGGGGACAAGAAAGTTGGCTAAGTTTTGGAGAGGAGAGTAAAAAGGTACGTTTTATTTTATGTCTTTTTTAAACACTCGGCCGTAATCTTTTATAATATTAGATTATAATAATTCTTCATTATTATTTCATTTATAATAATATTATTTAATCTTCTTTATTATTATAATATTCTTCTATAACATTATTATAATATTATAATATTATAAATGATTACGGCCAAGTGTTTAAAAAAGACATAAAAGAAAACGTACCTTTTTACTGTCCTCTCCAAAACTTAGCCAACTTTCTTCTTCTTCTTCTTCTTCTTCTTCTTCTTCTTCATGTCTTTCGGATCTGGTCCCACAGGACTGGTCCATCCCTCAGGTCGGGTACCCCTTGTGGCCTGGCGCACTTCCGTTTTGTCGAGCGACTTTGCAGCGTTTCTCTCTTGGAGTTGTTTTGTTGTTTTGTGTGTTTTTGGTATTTGCAGCATTTTTCTTTGACATTTGTTTTGTGGGTTTGTAAGTTTGTGCTTCTGCTTCATTTCTGTGATTGCAGCATTTTTCTGTTGCTGCGTTTTTCTGTTGCATTTGTTTTTATGTGTTATGTGTTTGTGTGTTTTTGGTTTTGCATCATTCGTTGCATCAACGTTTGCCCGTTTGCGGTGCGTTTGCCCTTGTCGGCCACCATAGGGGACCCCCTAGACTACATCTATGGGTCCATAGCCTGTTTCAATTTTAGGGGACACTTAAAACTTTAGTAAGATATCAATCACAGTAAACATTCTGATTGTGTTATTGGTTTGTAAAAGTTGTGCCGCAAAAAATGCCACGATTTGTAAAATACTGCCTTGGTGTTGTTGCCTTCTAGGAATGTCTAACATTAGACATTTGATAGGGAGCTGCTGAAAAGAACAAACAATACACAAAAGATTCTGACTTAAAGCAAAATTTGGAAAATTATTATTAGGAATGTAAATATACACAAGCTATATATAGTTAACAAGCTAAAACAAGATAAGGCACTTCAAATCCTCATCGTCTGTATATCATACAGACGATGACGTTCTTTGGTCCCTAAACTGAAACATTCATCATCAAGCTAGAAACCACACTGTTTTCCTCTCCTCAGGCCTGCAGACCCCCATTCTGTATCTGAATAAGACTACACCCTATCAGAGTGAGGAGTTCACAGCTACTTGCAGTGCTCCGGGGGAGAAAGGAGCCCTCGTCTTCCAGTTCCACCAGAGATTTAGAGGAGGAAATCCTGAGAAGATAAAGCAAGCAGCGTCCACTGGGAACTCATCAGAGACCACACTGGTCCTGAGCAGACTTGGAAACAGCATCCTGTACTGTGACTATGAAGTCGGTTTGGTTTCTGGGGTCAGACGCTCCAACCGCAGCAACGAGATTTCAGTGTTAGTCAAAGGTGATTAGATCAAGAGCTGTTGTATCACAAGAAAATATCAAATTGTCAGGCACGTGGTTGATTATTCTGAGTTGTGTCTTGCAGCACTCCACATTACCCCGATCATGAATATATTGCCTTCCTCAAATGTGTCTGAGGGTGACATAATAGAGGTGGTATGTAGAGTGGTGAGTGATCTCAAGAACATTGAAGTATTCCTGACGAGGGACAGGAGGATCCTCAAGCAAGCCTTAGTCAGCCTCAGTCATCGATTCACTACAAAAGAAGGAGACTCTGGGGAGCTTGTGTGCAAGGCAGAATGGGGCAACGTGCAGCAAAAATCCAATCAAACAATTCGTGTCAAAGGCAAGACCTGGAAATCCTCTTTCTTCTGAAACGTTTAATATTACTCTAAGTACCCTCTCATCTGAAGTCTATTCTCGAAGATAAAAAATGTGCCAGATATACATTGTATGTAATGTTTGATTTTTGCTCTCTCACTCCAACAGAATTGTTTTCAAAGCCACACCTGACTGTGTCGCCCACAGACATATTTGAGGGACACACCTTCGAACTGACCTGCTCTGTATCCAGTTATGATCCTCAGAAGATCGAAAATGACACCATGCTGTTCTCCATCTACAAAGACGGCGTTGAACTTAAGAATGGAACTAATTACCATGCTAGAGCAGGGCCTTCTGCAAATGGCAACTACAGCTGTAAAGTCAAGGCTCATTCTCTTGATTATCACAATTTTTCAAAAGACAGCAAATCAGTTGTTGTTGAAGCAAAAGGTGAGTCATCAAAAGAACTATATTGCAATTAACTGGATGTTTTTAGGCAGGCAGCAGGACTTCCTTTGCTAGCAGCAAGGCTCGTGGGGCTGTCAGGCAGTCAGTCAGTCAGGCCACTACCGTGGACCAGACTCAAAATGTTCCCATAATATTAATCCTAATGACATTTACACCGCCCTGACTTATCATCTAATGCCACCATAAGACTGATTATCTTTATACCTATTGAACTGATTACTTGGTTCCGACATTCACAGGGACTCCAGGGGGTCCGTAGTTATCACTTTGATGATCCCATAACTTGCCCAATATTTTAGTGTCCGACTTTCCCATCAGCCTCACCTGTATTCTGTGTTTAGTGCTAATTAGCCAACATTATACCTGCTAAACATCAACATGTTAGACAGTTTTCACAGCAGCCATTTTCACATGAAATAGTAGGGTAAACACAGGTGTTGCCTTCAGGTCAGTCAGGTGTTCCTTTTAGCTCAAAGCACCACTCTGCCTATACAGCCTCATAGAGTTGCTAGCATGACTGTAAACTCTTATTTATATATATTTAAAATGTTTACTTTTGTTTATCTGTATCTTGTTCTGTTGTGCTGACTAACTTGTGAATTATCTTATTCCCAGTTCCTGTTTCAGAGCCCATGCTGAGCGTGGTGGGGGGTACACTGGTGCTGGAAAAGCCCTTCCAGCTCATCTGTCACAGTGACAGGGGCACTCTGCCCATCGTTTACACCCTGTACGCCCCTAAAAGGCCGGCTGAGTCCAGGAAGGTGAGCAAGCCGTGGGAGCAGGCCATCTTTAACTCCTCAGCCATCTACAAGAATTCAGACTTAAAGAAGTTTCTTTGCCACGCGAGAAACAGTTTAAATGAGCCTCCGATGACATCAGGACAGCAGCTGCTAGATTCTACCATTATCATAGGTATGTTGGACGAAGAAAAAACAGGGACGCATTCAAACAAGTTGATGTTAACTTGGTCTAACGTAATTTTCTATGCAGAGCCTGTGTCAAAGCCAGTGTTGAGAGATGTCTCTGATGGGCAGGACGTGAACCTTGTCTGCTCTGTTCAGAAAGGCACTCCTCCCATCACCTTCACCTGGTACCACACAAAGAAAGCAGGCGCTCTTGACTTCCAGACCACCAAGAAACTGGAAGGATCCTACAGGATCAGCCATGTCAAAGGAGAGCACAAAGGAGAATACTACTGTGAGAGCACCAACCTAGCCAACAAAACCAAAATGAGTGATACCATCAGCATCGGAGGTCAGTGTTGTCTTCAGTGAATAGCAGTGGTGATGGGTGCGCGTTCTTGCCTGTCTATTTTTGTGAGGATCAATCAGAGTTTTAGAGAGTTAGGATGTCTTTTGATTTGAGTTTTGACAGGTTTGTCAATCTGAAGGCAAATGTTGTTTTTGAAGGATTTAATCTTGTTATAAAACCCATAAGGGTACACAGATTGTTTTTGACTCAGCATTTATTGGAATAATAGACCATCTAGAACATAAATAATTGAGTTAGTCTGAAGTACAGATCCTGTGGCATTTTTTTACATAAAAAATCTAAAATAAAATAATTAATATTTTAATTTAAAATGGGTGCTGGATTAATTCGCATTTTTGGCATCCGACTAACGCTCTCATCGTTGCTTTGAGCTGAGGTGTGGAATGACTGAACTGACATGATTATAAAATTAAATGATTATTTATGTTTCCCCAGCAGTGAAAGGTAAACTGCAGTAACCAGAAAAGTGAGAACATTTTGAATGCTCTGTATAATTAAATTATAATTCACACCCATCTGTATATTTCATTCTATTGTACAGTAAAGCTAGCTGGCTGGAAGAAAGGTCTTATTGCAGCCTTCTGCATCCTGGTCATACTGGCACTGATCCTTGTTATCATCTTTAAAAGACGTCTCCTAGGATTTAAGAGGAAAACAACTGCCGAGCTGTCAGTGTAAGTAATATTTTTTAATGTTCTTCATCTGTGTTTCGAAGGTAATGTGCGCAAGTAGTATGGTGACGCCCATACGGTTTCCTGTTTTAAAAAACTGATTGTGTTTTGTGTCTACCTCATCTTAGGAAGACAGCCAGCACCAATGTGGAGCGACTGAGCCTCACCCAGGCTGTCAATGGTAAAGTCTATAATACTAACACAAATACTCAGTTACAAATTCTACTTCAGAGCAAAATATGCATTAAGAAATTAATTAAAAAATGTTCTCTTTGTTTACTGTTCATTGTAAAGCATTAAAGTAGCAGTGCCGTAGATTGTACCAATTCCACAACTGAGAGTCTTTTTGGCCTTTCTGTGTAGTTACTCCAGGCATGATAGGAAAGAGTGTTTGGAGTGATTACGTATCAGGCTCTGGTGAGTAGAGTGTATGGACAGTGTTTAACTTTATTCACATTTTATTAAAAGATGAGGGTGGTGTTACTTTGCATTTTTCTTATTGTCAACAAATCCTATGAAAAGACCAAAACCAATATTGTGTGAGTCCACCTTTGAACACTCTCTGATTTCCCTATCCTGTCTGTGATCCTACCCTACCCTACTGGTTCCTACTGAAGACATAAAAGTACATATTTTAAAAAGTTTAAGTCATTTCCTATTACAGCTGGTTACTGTAGTTTTTAGAATTTGTCGGGAACTATTTTCTGCTGCTGACACATTTTGGTTCACTATTAAAGAACCATGTCACCCAGTGCAACAGTGAGGCTCATAGATGTGTTTTTAATAGTTTCTGTACAACAATGGAGCTCCATGGCACAGAGAAATAAGATATATGAAACTTTGGCGTAGCAGACAATACATGTTTGTAGACTCAATTCATGGTTGGTTTTGGTAATTTCATGAAAGAAACATTTAAAATATCACCAAGCTTATTATTTAATGTGACTGCCATACTGTGTGATTTAAAATCATATGCGAAGCTATGACGTTTAACTTTGTGAGTGCTTCCTGCTGTGTTGCACTGCAGAGTCTGATGACCAATATAGTGTGACCTCTCCAGGAAAGCCAGAACCTCAGTTCATTGAGGCGCCGACCAAACAGGCAGATCCTACGAGCGGTAAGACTGCCTCTGAAATTGCAATATTTTAGTGTACAATTACACCACCATTGTCATTTTGATCTTTAAAACACTGTCTAAAATAAATTATTACACATTTTTTTGTGACAGCTCAGGGCACAGACAACGAAGTGCGGAACTCCAAGCAAGGTATGACTTAACATCATGCTCTTTATTCAAACCCTCCTTACATATCGCGGTGAAAGAAATCAGGCCACTGGCTGACGTTTTAAAAGAATAAGCACCAGGAAACCGGATCAACTCCAACTGTAAACATCTGCATTGTTAGTGAAAGAATGTCCCATTAAAACAGAAGGCTCAGCCGCCAGGTGTCCGCTTCCTGCTTTAGTCAAAGCGAACTTCCTGTTCCAACAATCAGAGCCAAACAGTGTGTACATCCGTTAAGACTAAGAGAGCAACACGCTCCATTGTTTGATACTCATAAGGGAAACTCTTGTCCATTGTTCAGTAATTTTCTCCTAAGAACTCCCAACAGTTTAAATGTCATCTGTACTCAGACCTAACGGGAAGGAAAACACAATATCAGGCTTGTTTTTGCCCCTATAAGACAAAGACTAGCTACTAGCATGTACATATGAGTGTGAGTGTGTGTAGCGTGATAAGCTCTATGTTTCCTGGGATCTGATCATGGGGGTACTGATGACTATACAAGCCCTGCTTTAATCCTCTGACTCCTCTTTTTGTTTCCTGAGCTTGTCCTCTTGCTGTGTTTTTGCAGGTGTTCCAGAGCCGGCTGAAAGTGTAGGTAGAAACACACACATCACGCACACATCACGTACACATCACGTACACGGTGCATGCACATAGCACAAACAGGACAAACACACGCTCATGGATCTGTTGAGTCTTTGTTCAGAGACCGCTCACAGACAGACACAATAAACACAAACACTGTGGAGTTTTTATTGTTTGTAAACCGGTAACTGAAGGTATTAACATTCAATAACGCCTTATTTTTCTTGTTTGTACATTTCTGAAAATAAATAATAGGATAATAATCATTACGTAGGAAGTGCCATGCAATCTGGCACAAATCTATGTGTAATTATTGCACTTCATTAAACTGGAGTCTGTTAGTCAGTACACAGCGGGTCAACTAAACATGCAAAAAAAAATCTACAGGCAAACATACAGTTCAACATATATGAGGAATAAAGTTTCCTATAAAAGATGAATGATTATACATTTTTACTTGGGTTCCAAGGAGATTTCTTCAGGAATCAATATCTGCTCAACTAACCAAGCTAACCATTTCTCCAGGGGTGGCAATGTCGGTCCACCAATCGTCCAGACTGAAATATTTCACAAAACCTTTACCTGGAATGCCGTGAAATGTTGTACAAACTTTCATAGAGCCGGCAGCATGACTGTAGACTCTTGTTTCAGTATAATTTGTAACCGTTTTTCTACTAAACTTTCTAGAAAAAATTAGACAGGTTTTAGGAAATAACAGACTCGTAAAGTGAAGTGTTATCCAACGTTATGATGAGTTGTATATTTTGCTTTGTAACTATTGCCTATCTGCATATTCTCACTACTTTGATAACTTCTGTTTGAGACAAATGAGTTGACGTCATGGTATAAATCACAGATAGCTAGTTACAAGCAGTCTGTCTGTGCTGCTGATTGATTGAGTCATGGATGTCACACAGTAATCTGTTCCTTCACACAAGCCTCATATTTCTCTTTTTTTGCCCCCTTCTCAGCAGGGGTCCGTGGAGTATGCACAGCTTAATCGTGATGTGGCTCACCACAGTAACCATGGTGACCACAGTGTCCAGGATGACTACAGTGTCCAGGATGACCACATGACAGACAGCAGTGTGGCCAACAACACTGCTGACCATGGGGAATGAAAACATGACCCAGCTCCAGTACCCAACAACAAGAATATTTATTCCCTTATTTATCCGGCTCGTTAATGCAGCTGGACCTTAAACAGCCCTAAGCAATAATGTACTTTTTTGTATTTTTTTTAACGCTTTGCAAGAAACATCCTACACTGAAAATCCACTTGCTTCACCTTTGCAGGGCCAATAAAAATGTTTTTGTTAAGTGAATTGTTTTTCTTTCCTTCATTGGTTGTTTAGTTGCCAAGACACACAGAGAGGATGTGTTGTGATCCCAAAGGAAAAGACATTCAAGTGTGTATCCTTCCACTGATGGCAGCGGTGACAGAATGTGAATGGGAAGAGAGGTCTTTGAAGTGAGCAGAGTAGTGATGTTGACTCTTCAGTGAGGAGGTTGGGAGTGCGTTCATCAGCCCGCTCTGCTGTGTGTGATCAGTGCGTCCTGTTTGAACCACTAGAGGACAGACTTCAGGCAGCGCCGCATGGAAACTTAGTGCCATCTGGCTGTGATCTCTCTTACTGTAAGAAGGGCTTTCACTGTGTTGTCAGGAGATATCAGTTTCATTTTCCGTTATCTAACGTTTAATTGAATGACATAACATGAGTTATTCAATGTATCCACACACCAGTATGTAAATCTCTTGTTGAGATGAACATATGGTATATTAATGATCCACTACACTCCAGGAAGCTCTTAGCTCAGAATATAATGTAACCATAGACTGCGTGTTGTATCTTAGAATGTGTTGGAAAAGACTGCAACTAACAATTACTTTTTTATGGCTTAAGTCTTGATTACTTTTTGGGATTATGTCAGTGTCTGAAAATAGTTTTTAAAAAATGCAACAATGTCACAATTTCCCAAAGCCCAGGGTGACTTCAAATAGATTAATCCAGACTCAAAGATATTAAATGTGATTGATACAAAACAGATAAAAGCAGCAAAGTCTCAGATTTAAGAATATATGTATATTTGTCGTACTGTTGTAGGAAAAGCTGAGGTCAATTAGGGTTGCATTCTAGTATTTAAATTTTATCATACTTTTCAGAGGCAAATATTGTACTTTTTACTCCACTACATTTATCTGACACCTTGAAGTTACTAGTTACTTAACAAATTCATATTTTACAAACAAAACGTGTAATCACTTTATTAAATATGATGCTGTGCTGTAGAATACCCATGTAAATAAGCACAAAATAGTTACATTTGTGGTCCATCGGATGTAACATTGCGAAAAACGTGAAAGGCCCCATCTACAGCCAGTGGTTAGTTTGTCCATTCTGAGCTACGAGAAAGATGACAGTTCAACATGGTGGAGTCTATGGAAGGTGACCCACGGTGTCTGTAGATAAAATGGTTCATTCACAAGGTAACAAAAACATTAAACAATTCCTTTATTCAGGTAATTATACACTAATGTATATTATATTCAATTTCTGGCAATAGTTCCTCCTTAATGTAACACACTGGACCTTTAAAGTAAATTGTGATTTTGAGTATTTTTACTGAGCAGTAAGTTTCACTACTTCTACTGATTTACAAGATATGTAGAGTTCTTCCACCACTGCCTGAAGCTGAAGCAGCTAAATGGTTATCATTCATTTTATTATATACACCTGTGCTTTTCCTGACATATAAAAATGTCTTCCATAAAAAGGCCCATTAGCCATACGCAGCTAGGAAAATAAAGATTTCTACTATAACTGTAGGTTATAAGGTTTTCACCTGCCAGCAGGTGTAAGGTGAGACAGTTACAAAGGTTGTGCACTAGACCTGAATTTTAGGAGCACCCAATGGGTTCAGCTAGTTCATGGCAACCGCTGTCAACAGTCTGGATTATGAGGATCTGCATTTTGTCAGGAAGCTCTTATGAACACTGAACAGCAGATCATATCCATGTGGGAGTCCTGACACCTGACACCAGAGCTAACACCAACAGCCTGCCACCAACTCACACACTTTCATCTCCATTCTTAGAACAGACGAACATATAGGCCGATCTATGCAGGAGATGAAGTGTTTGTCTTCATTATCTGCCTGCCTGGAGTGTGTCTATGTGCTCATGTATGTGTGTCAGACTCACAGAAGTGTCTGATCTCCTCCACCACTCTAAACTTTGTTCATCGCTGCTGTAGTGCAAAGGCTTTATGAATGTGTGCACAGTATGTGTGCACAGTATGTGGCACCAGGGTGTGGTACAATATTTCCAGAGTTTGCACCATTCCCTCAGGTCCCCCAGAGCTCTCATATGCAGATTGATATGGCCTCTGTGAGGTCCTCAGAGGCATCTGTGAATGGATACAGCTTCAGCTCTGAGGTGCCAAAATGAAAACTCACTCTTGCTCTGACGATAGGGCTGCCTCAGTCAACTCATGGTTTATTAATCATATTACTTAACCAGGAGTCTGGACTTGACAGGAGGGAACAGCATATTCTGAGACACCCAGGAACTGATACTGTGTTACATCAGGAGTGTAAGTTATACAGTATCAGAGTTGTTAGTAATAGCCGGTTGCAGTATAATTAAACAGTGGGCAGAAATAGGCACAGCCTGATCGGTTTTATTTGTGGATGCATTTGACCAAAAGGCAAAACCGAAACATCATGTAATTTTAACCAGTGTGTTCGCAAGGGCTGCTCAAGTGCTTTGAGTGCATTCTCATTTCAGACACGGTACGCTTTCCCCAAGGATGGTGCTGCTCTGCCTTCAAATCATAAACTGTCTGTCAGGGGGAAAGATGGTGGATTTACTACTGTTCCCAAAGCTACAGCGGGTGTGTCATGTGCCCTCACAGACCTTTTGAGATTCTTATTACAAGTAGGCACCCACCACCAACCCCAAAGAGTAAGACAGTCACATGATCAATGCTTATGGTGCCAATAGTGTGGTAACCAAGGAAAGGGGCTGGGTTATGTGCATACATATGGTGTCAGATCAGTCCTCTGTCCCTCTTTATTACTGCACGTACACTGGTCATGTCTCCGCCACGTAACCTGATCCATCCCCTCCTGTATCTGGAGCACAACTCCTCAACTGCCATTGGCTGCTGAGCTAAAATTAGCATATTGACCCCTGTGAAATGCATTCTGGGAATATCCCATCTTTGACTTGGCCTTATGGGGCAAGCGCTGTTTGCAGTCTTCAGATGCAGCAATGAGATCATCAAGTAGACATCATCTTTCTTGTTCCTGCAAAAGAACATTAATGTTCTCAGCCACCATGTAATAATCCTAAATCTGTGTGCTTATATATTTGCACTTCACATTATAATCATTTTACATTACTTTATTTAATTCCTCAAATTCTATATATTTCTTTCCTCATTCAGTATATTATGCACTTATGATAATACTCATGTAATAATGCATTTTTGTATTGTTGCAGTAATGGGAGTAAATGTTAGGATGGTACTGGTATATAGGGCTTTGTTCATGAAGAATAGACACATAACTAAAAATATATTCACTATCTGCATCAAGTGATTCGATGTTACTCAAATCAGCTTATGCAACAATATTAATCCCCTAACTCCCTGATATTTGTAAATGGAGAAAAATAACAAATGAGTTGAGAAGTTTCCAATTCAGTGTTTTATTACAAGCATTTTTATTTATATTCAATAACAGTATAATGGGTATATTTGAGGTGGTTATATAACCCAACAAGATACATAGTGTATTTATTTCCATAGCTACAATAATCAGTTATCCAATCATACATAATGAAACAAGACGAGCAAGACTCTGCACAGATAAGTAGTGACATAAACCCAGTCAACCCTTTGGTGCCTAAAATGACCTCATTACACAGCCAACCAGCATTCATTCTTTCGAATATTCACAATTTATTGGAGAATATTTGTTATAATGCAAACTATGACCTTGATTTAATATCAAGCCTTCCGACAGACTTACAATAAAAATTAATTGGGAATCCATGGAGTTATTTATCAAATGGATGGCATTTTATGACCCATTTGTCTTCATACATACCACTCACTGGTATGGGGCTCATTAAAGAGTCGTGCTGAGACATTATGGATGAGTACCTGCAGTAGTGCACAGTCAAAGTTTGTGTCTGAAACCTATTCAATAATACTAGTATTTCTATTACTGTAGAACAGTATTTATATAACATAGATGTTTATATATTGTGTTTGACATCCCTGGTGGCAAATGTTGGAAGTAAACATAAAATGTGTGTTTGTGTTGTAATACCTATTCTGAACATCTTAAATCTTGCCCCTGACAAATGAAATACAAATAACTAAACTAAAACAAAACATTTTTTAACAATAAAAACTAAACTGAAACGAACAAACTCGCTCCGGAAACTAAACTGAATTGAAAACAAATAAAAACTAATGAAAAATACTAAACTATAATAACTCTGCAGTGCAGTATATTTTTTATTCTTGTCATTGACACTGTGCTGTAAAATGACTGCAGGCTAAAGGCAGCGCAGGCATGGGATTGTGTGAAAGTGTGCTACTCTGCTGTCCTTCATTTGCAGAGTAAAGGTTAGATTTAGTAAGTCCACCTGTTCGATGTCCTCCATCTTTCATTGCTTAAGCTCTCGTAGATCCAGGAAATTAATTCATCGTAACCTTGTGCAACCTGGTCAGGGCACACAGCGGGCAGCGAATGAGGAGGAGGAGGTTCACGCTTCGCTCTTCACTGACCGCTGGCCATTTCCGGAGTGAAACACATGCCCTCATTGTGCAATCAGGCATCAAAAAATTAGGCTCACTATGCACAACTTTTAACCCCTGGCCTCCTTTTCCATGGATGCAGGCTTCGGCTAAGGTAACCCTATCCTAGCATAAACAGTCAGCCAGCCTTGGTGCTGGTCCCACTCCCCTCCGTGCTAAGTCTGAGCCCTCTTTCTCTCACTGTGTCCCGGACAGCTGCAGCTCCTGTTTACTGCCGTTACCTCTTTGCAGGGCATCGTTCTTTATACTTTGTCATTGTCAGCATCTGTGTCTCTCAATGGGACAGCAGCTTTTTTCTCCCTCTTCTTCAATTGGGGCACTGGATGGCATAGGAATAACTATTCGAAACAGAATAAAATCTGTAAACCTTCTCATGGGACTATTTATTCAAAGCTGTACTGGAGGCCTTTTCATTTTGGGCAACACGGATCACTGAAAACTAACAGACTGTTAAGTGTTTATGAGGAGATATGTAAAGTCTAGAGGTGCCCGGGTTCAAATGTCTGCCCTTTCTTATGCCAACATTTAGACATGGCCTGAGCACTGACATTTCTCTTGGAACAAAAAACACATTTACACTCTCAGCAGGCAGCCTGCAGAGTTCATTCACCTCCACCAGTCTGCACCTGTTATTGTTTATATGGAATTGATTTGAACAATTTCAAATGTTAGTACTTAAACAGAGGTATATGTTTTATTTGAGATTGCGTACATTAGTCTGTAGAACATAACATTTTGAGACGATAACTATTCATAAAATATTAATTCAGAAAAATAGACACAAAAAGTGATTAGAGTTGGGGGTTAGGGTTATCAAACCCAAAAAGTTGCCTTGATTTTTTGAAGGAACATGCAGGAAATGTTTCAGCTCGGAGAGACAGTTTAGTGTTTGACATTGATGGTAGCTGCCCACAGCAGTCGAGCACCAGCTTCTGTTAGAGTACGGCAACACCAGTTGGACAAACCATACACAGAACTGCAGTACACCGGACCGGTAGTAATTATAATGTCAATTTGTTGATTATGATTACATTTGCTAATGACTATTTTTCGACTGACGGTGGTTGTTGCCTGTCGCACATTTGCGTAATTTATAATGTATATCTATTATTTGTATATCAATATATTAGGGGGGACATTTTGAGCATATCTGCGTAGTATATAGAATTACTGCCCTGCACAGAACCATTTCTAGCTAATGTAACCACAGCTCTCTATGACCACAGATTAACTCCACAGAAACAAAAACAAATCTGTACACTTGATTCAGATATAAAAAAGACTTAACACTCTAATGGGACTCTACAAAACTGAATTACAGAATGTATGGCTACTCCAGTAAATATTACACATTCATAAAGTTGGGGGACTCACAATGAACCGATCTAAAATTGAAGCACAAGTATCCAAGATATCCTGACTTTCCTAGAGGTCAAGTTTCAAAAACTATAATGATGTAAATTTTTGTAACACTGTTTGTTAGATCCGACCATTATAAGTGAGGCTATCAATGAGTTCTACGTCAAACTAGATCTGGAAAATAAGGAAAAGGTTCAAACATGTATATTATTTAAATAGCATCTGAATAGCATGGTGTTAAAATGAATACATGTGGAAATGAATATGAACCAATTCCCATGGAAACTATGCGCTCATGACTGGGAGGGTTCAGCAACTTAAGAGTCCAGAGGCATGAGAACCATGAGGGCCACGCCATGCATGTAGGGCCAGATGGCAGTTCGGCTCATTTTCAACAGCAAATGGCTCAATTTACTTTTGGTTGGCTTGTGTTATGTGCTCGCTTGGCTCAGTGTGGGGAGTCCTCACCTCACGCCAACTGATCTACATGCACACAAGAATTTGCATTCTCAAATTCACTAACTTAGGATGCTGTTACCATTCCCTGGTGTCGCTTGTGCTATTTGTTTTCCACCAGAATCACATTTAAAGAACCGCTGGTTTCACTTTAAATATAGTGCCGTAACTCTACTGTAGCCATATCTTAAATATATGGCCGTTGAATTGTGTTGCTGTTGTATCAGTTGTATGAAAGTAGTTCAACCAAATAACCAACTGGCAAATAAAATGAGTTGCCATAGAGCTGTAAAAGTGACTCTACTATTGATAATAAACAGTAGGCAAAGGGCCTTTCTGGATGTTTTTCACTCCCAGCTGCATTTAATATTTCTAGTACTGATTTCCAGTTCTACCATGAAGGGTGGAATTAGCAGCAGATTTATAATTAGTGTGATGTTCAGCAAATATCTCTTTATTTTTAATAGCTGAGACTGAATATCAGGGTCAATCTGCCTCCTTTAAACTCTGCATCACTAACAAGTAGCTGACTTTCAGTTTGTTTCCCAATATGGAACAGTCTCCACAGCCGTAGGCTTCATGGTTTCTTTCCCACTGAACAACGGAGGATTACAAGATCCAGATTTAGATTCCAACTCCCTTTTTTCAGCCCACACGCGTGCCGTAACCAGATACTTTTCAGCCCAAGAGAGTGTCTCCCACCGGGCCTGCTGGGATCCAGACAGAGACTAATTCTTACAGTGTTTACCATCCAGTGATCCAGGTGTGTTCACATGCTGCCTGCTAAGAAACACATCACTGCCCCTGTTGTCACCCACGGGACTCCATGTGACCTGGGACAGCAGACTGGTTTCTGAGAAAAAGGCTTGCAAAGCCTCAGAAGACAAGCAGACCAGAATGGGTGGTGTTTTTGTAAAGATACACCTTCCAACGACGTTCACCGTGTGCCCTGCTTCGATTTAAAATTTCTGCTAAGAGTCAAATCAAAGCTGTGAATCTACAGTGTGTTTGTGCATTTGTATAGATTATTCTAACTGAATTTTCACAGATACATATGACTTGTGTTACACTGACCTTTTTAGACAACAATATTTATGAGGTCGGCAGCCTGCATTCATAACATGCTATTCACAGAAAGGATGCTTCGCAGCTCTTATTTTTAGGTCATGGAGTCACCAACCTACCTCCTACCTGCATCACGTGAGTCAGTTGGGTGTAAAGGAATGCATAGCTGGCTTTTTTGTAACACGTATAGCCCATTGATAAGCCTCAGTGACAAGTCACTATTAAAATTGTCATTCTTTTGGCTTCAGCTTCATGTGTCCTGAACTGTTTGTACATGAATACCTGGCCGTATAGGGCTGAGTGAGGTACTGAAGCAAAGTGATACAAATAGACAGCTGGTGGCACCAACTGACTAGACTGTCACCTGTGTTTTGTTTATAATAAGTAATAAATGTCAGCATTTGGTTGTCTGTGCTGTGTGATTTAAGTCTGGCTGTAATGAGGCCCTGATTTTATTCAAGCAAAATTGTACCTTGTTTTTATCTCATTTAAATGTCAGAATACACAAACACAGAAACCGGTTTCTGTGAATGAATGTTGAATGTGATATTGTGGCAGAGACTGATGTCCAAATAACTACATTTGTTTTTGATCCAATATGAAATAATATCCTGCCAGAATCTTCTTGTGACATTTAAAATGAAGTTATACAACTAAATCAAGTTTTCTTTATCATCACACATCCCGGCAGGTAGAATTAATCTCAGTACAGATGTAATGGCTGTAACAATACACCATATACAACATTAGTGCAAATAAAAAGGACATAAGAGCAAAAAGAAATGACCGGTTGAGGTGTTCTGTCCTACTTCCTAGTGATATGTAAGATGATGAGCTGGGTGGAGAGTGTCATCTGTCATACATATACAATGTTTTGCAAGCTATCCATGGCACTTGGTGGATATTATATATTTATAAGTTTATTCCTGCACTTCTTGGTCTGAATAAACTTAAATATATAGACTTTCTTTTAGGCCAATGAAAAATGCAGAATGTTAGTCCCCGTAGTCTAAATAGAGCTTAGCAAACAGATCTAAATCCTTTAGATATTCATGTTAGGAGATCAAATTTATTGACAATATAATTCCCCTTTCTCTCTCTCTCTCCCACTTTCCTGTCAAACTTGACCTGTCCTATCTAATAAAGGCAAGGTGTAAAAAAACTTCGGCCGGACACCAAAACCCTGGCTACAGCCCTGAATACCCAATGATGTGAAATATCTCAATGATTGTTATATTTGATGTCTCTGCCGATGTTCTGTACACCTGAACTCTGACTCCTGGGTAATTTTGACAGATCATAACATGCACCCTAAAGGGCTTGGAGGGAGGGGAATGGCAGCCTGGGACTATGTATAGAAAGAAGCAAAGAGCACGCCCAACACAGGACTGTAACAAACATTTCACACTAGCTTTGGTTCTCTTTTCTTCTGGTGAGGAGGTCTCTGTGGAGAGGAGCGAGGGAAGATGGAAGAAGTATCACCATTGCTCAGGGACGCCCCTGCACCCCCTCAACACCATATAAGAGACTGTGAAACCTGATAGCTGCTTCTAAAAGTCTCTTCCTCAAGCTGTGAACATTCAGATACTCTCACTTCAATTTGTCTAGACATTAGCTCTAAGCCTCTTTCCCCTGTCCCCACTGTTTAGAGACCAGTAGTGCAGGGAGGTGATGAATAATTAATTGCTTTGGCATTCAGAGCTGAGGTCAACTCTTACCATGAAAATAAATTAATTAATAATTTCCTGCAGGCATAATCTGAGTCATATGAGCTCCCTCCTCTGGAAATATGCTAACATCTTTTGTGTTTGTTATGAAGGTGTAGATTGGTGAGCAGATGCCCTTAAAGTGATGAATTATATGAATAAAGTATGCAGCAAAGCATTAGAATGGCTGCAAATTAGAGAGGAGATCAAGTTCTGGAGCAAGGTCAAACCTTAAGTGGTTGGAGTTGTGGTGAGAAAAAAAAACCTGAGGATGGCAGCTACGCTATTTCCTCTGTTACATTGGCACCATCTGTGAAATGCCCAAGTCCTCTTCCAAAAGTTTTGGGAACCAGTTATAGCCAGCTCTGCCCATCTTAGAAGTCTGTCTGGGGACAACTGGTGCCACCAGCGCAATGTTACAGCATCATTCAGTGATCAAATTATTATTCTTTCTGTTAGTCTTTGGAGATCAACAGGGTTGATATGATTTCTGCTCTATGTGCATCAGTCTTATTTGAGAAGTTGTCATTTTTTTTGCACATTGTCAGTGGGGTTCAGTGTCGTAAATAGCCGCCTTTCTGGCAACCATGTGACTTTTCAGTGGCATTTGAGGGGAGAGGTTACATTTTAGTGGCCTTTCCCCCTCAGCTGGTCCTGACTACACTCTCACACACAACCTCCTCAGTGGGCGACTTTTATTGGTGTATCTGGTTATGATGCAAAGGGCGAGTGTCACATGACACATAACAGGTCAATGGGGAACACGAGAAAGAACGTGGACGAACGGAGAAAAAACACTCTAGAGACATTACTTAAAGCTCTCCTGTTTCTTCTAAGAGTAAAGACTATGTAATAGACGTGTTTTTGAAATCAATTTCTAAGGTGTCAGGTCTAACTTTACATTATATCATATATCAGGTGTGATGCAAGCAAACAAATCAACAACACATGCCAGAATGAAATCATGTGCTATTACTGTTAGCTGTTGTTTATTTGTCCTGCAATACATCTCTCTCATTAATAGCACCAAAACAATGTGATTCACAGAAAACTGACGCATATAACTGCTTGTAACAGCCCAAAAATAGGGAAATAACTGTGCCCTAAGCCTCCTATACATCTGAGGTATAGTCTCCCGGTTCTGGGAATATCTAACTCTGATAATAATCATAGTTGTTTAGATGTTTATGTGGGAAGAGGTATGTCTCAACCACGCAAGACTGAAAGGGAACATTTTGGTTGTCAACATTTTTTATGATCTAGGGGTGTGTGCAGTGTCAGTGGGCATGTGACCCCACAGTGGGAGGAGCCGGACAAGGGCCACTCATTTCTAAGCTGAAGTCACTGGATATTAGGCCCTAAAATAGCCCTACAGAGGGTATATAGGGGTCCTCTCCCATTTGCCCCACCAGACAACGGTTCTGTGCAACAGCAAACACACTGTGTAAAAAATTATTTGACATTCAGATTGGAGAGATTCACAGCAGGCAGGAAAAAGAGGACCTTACAAGCTAAAAGGAGACTGGAACATAGTGAAGGACTTGAGAAGTGCTTGTATTATACTGTAACAGCAGAAGATACTCCAGCTGGAAACTAAAAGGATAATAAGCAAGCAAGGAGAGTGGAAAAAGGACACACGGTGAAGGATACTGCTCTTCTATTGGATTGGTGCTTTCTCTTGGATTTCTCACTTCTCTCCTCCTGGGCTGACAGCATAGGGGGAGGGAGATCCACCGCAGGGATGAAGTACAACTACCATATACCAGTGTCAACATACACACGCAGTTCACAGTACACCCCAACATACCACACACCTACCTATTACACCCCTACACATTACACACCAACGCAGTACACATCCACATATGCCTCTACAGCGAAGTACACCCCGACACAGTACAGCTCGGCACTTTACACCCCGTCACATTACACGACCTCTTACAAGGCTGCGTCAACATACGTCCCTTCGTACAGCAAAGGCTCACGGTACAGTTCAACACAGC
The DNA here is from genome assembly GCF_905237075.1 of Dicentrarchus labrax. Lineage (NCBI taxonomy): Eukaryota > Metazoa > Chordata > Actinopteri > Moronidae > Dicentrarchus > Dicentrarchus labrax. The sequence goes on along the minus strand of NW_026136722.1, from coordinate 1,709,093 downwards.
GCACACAAGCACAGGAACGTCCTGCACCTGTAATACCTGTCACACCTGCAAAGAGGACTGTGCACTTCCCCAATGACATCATCTTCCAGGATATTGTGAGACGAGGAGATATGGAGCAAATCGGTCGGTTCTTGAGAGCGAGGAAGGTTCGTGTGGATACTCTCTTCCACTCAGGTAAGTTTCCACAGCTTGAACAGGGATTCATAACTTTAGACTTTAAAATCTGATGTGAAATAAGAAAAAACTGTTCAGATGTCACTCACTGACTGGAATTGATAGCATGGCTGTGTGTAGCAGTGCTGCTGCAGAGGACTGATGTAGTCTTGTGTGCAGGTATGGCAGCACTACATGAAGCTGTGCTCACAGGAAACCTGGAGGTGGTGAAGTTGCTAGTGAAACATGGCGCCGATGTTCATCAGAGAGACGAAGATGGCTGGACGCCACTTCACATGGCCTGCAGTGACGGCTATCCAGAAATTGCCAGGTGACACATGACTTTTTAACCTTTTAGTCTTGACTGATCATGCTTGCTTTTAAAGCACACAAAAGAAATATTTAACCTACAAAATACAAGTATTTAATTTTACTATAGAACAAGTAAAGCCACACAAATGTGAAAATGCAATTTTGCACATTTTTTATGAAATATTAAAGCTCCAAATCTCCCTAAAAGAGTAAGTACGTTAACCAATGACCTTACAAAGACTTTAGAGCTTGGCTCTAAACAATGAAACATGAAATGGTGACATAATTAAACCATTACAACACAAAACATGGTATTCAGCAGGAAATAAACCCAGGGATTAAAAGAAGGAAAACACTGGATAAGAAAGAATTTACAATATCAGAATATCATTAGGAGGGATGTTTCGTGTTGAATTATATCCACAAGGAGAAATGAACTGATCCATAATACATACACATTAACTAATACCACTGAATTTTGATAGCTCCCCTTATTCTGAGGTCTCTGAGCTGAGACAGTTAAAAAATGAAAAAAGGATCAGTAAAGTTAAACTAGGCCATATTTTCTTTATATCTGAGAACTTCTGTTTAACAATGACCTGCTTCATTCTTCACTCAGATATCTGCTGGCGATGGGAGCGAGCACAGAGGCAGAGAACGAAAGTGGAGAAAAGCCCGTAGACCTCATCGATCCAGACTGCAAAGACCTGGTCAAAATGTTTGAGGCTGGCTGTGTGTGATTGGGCGTCAAATGAACCCAAAAGAAAAGAGAAGAGAAAAACATATTTAACAGTGTACAATACCAAACAAACTTGTTAGAGGGTGGAAGAACATAGCCAGAGATTGGGCCGTGTCTCTGATCCTGTAAAGCAAGTTGGTGGTTCTTCTGTTTGTTAGTTTCAAAGGTGCAGCACAAATTGCTATGACTTTATTATTTTTTAATTACTGTATAACCTTAAAGTAATGTTCAATTAACCTGTATTTATCTGTCTGGTGGTTTTTGTTTCATTTTATTTTACTTCATTTTGTGTATTTGTCATACTACCAGTGTCTCTGCTGCAAATGTCAATCAAATATTATCTCCCCGTCTTCACTCTCAGATTATGTAATACAATACCAGCAATGTGTCACTGAATCGAAACGTCATCTTTACTTGTTCTAAATATCCATTCATTTCTGAAGAAAAACAGATTAATTTCTATCCTCATGAGCATTACAGTTGAAGTATTTTCACTTGTGTTAGTGTCCCTTTTCAAGTCGCTGGTTGCACTCAGCACACTGTAATTACACTATATAATGAATTCACAACACAGAATTTGGGCTGAGATGTTTGTGTTTTATAAAGAGAGTTGTGTATCCTCACTGCTGGGCAGGAAGAGGATCAGCCAAATTAATAACTGATACTTCACTGATGGTCAGAAATCAAAAAACATAAAGTTCATGCTGTACAAGCACTTTTATTACTGCAGTATTGTTCCCTAATGTATTGCTGTTGTTTTCTGTAGTAGAAAAACGAATATCCGCAATGAAAGTCTTATAATTTTCTCTTCAATAATTATTTTTGTACGTTTTCATAAATAAAAAGACCTTTTATAAATATGACTGACTTGCTGTTGTGTGCTCTGTTTAAGAAAATACTGGCACTTTGACCACCATCACTTGAAGCTGCAGCTCTTCAGCCATCCTCTGTGTGTACAGCACTATGATAAAAGATGACCTGTATATATGACCTAACCTCAACTTTAGTCAGGCATTGTGATAGTACATTTGAATGAAAGGAAATATATCGTAATACAGAGATTATTATTATTATTATTATTATTATGATTATGAATGTTGTCATATATCTTAGTGACAGTGCTTGTTGTTATTGGCTGTAATATCATACATACTACAGTAGTGAGAGTTCTTTCACTTCCGTGTCTCTTCCCGGAAATGATTGGTTGGCATTGGCAACGTTTTAGCCAGGTCTAACGGCGTACACAGTCTGAGAGAAAAGAAATCCAAAGGAAGAGCCGTAAAAAAAGGTTTGTTGAATACCTTAACAGTGTGCCCTTTACTGAACATGTTGAAAATGTTCTAAGTACGCTAAGTGTCTTTCTAATAAATATTTGGGGCCAGTAACGCCCGCAGAATATTAGCTGGTTGAAGCTAACGTTACGACAAGACAATGTAAATCGGCTAGCTAGCTAGCTAGCTGGCTAAAGTTAGCTGAAATTATTGTGTCAGCAAATCTATAGTTAGCTGTCCCTCGGGACACAGCTATAGGGGACACGGATCCGAAAAAGCCGAAACTATTTTAGAGACAATACATAGTCCTATTGCTGACAGTGTGAGCAGTGGTTACCGTTGTTGGTTTGGGCTCTGTAGCCTTCTGCTAACACCAACTACTGAAGTAAAAACGTAAACAAAAGCTCCTCGGCTAGCTAACGTCAGTATCTGATCACTTCTCCTGGACACACGGTGTACCGTAGCTATACAGAGATTAGTTAACAATAGCAACAATGAGTTAATAACACATCGTATTGCTACTGATGTTACTCGAATATCAGAGGTCTTCAGACGACACAGTTTATTGTAAGTGACTGGTTAGTAGCTAGTATATTGAACTCTGTGGGTTAGCCAGCAGTGTCACTAGTTTACTGATTCGGATAGTTAGCTTTGGTGTAAATGTAGGTCTGCGTTATGTCATTTCGAAAGTGACTTCTTAGTAAAAGTGGGGGTGCTATAGTTGACACTGTTGTTTATTGTTAGAATTCAGCCGAGGACTTCTCAACCTTTGTATTCTTCAAATCCACTCACCATAGAGGAGCGAGGAGCGAGTACAGACTGCAAACAGAATGACCAGGTCTGTACCAAGTTAAAGCACTTAAGTGCTACTGCACAAGTACAAATGGGCCAGTGTTGACAGTGATCATTCAAATGTAATCAAATGTAATCTGCTTTAGGCTTTAGACACAGAGTAATGTTATGTGAAGTTCACAGTAAACAATGATTAAAAGGCTTGTTAATGTTGCTGCTAATTCTGCTGTTTTCATATTTGTGAAGCTCATCTGCTCCCAGGATGGTGAATAGTTACAAGCGGACTTCAAGCCCCCGATCCCCTACTAACAGTGGGGAGCTTTTCACCCCAGCACATGAAGAAAATGTGCGCTTTATACATGATAGTGAGTATACCCTCCGACATTGACGTGTTTAATTTTCCTCTAGAATAATCTAAGCATTTTATTTTACTTGTGATCAGAATGATAGACCTCTCAGAACTACAATTGTGTTGTGTTGTGTTAACAGCTTTGGTCCAAGTTTATTTCCTGTAGGCTTTTGACAGCAAAAATAGCAACAAGAACATAAACTTAGAGCTGTGTAGATATTTTATGTTTGAATCTCTGAACTTCCTTTCTTCTTAATGCACATGCTTTCCTTATTTCATTTAAGTGGCAACTTAAGTCTGTTGCGGGTGACTCGCCTTCTCCTGTTCCATATCAACAAAAATAGTATATTACGGCACAATACCTAATACACCGAATAAAAAAAGTCTGACTGTGGTGTGGTTTTATATTCTGTATATTGTACAAGTCAGAACTCTTAATTCTGATCACTTAATGTGTAGCATGTAAACACAATCCTTATAATTTTGTTCATTTCACGTGTAAACACTTAACACACAGTTAAATTTGGATGTGTAATTGCAGCACATATTGCTTAAATATAAAGGTACAGTGATTTTTTTCAAAAAGCCATATCATATATTTAAGAATGGTTGATGCCATGAACTTAACGGACACCTTTGGTTATTTGTGTCATCACTAGTAGTATGTATTAACGTGTGCATCTGTTACATTAATAAATAAGGTTATAAAGAGTTCGGTCTAGACCTGCTCTATTTGTGTCCTGAGATAACTTCTGTTATGAATTGGCGCTATACAAATAAAATTGAATTGAATTTTGCCTGTCAGTCAGCCTTCTCTCTCTGCGATGCCAGGGGCCAGACTAAACAGTCTCTTGTTCTCAACACTGCCACTCAGTGATGAAACTATTTTGCTTGTTTGCAAAGCCGAGGTAGCCACACCGTTGACACCGTTTATTTTGTGGGTTTCAAAGTTACCCTGTGGAGTTATTCACCAAAACTCATTGTGGGTAACCTTGAGGTGTAACAAACATGTCAAATACGTTTCCTTCCTCAAAAAACATTTGTATCTTGGCATGTTACTACCACCTGTAGATCAGTGGAATAACCTGAAACCCTTATCAGGACTATGTGTGCTCAACAAAACAAAACAGGGACCCACTCAGAAATATAATCCATATAGCTACTAGAGGTCAAAAACTCCCAAAAAGTCCTGAGAATAGTAGTATTAGTGAGGTTAATAAAAAAAATGTCTTCTTAAATGTTGGGTGCTGTGGTGTTTTGCCCTGTTAAAGAGAGTTAGTTGTGGGTTATTAACTGATGTATTATTAAGTTACAACAGTTAAATGGGCTCCCCTCTCAATACAAGCTACACAGCTTGCCCCGACTGTAGCGTTTTTCACGGCAAAAACAATATTGCTGCCTTTTAAAGAGTTACAGCAGGCGTGTCAACTGTTCACCGGTATGGCGGTATATCAAAAATTAATTTACAGGAAATTAAAACCAGTATACCAGTTCATCCAGTGCATCGCCCAGCTCTACATCAGATTGCTTTTCAGTTTAACCATCGTCATTAAAAGTATAATTAGACAACTTCACTTAGCTTTCTAACTCACAGTACAAGAACTGGCACTGAAGCACTTCCTAAGTTGAAGTTGTGACATTGATTACCTTCATTAAGTTGAGCTTCTTTACCTTCAGTCTGTTTGTTATGGCATTGCTAACAAGTGTACAGGATCGGATAAGGTTTCCAAAATGTAATAAAAGAATTGTTGTCTTGACTCTTTCACAGCCTGGCAGTGTGTGCTTAGAGATATCAGATCAACACAAAATAGTGAACGTAATGACCGTGGACCACAGGAGTATGTGGAGAAGAACCCAAATCCTAACCTACATTGTAAGTTACACTAGTGGATTGTATTTGTATGTCACACTATAGGATTCATTTAATCAAGCACGGGGCAGTTAACTTATTTCTGTCTACCTTTACAGCTTTCACACCAGTGGACCTGAGTGACCTCAAGAAACGCAACACACAGGACTCCAAGAAGTCCTAGTCTTTCTCATGATGGTCCAATCGCTTTTTTTCCACCCATTATCCTCAAGAACTTTTCCTCCATCAGCCAGAAAGTCAGCCCTGTTGGCCCTTCTAGCACCGAATGCCAGTCTCGCTTCTCGCTCTGGACCATAGCAAGCTCTGTCTCTTTCTTTACCCTCTACAACTGAATAAGAAGAAAGGTGGGATTCCAGGGAGCAGAAATTCTCCCGTCTCTTGGTTCATGTTTTTTCAAGTCATAAAATCTTCATATGTACATTCTTTATGTGGACGGGACTGATGCAAACTTTCATCAAAATTTGCTGACATCTGATGCTGATGTACAAACTGTTGACACTCTCCACAAGACACAAAAGACTGCAGTCTTAAATACAAACCCTGTTTTCTTTACTACTGCTACGTATTTGACTTTGGAGGAAAATGCGAAAGGGCTGACTTTTTTTTGTTTTTTAGTTTGTTTTGGAAGATAGTTTGTATGTAAATTGTAGAGGTAATGGAAGGGTCACATTGGATACACACTTTACGGGCAAGTTTTGGAAGCCAAATGCAATGTAGAAGGCCAACATTTTTATTATAAATTTTCTTGCCCTCAAATGGACTTTACTAAGTAGAGACCTCCCCCAGAATGCTGCCCTTGGTTAACCCCCCTCCCCCAAGCCTTGAAACAAAATGTTGAATAAAAGACTTTTACAATACTGCTGCTTGTATTGATCCTACATAAATATTGACCATGGAACAAGGAGAAAGGACAAACTTACCTGAATTTTACACTGGAGGTAATTTTATAAAGCCAACCAACAGAGAAATTATTATGCTGTACCCTGGTTATACTGGGTATAGCATTATACTTATTATATACTTTTCTCAGTGAATTGATTAATCATTTGGTCTGTAACTTATCATATACTAATATATATTTAACCAACCAGACACAATTTCTTAGAGCTGAGGTATACATATTCAAATTGTTTGTTTTGTCTGACTGTAGATAATTAGTTTGATGTCACAGAAGGATAAGAAAACCAGCAAATATTCACATTTAAGACACTTGAACCAGCTACATTTTGCTTTGTTTTAGCTCCGATTTAAATCTGTGAAGCAAAACTTTAAATTAATAATTCTAAATATGAGTTATTGAGGAACACGATCCAGCCATGCATGTTGATTTGTGCTATCGATACAGTACATGTTGTTACAGCATTATTACAGGAGAATGGCGTTGTGTCTTACGCGATGACGTTACGCGTACGTGCCGTACGCGCCCAACCAGTGTGTCTATATCCAGCGGACGTTGGCTCATTGTGTTTTTCTCGTCGGAGCAGAGAGCGTGGAGCTGTGAAAGGGCAAAGAGAGGGACCAAACAAGGCTAGGGTGTATTTTTTATATTTTGTTGAAAGTTTAGCACTATTGGGGCAGCATAATGGCCGATAAAATGGATATGTCTCTAGACGACATTATCAAACAGAACAGGCAGCAGAGAGGTGGAGGCCGGGGAGGAAGAGGTCGAGGCCGCGGAGGCTCCGGCGGCCGAGGAGGAGGAGGAGGAGGAGGCGCTGGGCGTCTTGGAGCCAGCGGCGGAGGATTTGGAGGCCGAGGCGGCGGATCCGGCCCCATGAGGAGCCGACAGAACCTGAACCGCGGTAGAGGCAGACCAACGCCTTACAGCAGGGTATGAGAAAATTAGAGGAATGAGCAGAAAAAGGAAAAAAAAAACCTTCGGCAGACCTGAAAATGCCTGGGTAACATCCTTCTATTCTCCAGTAGGCTTGCTAGCTAACCCTCTAGCCAGTGTGCTAGTCAAGCGAATAAAATGATTGCTGTAACCGCAGAGTTTCCCCACGTAGGAAGGCTCTATGGTTTGCGGTTAAGCATTAATGGAAGTTGTATGCATAGTGTGTCCCTTCTCCCACAACCCATATGTTGTTTTCCAAGAAGAGGCCTTTTGGAGAGAGCGAATATGTTAGCCATAGTGGCTAACTAGCTAAAGTTGGATCGTGAAGGCCTCGGCGGCGCCATTTTGAATCAAGCTGCTTAAATTAGAGATAGTCGCCCACGGTCAGTAACGGCGCTTTCCAGCACAAGTGTCAAAATGATGGTGTGAGGAAACCACTTCAACGAGAAATTTCATCCGCAAATGATTTTTTTTTCTCCACCACTTTTGGGAGCATAGTGTCCCGGTGCAGCGACCAGGCGGCCTTTTGTTCGGGAGTGGCTGGCGGGGTTCACAACAAGGCCTGTTTGGTGGCATTTCAACCAGTGGGGCTGTTACTTGCGGATGGATCAGTGGACTTCAACCCCCCCTCCCCCTTCCCCCCGATAGTTTTCATATAAGGCTAATCGTCACTACTTAAGTGTGAATGAGTATTTAGACAAACCCAGCGAAGCCCCAATCAAAATGGCGTGGTCTCAAAATGGACGCTCAAATAATCCACGCTCCCTTAGAAGGGGTTGCTGGCCTTAGTAGTTTTCTGATCCACCTCATCCTATGGACACTTTCCCCTTCACGAAAGCCCTATCGTGGCTTGGTAAAGAACTTTTGTGCGGGCCGGGAAACATGGTGCAACGCTGGAGGCAACGCTGCTTCAGATGGCGACCCCTGTGTACCCGAGGAGCGTATCTGGAGAGCCTTTGGTGGAGGCGCAGATGGCAAGAGAACAATGGGCAATGTTGGTAGCTAGCCGGGGTGGTCAAGTTGTTCAGGGGATAGTATAGAGTTTATGGGTGGGTTTGGGATAATAAAGTGCTCAAATTTGATTCATTAGATAAATATATACAGTCTCAGTAGATGCTTCTAGACCTCATAATGTTTGAAATGATGTACATTATGTTTAGAGGTGCTATACAACACATCCCCTTGCTCTTATAGTTAAGTTGTTTGTCCTGTGTATGTCCTTCTGTCTGAACTGATTCACTTGCTTGTAGTGATGGGGTGGGCAGGGAACTTTGGGGACCCTCTTGGGGGGAGTTGAGCACCCTGGCCATGTTGGAAGTGGAGCCCCTGCTTGCCCCAACACCCAGCCGTGTGGACTCTGTGATTGACAGAGGCAAGGGGATCCTGAAGTCAGCAGGTGCGTTCTCTTTCGTCTGTTGCAGCCTAAACAGCTTCCAGATAAGTGGCAGCATGACATGTTTGACAACGGCTTCAGCGGCTTCAATGGTGCTGCTGGCGGTGGCGGCGGAGCTGGTGTGGAAACTGGAGGGAAGCTCCTCGTCTCCAATCTCGACTTTGGCGTCTCAGATGCAGACATTCAGGTATTTTGAATTTTCACGGTACTCATTTGTTTTTGTTGGTGCAGCATGTTTGTCCTGGCTTGCTAAACAGGGTATGTCAAAAGTGATGGCTACTAACGTTTTTACTTTCCTCTGCCCAGGAACTTTTTGCTGAATTTGGGACTCTGAAAAAGGCTGCAGTTCATTATGACCGGTCAGGAAGAAGCCTGGGCACCGCAGACGTCCACTTTGAAAGGAGGGCAGATGCCCTCAAGGCCATGAAGCAATACAATGGCATCCCACTTGATGGTATGTCTTAAACTTGAATCATATATAAAACATTAACAATAACTTAAAGACCATTAATTTTCTGTCAAGTTACTTGTCAGATTTGTGAGGTTTGTTTATATATATATATATATATATTTTTTTTGTCTCTAGGGCGGCCTATGAACATACAGCTCGTCACATCACAGATTGACACACAGAGGCGACCTATGCAAGGGTGAGTGTAGCCGTCTTTTGTTCAAGAAAACGTGACTCGCAGACATTGTGGACACTGTGTGATGGGCGTTGTTTGTTTTTCAGTCTGAATAGAGGCGGTGGAGGCATGAACAGAAATCGTGGGGGTGGCTTCGGGGCCATGCAGAGAGGAAGAGGAGGACGTGGTGCAGGTGGTGCCAGAGGAAGGGGTCGAGGTGGTCGGGGAGGAGGCGGTACTAGCAAGCAGCAGTTGTCAGCAGAGGAACTCGACGCCCAGTTAGATGCCTACAATGCCAGGGTATGTTCAGCTGTCCATTCAGTGCCTGTTATAAATTAACAAATTGTTGTTATTTTAGCTGTCTAATTTCATTCTTGTTTTGTTTTCTCAGATGGACACCAGCTAAGAAATGAAGCTGTTCCGTGTTGTCGTCCCTTCCTGTCTGCACAGAAGGGTGGTTGTTACAAATGTGCAGAATATTTTACACTTGGTTGTCTTCTGATGTGATTGAAATTATTGTTCCAACCTCTTCTTTTAAATGCTCCGAAGTGTTTTTTACCAGTATTTTTTTTTTTTCCCCTTTTCTGATGAAAATGGTTTTGGCTGTAGGTAAATGTGAATTGGGTTCTCCCAGTTCTTTCCTCTACCCTGTAGTTAATGGAACTTGTAATAAACCTGCAGTGCATATTAACCAAATATTGACTCTCTCTGCTTCTATATCCATGTGTCTGTTGGCCGTGCAGTTTTATACTACTTTTACAACTTTACGAAGAATGTCTTGTTTTTATTCTTAGTTAGTAACCAAAGGCACAAAGTCTCCCTGTTTAGCTTAGGTCTTGAGCTGTGTCTCGATGTCAAGGATTTTACAATTGCCTGATGGGATTTCTGATCTTTTGGAATAAACATTTGCAATGTATGATTTATTTTAGTACATGTTACTATGTGCAAACTCACAATGACTCATTCTGGACAGATGTAAATGTACTGAAACCAATGTAGGTTCAGATTTCTCAAACAACAAATGAAATATAATTGAGCCAATTAAGTGCTATTAAACATCCACAAATGTATCATAAGTAAGAAGTTTTTTGAGAACAGACTGAAAGAGCTGCTAAATGAATGGTAATTGTTAGAGTTGATGGGATATAAATGGCTGCAAAATAAACGGAGCAACCTGAGCAGTGTCATTGTCACAGGTCATGCTTGTTCACGCCACAGCCACTAGATGTCGTCCTGCTCTTTGTCTACCATGTACAGGCCATACACTATATATATTATATATATTTATATATATTTATTTATATATATATATATGTATATATATAATTAGTTTTTTAAATGTACTTTCTAGTGCTTGCCTGCGACGGAAGCGCATTGCATTCACTTCCCAAAACAAATTACTTTGTTTTTCTTATTTAACTTCTTATATCATAATTATGATTTCATGCCAAAAGAAACATTCATCCCCACGAGCCTAACCCAAATCCTGTATCCGGCCTCGAGCGAATTGCCGCGGGCCCATGCAGGCATGCAGGGGTTAATTCTGTCCTTCAGCCCCTGGTACCGGTACCGGAACCGGAGGGAGATCGCTGAGGTCCGTGTCCACAGCAGTGCCTGTTCTCGGCTGTCTTTTCGTGTCCACACACTTCAGAAAACAGAGCAGGATAATTAAAAACATCAACCGTAACTCATAACCATGACATAATAATTCGTTAATTGGGATTTTTTTCTAGTGAATGTAATACGCTTCCGTAGTTTGCCACGCCTATGATATAAAGTGAAGTGTGCATTACGTCTGCAGGGGGCTGTGAGCTCAAACATTGGATACAACTGAGGTAAAAGTGCAGCGAACAAAGTGTAAAAAATGTCCGGACCTCTGAAAGCAAGAGTTGGGAGTGTGCACTACAGATCTACATGCCCACGCGTGTCTCTAGAAAAAGTTTACATTTTAACAAACGCTGTTTCCGGTTTGGTTTTCATGATTAAAGCAAATATGTTTTCTTTTTTCCCCTTTTTTTCTTTGTGTGTAAAATAACTGGAACAGCTGACAGTATATTGCCCTGTTTATATTTTGTCAGTGGTCGAAACAGTAATCAGATCTTTACTCCAGTAAAAGTAGTAAAACCACAATGTAAAATACTCTAACTAAATACTTTTTAATAAAATATTAGAATAAAAAGTAGTACTTCAACTTTTTTAGTAAAACCTAGTCTTCATAATTATCATTATACTTGTGGTAAGTGAGTGATCTCTATGCATAAAGCCCACTATCAACCTGTTATATATGTTTCACATGAGGGTATTCTAATTATTGATGCATTAACATGCGAGAAGAACTTTAACATTGCAACTGATCAAGGTGACGCTCATTTTATATACTGTTTAATCTATATCAATGCCAAATAATCACATGTTTTGAATGTAAATGCTTAATCTGTAAATAACCAGTCATCATACATAGATGGGAAATGTAGACGGATGTATGGAGTAAAAAGTACAGTTGTTTCTCGAAGTATAAAGTAATATAAAATGGAAATATTAAGGTAAAGAACTCCACAGTTGTACTTCAATAAATGTCGATTGTTTAACGATTGTCCCAAATTAACTTGAATAAGGTTTGGAAGTTGTGACCCGGTGCTTTAAAACGGGGACTTATCGTCAAAAAAATATGTACTGGAACACGAAAATACACATTTGATATCATTTTTAAAAAAAACAATCTACTTTATTATTACGGTGCCTTTTTCCGTCATCCACGTACACCCTGCTTTTATTTTGAAGGCAGGGCACCGGACGTCGTGCGGTCCGTTAGCGGACGTTGGCTCAGATTTTCCTGCTCCGCTTCACTTCACTCTCTCTCATCACCATTCACAGGACACCGTCCCAGCCTACCAGCGGTATAACGGGTACGAGTTGGCCAAACACTTGTAAACTCCTCTGATAACTCGTTTTAGACGGTAAGCATACACGTCCGTGCTGCTGTGGTGTAGTTAGCAAGTTTTTGGGCTCAGTCATTGTGAAGTTTTCCGGCGGCAGTGAGGAGTTAGGAGGCGATCATTAGTTGTTCATTTCCGGGTGTTGAGTGAGATCTGAGCTGCCAGGGTCGGCCGTTAGGTAACGATAATGTCAGCCATTGCATTTTTAATTGTTCACTGTAGTGTACACATTGAGTGGTGAGGCAAAAGTTTACGCAGGAGACTTTTTTTTTTTAAAGTCTGCTTTAAAGTGTGTGTGTGTGTGTGTGTGTGTGTGTGTGTGTGTGTGTGTGTGTGTGAGCCGACTGTCATGTGTTAACGTTACATCGGGGAACATTTTCTGCTACTTCCTGGAAACTCTTAAATTTGAATTGACATGGAGGGCTCACACCTTAATGCAGCCACCATCTTGGTTTTTGAAGGCTTTCACAGTCAAGTGCACATAGATCACATCAGCTCAGACCTAAAGGGCTTCAAGTGACAGGGCTTTTTGTGCGATTGTTTTGCTGTGTGCTCAGTTGAATGGCTGATAAAGTGATTTCTCAAAGAGATCATCCAAACCGCGAAGCCTCCCTTTCCTTCCTTTCTCTGTCTCTCTCTCTCTGTGTGTGTGTGTGTGTGTGTGTGTGTGTGTGAGAGAGAGAGAGAGAGAGAGAGAGAGACATATAAATGGACTGGAGGATTTTTTTTTTCTCCCATCTAGGACTTGGAGAAGTTTCAGATGATATATTTCTGTCACAGCCTGTTCATTTGCTTCATCTTAACCTGTAAATGTGCAGCCCTGCAGCAGACACCGGATGTCTCATTATGCAGTTTCTGTTTCTCCGGGTTGGGGCTGGTTGATCTTAAGTAGGCCTAAGGAGGACACATTAACTATTAGGAACACTGTGTAGCGTATTCATTCTAGGTGTTAACCTGACATCAGTGTAATAGGCTTCAAACATGTTAAAGCAGCTCACAGTAAGAGTGAAGAGCTCACAATCACAGGCCTGAACTGTAAAATGTGGCTCATACTCGCTCGGTGTACATCCTGTCTCTGGGTCTGAAGCGACAAGTTGATAGAACACTCTGAATAATATCTGCTTGTTATTGCGGCACTAATGCTATTCCATCATTTTGGGGGCCGGTACAGTTGAAGGCTTTTTTTTTTTTTAAGTCTTTCTGTGGAAACCAAACCCTTTTATGCGCTGTAAAATGTCCTTGTAGGCCTACCCTGACAAATCATGTCAGTGGCCCTCTCTGTTTTTGCTCAGTCTCACAGGGGAATAGGTGCGGGGATGTTAGCCAGCCCCCACACACAGACCAGTGTGAGCTAGTAATGATCGGCCTTTCGATCTCACATTGTGTGGTCCTCCTCAGCCTGAACATGGCCTTCCTCAGCCTCAGCCTCAACCTCAACAGCAGCTTTCAGAAGCACATCCTCTCAGAAATAATTTTCAGTGCTGGGAAATGTTGCTAATATGAAGTTTAGTTTTTAACCCGTTGATTTTTAAGCCCTCAGTCGTTTTGCATGTAACACATTCGCACCACCTGTAATATCAGATAGTTGCCGTCCTTGCAGGAAACCAACCATTGCACAGCCGTAACTCTGCATCACTTCTGAGGCTGTTGCCCGGGGAGGCAAACTGAATCTGGGACTATCACTGAAACTCCTGTAGAGCAGGGGAATAAGCCCTGACCTTTCAGCTGGCACCTTGGCTTTCCCATTCACTCGCAGCTTCCTGCTGCTGCATGCAGGGATTTCTCATTGGCTATTTTTAAAGCTTCCTATTTGTTCTGGTTCTTCCTGGGATAGACTCCATGTTTTGTTTCTTTTTCTCTCACAGCCGCCTCCCTCGGCTCAATTTTTTTTTTTTTTGCTATCAGTTTAGTCTTCTCTACTGATATAAAAAATTGATAGACGTCCTGCAAACATTATCTTGTATGTTGACTTGGGCCAGTTGCTTTTCACTTAATCAGTTAACACAAACTCATTAAAAGTTTTCTAGCCTGCATTTCTGTCTTATTCCCGCCCCCGTCTCTACTGCAGTTGAGTTTAGGTTCCTCTGTATTGCACCAGGTCTGCCCAGAGCTCTTTGTGTAACACTTCCTCAAAGCTTTGGTATGTGTAGCACTACATCCTCAACTTGGTGGGACACAGCATGATTATATCTACTGAGATAACATCTAGCCAGTGCCAGTGTCCTTTTGCATTAATATTATGACATCATGCTTTAAAAAATGAGTAGGTTGGATTAGTCTCGCAGGTAAAACGTTAAGAAGATGAGTTGTGCTTTGGCTTTGCAGCGTGCGGTTTAGCGCCCTAAAGGATATGAATCATCAAGCTCTCGAAGCTCTCGTCTGAAAAAGGAAGTTTGCAGTAGATTTGTCTGTACAAAAAAGGCATGGTGGCAGCTTGACATGCTACTTAGTCACTATATCATCAAGTATAAAGGCATGGCGGTATCCAGATATGCACAGTTGTGCTCTAAGTAGGGCTGCACAATATGGTAAAAATATTCAGATTGCGATTATTTTGACAGATACTGTGATATGAGTCACGATTAGCGGGGGAGAGGCTTTTTGGATCACAATTTTCACAAATTTTAATTTTTACTGGAAAAAAAAAAAGGATTAAATAATGATTATCACGGTGATGTAACATCTGTTGGGGTCCGTACCAAACCAAACATTTTTTCTTACATCTGGGAGATTTTGTAGGGTGGGGCGTCTCTGCAGCACTACAGTACTTCATTATAATGCTGTTTTGTGACACATTTGAAAAATAAAATAGCAGCTTCTGCAATTTGGATATTGCATATTGGCCACATTGCAATTTCCTAATATATTGATTATTTGTGCAGCCCTAGTCCTAAGGGGTTAATATTGTATTTGGTGCAGTTATTAATTGTATTGTTTTATTTTTTTAGTAAATACTTTTTTTTTTTTATTTTTTTTTGACAAATCCAGCATTTGCAGCTAATGTGCTAAAACCTAAATCAACACTAAGGTCACCGTGGGAATATTGTTAGAAATGGCTGCTGTGCACATAAGAGTTTGTCTTGCTTTATAAAGCTGTATATGAGTTGCTGCATTGACACATTACTGGAGGATGAACTTATTTCAGCAGCTCCAGTTGCATTTTAACTGTGGCAAAATAATTTATTCACAACAACCAGAGGAGGTTCAGTGCAGCCAAAATGTTGATTGGAGTCAATTTTTCTTTGAAGGAAAACGAGTGCTGCACATATACTTGATACACTTTAAATAAAGCAGCATGACATGAATTCACTGAAGTGCAGAGAAATCATGTGGATGAAAGGGACAAATGCAAAGGTCTCTGGCAGACTGAGCATAGCATGAGAGAGAGACCAGAGATCAAAGCAGCCATAGATCTGTGGGTGACATCTTCAATAGGTAGGTGAAGCTAAGAGCTAAATGTCACCTCGAAAAGGAAAAGAAAAACATTCATGTCCTGTTTTTGTCTCTGTGTTCCTACTAACAGCAATTCAGACTATCAGTCATCAACTGTAAGACATCTACTTCTCAAGTTATCAGTAAAGGTGGCTCTACTGTGCATGACCGCAGCAGCTTCGGTCGAACTGCAAAACCACTGTTAGATGTTTTTCTGAAGTCTGGCTGCCAGATGCCTCCTGCGTTATCATGGAAAAAACATGGCTAATTTAAGTGTTCTTGTGATACCAGTATTCGCAATTTGCGTGATATAACACATTTATCCCTCGTGAGAATGGAAGCTGCATACTTTGTAGTGAAGGTAGTGAGTAGAGCTACGTTCAAGGTTTCCAGTTTATCAAAGTATTGCACAAGCTAGGTTACTTTTTGCTCTTGGTTTGCCACATTGGTATTCCTTCCTTTGAAGAGACATGTAGCACCCACTGTATGCTCAGTGGCACCAGACAGAGCCCTTAATGTTACATCAAACAGCACTCAAACACGGAGAACTCTAAAGTACTTAAAAGACAATAAAGGCACATAATTGTAACTGTTTTGTAATTGTAATTGTTAGTCAACTAATGTTTTGACATATTCACTTTCACAGAAGTCAGTCAGAGCCACAATATTGCAACAGTTCAGTATAATGCAGCCTAAAAGACCAGCACACCAACACCCACACAGTCCTCCACTTCATAAAGCCTGTATCATCCCAGAGGGATTCCCTGGTCCTTACTGAGCTCGCCGATCAATTATCTTCGTCAACGCTTCGATGACACTAATGACTCCCGTCGAGAATCCTCTTGATGACACCTCCAAACACTTCCCTCTCCTGTCCCTGAATGCCTCATTAGGCGTAATCCCACTTTCTATAATCTGACTACTCTGCGGTGTTGCTAAGGAACGACCTAATCCGAAGCCTCAGCTGCTGCCAAGTCTGTTGTGTTTGTGAAACTGTGCTGCTCAGCCCTGTCAAGCACACAGCCTATCCTGCTGTCGGAGAGAGCTGCATACAGGACAGTGCAGGTGGAGGTTAGGACACAGAGGTGAAGAGGTTCAACAGTGTTTGTTTGCACGGCCTAGGTGTTGTCTCCCAGCAGGCTCAACAATGACAGGGTCTTTTCCTGCCAGCGCAGTATGTAGCCAGTTAGCCACAGCCCGCATTGTCTGAGCAGAGTCTGCCAGACAGAATGTGCATCATTCGGAGGGTGATGAAGTCAATATTGTTAACTAATCCATTTTATTCAGCCCATGAGCCTTTAATTTGCTGAATGAACAATTTCATACTTGGGTAAGATGGTATCTCGGAGTGATGTGGCTGTTATATGCCCTTATAAACAATTTCTTCCTCATTTGTTGATGCCTTCTGTTGGTCAACATGATGTTGTTGACAGTGAAAGAGTGCAGAGAAGCTGCACTAAGTGATGCACAGTAAGCAATGATGCACATACAGCATGTGTCAATCCAGTGTTAGTATCTCAGAAAGTTCCCTCAAAACTTCTTAATGTTTTTCCATTGTAGTTTTTAAACTTGAATATAGTTTTCTGTATTTATTTTGATTGTTATATTTCCGATCATCCAAGTTACTCAATATCAATGTAACCCACTCTGTCCTCAATAGGAATGGATATCATTTGACAATTCTTTATAATACTAACGAGACATACAAATGAGTTTTAATCCCAAAACAATACTTTGATATTTTGCTTACCTTCAAATTTCTAAATGTTGTCTAAACACTAGCTGCAGTGCAAAAACTCTAAAATATAGCTTCAATAGCCAAAATTATTGTTTAAACAAACGCCTCTCTTGCACCAATATCAGGTGATTGTATATATAAAGTTAAGAGTTAAATCCAGTAGGGCTGAAACTAATGATTATTTTCATGATCGATTCATTTGCTGATTGTTTTTCTTATTGATTGAACTATAAAACGCCCATCATAGAGCTTAAAGGTCCCGTAGGTAACATATATGCAGAATGGAATATAACATGCGTGAGTATGATTTCTTTAGTGTATAATCACTTGAATATAGGAATGGTTGATCCGATCTACAGACGCTGCTGGTTGCCTTTTATGGAATCTGCCATGTTGAACCACCATATTTGTACAATAGCCCAAAAGGGACGTTTCGTGGCCACAGTAGTTGGTCCTGAGTGGCACCGCTTAGATGCCGCTACATCCAGTGCCAGTGTCTATACCTATACCTTTTTAATCTTTTTTTTGGAAGATTTTCACTTTACTGTCACAGAGTACGCTGCAGCCTTCTGCAGGAGATGGCTTGCACAACAAGAAGTCAATAGAGGAAGTGAGAGGAACAACCTGTTCGTTGATACTTGAAGAACGATTTGATGGTCTTGTTCTCTCTCTCGCTCTTTCTCTCGCTCTCACTCCCTCTCCCTCTCTGCAACAAGGAACCTCTCTCGCTCTCTCTCTCTCTCACTCTTTCTCCCTCTCTCTGTCTCTCTCTCTCTCTCTCTCTCTCTCTCTCTCTCTCTCTTGCAACAAGGAACCTCTCTCGCTCTTTCTCTCTTTCTCTCTCTCTCACTCTTTCTCTCTCTCTCTCTCTCTCACTCTTTCTCCCTCTCTCTCTCTCTCTCTCTCTCTCTCTCTCTCTCTCTCTCTCTCTGCAACAAGGAACCTCTCTCGCTCTCTCTCTCTCACTCTTTCTCTCTCTCTCTCTCTCTCTCTCTCTCTCTCTCTCTCTCTCTCGCAGCAAGGAACCTCTCACTCTTTCTCTCTGACCAGAAACACTCACACACAGCTGACCAGTCAAAAAGCACGCTATTGGCGGACGAGGAATTTGTGCTTTTATGGCCGCACACAGGCCCCATTTGGTAAAACAGTGCTGCGTTCTCGGTTCCTGCTTGGCTAATACCCAACTATATATGGCAGACACAATAGAACAGAGAGCAGGGACACAAACCAGTTCCTGTGTTGTGACGTGGAGTTTCCGTGTGCATTAGTGTGGTTTATTATGGTTAACCAGATTGTAAATTGTGTGTTTGGGTACTGTTCTTACTGAGAGCATCCACCTGTGTTTAGCATGTCATCAGTTGCACTTGTTAATCTCCTGGTGGTTGTGTTGTTTGTTTGCTCTTGGCTGATTTGTTAGCTCGCCTGTGTTGATTTACGATGCCTTCCAGGTTAACACTGATTTGCAACAGCAAATGAAACTGAGCCCGTAGATATGAAGGAGTAATTTACAGTAACTTTACAGCAAGTCTAGTATAATTAGACCTAAATGGAGAAGCCAGTTGTGTATTACCTTGGTTGAATTTACTCAAATACAGGAAGTTGGTGATGACATGATGTCGAAAACATTCAGGATGAGAAGTTTGAGGGCGTGTTTGCCTGAGGATTAAGAAGAATTTTATTTCAGTGGTTAAACGAGGTCAACTAGAATATTCAGTAAACTAAGTTTGACCACAGCTAATTCTGTTTTGTTGCCTATTTGACTCCTAAGTAGTATCAGTTCTCCTAATAACAATTTTTTTTGCCAGTATCAGGAAAGTACTGTGTGTGTGTGTGTGTGTGTGTGTGTGTGTGTGTGTGTGTGTGTGTGTGTGTGTGTGTGTGTTTGGTGTGTGTGTGTGTGTCCGTCCTGAGGACTACTGGGAGAACAGACCACACAGAACAGAGCTCCATCATCCAGCTGCCTCCTGGCTTTCGCAGGTGTTGATCAGCTTTGTATAGCTGTGGCCAGCATATGTGCACCAGATGCTATTAAAAGATAACTTTGTTCTTTTTTTTTTCTTTTTATGAGCAAAAATTGAGTTTTGTGGCATCCCTCAAGCACCGCTGTGTTCTCTAAAAGTGAAGATGATCGCACTGTTATTGTGCTGCTCAGAATCACTTCAGCAGTGACTGGTATGTCAGTGCAGCCGGGCGTAGATAGCCACATTAGCACTGCTGAAGTCTGAAGCACTGATTTTTTTGGGTGGAAGGGAGAAGCCTGGGGCTCAGGTAATCATCAGCTTTCAGACCACCAGCCTCTGCTGTATGTCAGAAACCGGTTCCACAGCCAAGTAGACTGAGAGGGCCAGATGGTCACGTGTTCTGGCTCGCGTCTCAGCTGGTGTGGAATGTTTGTGCACTCACCTGTGTGGTTATGTGTACGGGACAAAAACGCAATAAAACTGCCGTATCTCAAAGTAAAGTTGTCTATGATACACAGAGCTTGTTGTAAACGGTTCAATATACTGATAAATCTTTTGTTGTCGAGTGAGCCTGCTATCTGTGCTCTGCCTGTGCACAGAAAAGGTCTGTGTGATCGCCACCCATAACCTTGTGACTCCGGAAAGAGTTTTAACTGTCGAATGTTTCAACTGTTTTCGTACTTTGAGCGCTGCGAAGCAAATTCCATTATGCTCCGCTCTGCAGTATACAGCTCCAGGCAGTATCTCCAGACTGCAGCAGATAAACACTGTTAATATCAGGAAAAAGAGACTGCAAGCAAACCGTAAGAGGAGCAATGGGATTTATTTATCCAGTTTCTGCTTTACATTGCAAGAGCCCTCAGGTCAAAGTTCACCGAGGTCTCCCTCTATATAAGTAATCCGTGATAATCATCCAGCAGCCGGATGTCTAATAACCTTGTGCTACCCCGCTCCACATGTAGGTCAGATTTAATTAAAGCAAAGTAAAGAGTAAAACGGGAAGTAGTCTGTTGTGTGGACTCCTGCCGTCAGTTCTTATTACTTAATTTCCCTGTCCTCTAACCAGTCCTCTCTGCTGTCACTTTCTTGCTGCGATTAGCACACCATGGCAGAGCAGGAACCTACACCAGAGCAGCTGGCGGCGATTGCAGCAGCCAACGAAGAGAATGAAGGCCAAGTCAACTACAAACCTCCTGCCCAGAAGAGCTTACAGGAGATCCAGGAGCTGGACAAAGACGACGAGAGTCTGCGCAAGTACAAGGAAGCACTGCTGGGCGGCGCTGCTGCTGCTGTGGTTGCTGGTTAGTGATCCCTACTAAGTAGCTATGGTCTCATTGTCTGCTAGAATTAAAATACATGTAGTTTCTGCCATTAACTAACCTCAGACATAGACAAGAACACACTAAGACATTTTGATTTCATTCACCAGTATAGCCATCTAATGGAAAGACCACTGCAAACTTACTTACACAAAAAATCCCTCCTACTTGTTTTAAGTTATGTCCTCAAAGGTGCAATGAGCATGTATCTGTGTCCATAATATTACAGCTGCTCTATGTTTGCACCACCAATAGTGCAGGAAACAAACCTCAGTTATTTGTTGTGAAAACAATTCACTTACTCAGGGTCATACTCTTTACTTGATCAGATGTCTGAATTAGGTCATTTTTGTTTGTATTATACTATAATTTTATTTAGGCAAAGCCCTTAGGCAGGCATTTGTTTAAGACAGCAAGTGAGTGATTGTGTTTGTAAAACTGAAAAAAACAGTTTGTAGTAATACTCAGCAAAATAACGTTTTTCAAAAGGTTTTTTATATCTTATATATTTAGAATCTTTCAACAATATCCACCCCGACAGGTTAAATGACTGAACCGAAAACAGCACCGAGACATTAGACCATGTCTAAGTACGGAAAGTAAAGCTGATCATTTATTGATCATAAAGCATTGGAAGATGCTCAAGAAAAATAAAAATGTTTAGAATATGGAGGTTTCTTACTTTATACATATTCTGCTACCAGTATCCAGTTCCTCAGAATCAGGTCTTTGGCAATATCTGCTTTTGTGATGAAGAGTAGATTAACCAACCCCCATCATTATTTCAGTATTGTTAGTCTTAATCCCTGCCACCAGGTTGGATTTGGTCAGATTCCCCTTGAAACAAGCCAATGGAAACACTCCGACCGAATCGACACAGGATGAAAGTTCCTTGTAGCTGCTTTAAGATAAATCAGATCCCGACCCACATAGAAACATCTCAGAGCTGGGAAAGGGGTCTGGCCACTGCCTCGAGTTCAACAGAGCTGTGTTATTAATAGCGACTTTGGGCCACACATTTCCCACTGAGGTTTGTAGATGATAGTCGGTATTCAGAAGGTTCAGAGTTAGAGGAAAGTAGGCAGGTAGTGAGATGTGTGGAAAATAAGCAGCAACATACTTTATTAAATGTTTGAAAGCTAAACCGTTGGCATGGTTGAGATACTTGGATTCTCTTGATCTTAAGGTCATAATGTTGGATGCTGTGACCTTTCTCTCTGTCTTAGATCCCACCGCCCCAAACGTCGAGGTGACGCGAATGACCCTGTTGTGTGAGACGGCCCCGATCCCCTTGGTCCTTGACCTGACGGGTGAGTAGAGCAGTCACAGCGGTGTAAAACAGGTTTTTTTTTTTTTTTTTTTTGTGAAAACAGGTAATTTGTAGTTTACACCTGAAAGAATGCACAGAAGCCCATATTTAGGCAGCTGTCTTTCCTCACAGCAGACACACTGGAAGAATGAACTCAGAGTAACATTAATTATGAACAGTAATCACTCCCATACTTGTGTGCAAATATAGACCAACAGACCTGCTGGGTCATTAGTCCGCTAATTAATAATGACATGATTCCTGTGTAAGTGGGTTAATGAGCCATTTCCTGATGGCACTCCTGCCCTCCCTCTGTGGTCACACTGAGCTGCAGTGGAGCAGGAGAACTTGATGTACTGTGCCACCTGGTGGTCAGTATCATCACTACAGGCTGTCGAAACTCAAAATACAACTACACTTGAGTGTTAATTCCTCGTTCTCTGGAAATCATTATCCCTCAGCTTATATGTTTCAGACTGCATGCTGTTCCTAACTGATCTTTACCTTTCATGCTGTGCTGCTTTCCCTGCCAGGAGACTTGGAGAACTTCAAGAAGAACCCCTTTGTGCTGAAGGAAGGAGTCGAATACAGAATAAAGATCAACTTCAAGGTGAGAGCCTGGCCTTTGTCAATCCCACGATACCTCTCTGTTTGTTGTGTCAGACTGTTAGAGGCATGGAGATGTTACTGCAGCTGTAGTGAGCTATCTTTGTCATGGGAAACTGTTCAGCAGGATATGATGCATTTTGCCTTTTTTTTTTCAGGTCAACAAGGACATTGTGTCAGGCCTGAAGTACACTCAGCAGACATTCAGGAAAGGAGTAAAGGGTAAGACAATGATTTGATTTCATCTCAGCCATCCCTTAGGTGGATTTTTGACATGGAAATGAAAATTAGCACCCTCTGGCTTAAAGGGATAACGTAATTAATATTTGTGGTAAATATATGATATATGACTTCCTATGAGTTGGATGAGAAGATCAATACCATTCATGTCTGCACAGTATATATGAAGCTACAGTGAGTTAGCTTATCTTAGCTTAAAGAGTAGAAGCAGGAGAAATGGCTTGCCGGCTGTAGCTACATATTTACTGTACAGGTGTGAGACTGCTATCAGTCTTCTTATCTAATTCTCTGCAAGAGTCATTTAGTGTCTTTCCCTAAATGTTGAACTAAGTTTTAAAGGTCCAGTGTGACATTTAGGAGGATCTGTTGGCAGAAATGGAATATAATATTTATAGTCATGTTTCCATTAGTGTATAATTACCTCAATATAGGAATCGCTGTGTTTTTGGTAGACTGAGCTGTCTACCAGAGGGAGCGGGTTCGCTATGTTTAGCTGCCATGTTTCTTCAGTAGCCCAGAACAGACAAACCAAACACAGGCTTTAGACGAGGCCTATCATGAGTTTCACGGCCCCCGTAGTTTCCCCCTACACGCCTAGAAGTCAGTCTGCAACTTCATCGCTATATGCCACTGCATCGTACACACTGGACATCTAAACGGCCCCTAATGAACCTGCAGGTCATACTGTCTGTGTAGGTTTGTTGAGGCAGTGAATAGGTTAATGTTTCTCTACCTAACTACATGTTCAGTGGCTGTAGAAACATACCGTACCTGGCCTGTTACATTTGGTGAATTTCCCCTCACTAATACGCCATTAATGAGCCAGCATTTTTCTGCTGATGTAAAATCTGTATAAATGCACTTTGGCTGAATGTGGAATTGAGGATGTGCATGATATCTTCAAGAAGCTTTTTACAACTCCTTTTCATCTCCCTCTCTCGTGTACAGTCGACAAGTCAGACTACATGGTGGGCAGCTACGGGCCAAGACCGAAGGAGGAATACGAGTTCCTGACCACCCTGGAGGAGGCACCCAAAGGGATGCTGGCTCGCGGCACCTACAACATCAAGTCCAAGTTCACCGATGACGACAAACACGACCATCTCTCCTGGGAGTGGAGCCTCACTATCAAGAAAGACTGGAAAGATTGATTCCTCCTCGCCATCAACGTCTTCCTCTGCTTTGTCCCTCTTCCCTTTTTCTTGCTTTCATTCCATTATTTCTGTCCTGATCCATCTCTGGATTATGTGTTGATTTAAGCTTCTGCTCTCTCCGTCCATTGACACTCGCTCTTACAGTTCCCCTTTCTCGTTCTAAATTCTTAAATCTAAATCACTTCATCATTCCTCCCATTGACCCTTCATTTGTTTGCACCCACCCTTCTGTCAAGTATTAAATCTTTGAAATGGAGAAAGCAAACATTGTGCACGATCCAGATTTTGCGATTATGGTTTGTTTATAAAAGAAAAATAAGTAAAAAAAATAAATCAATGTTGTCTGTCAACTGCTCTTAGAAAAGTGATGAACTGTATGATTCCCTCTGCTCCTTTTCCACTTTCTCCCCCCTTTTTCACTCTTCTTTTCAGATTCTTTTGTACGATTACCATGATCTGCCTTTGAAAGCATTGTACAGGAAGCAGTAGTGCTGTATGTACGTGGCCACTCCGCGGTCATTGAGCAATCATTGCTGGACACAACTCTTGGACGCAGCCCTCCTTAAGCCTTTGTGCAGATTATTTGTACCAGGGTCTCTGTAAATTATTTGGAATTCAGGCCACCTCCTTTTCAAATGGTTTAGCGCCCTACAAAGTCTGCTGAGAGAATGAGGGGGGGGAGAATTACCTCTAAACCCGTATGACCCCCCCCCCACTTTAGGTGTGGCTGTTCCTCTCCTAATCAGGGTATTTTGGCAGTGTATTTAGCAGCCATGTGGCCTTAACAAGAACCCTTAGGAAGAAATAGACAACCCAGTTGAGCCATTTGCCTTCACATTATATTTGCCAGACCATCATGTGAGCCTGTTTTAATAATACTTGTAATAGAAGGATAGGGCATCAGGACTACGGACTTTTAACAACTTTATTTCAGGTTTGATGATTTGTAAAAAAAAATAATTAAAAAAAACCATTACATGTTGTTGGATCATACCTCTATTTCACTGCAGTACTTGTAGTTTTCTAAATATCATTAAAATTAGGTTATTTTAGATCATTTACAAGTGTGAATATGAGTCTCAACGGCTTTTTGTCACCCAGCGTCCTCTAGTCCCTGAGGCCATATTCCTTCATGAATCGAAACACGCTCACCTCATTATCACGTTAAGTTTAAAAATTACCAATGCTGACTGTGCCTCCAGTCTCTTACAACCACATGCTGCTCCTGCTGACTTGGCGGCACTTTGTGCGCAACATCAGTGAGGTGAAACGTTGTCTGTAATTGACTTTAAACCAGTACAGAGACATCAGTCCCCAACCAGACATCGATGGGTAACACATCCTGCCATTGAAAAGTGTTTTCCTTTTTTTTTAATACACTCCATAAGTATGTGGATGAAGTCTGTTCTCCACAGCTTCATTCAGCTGTCATGTATCATGGACTGATGTTTCTCTCTGTGGGTTGGGTTTGACTCAATGTGTGCTACTTGTATTACCTACAGTTTACTGATCTCCTGTGTTCACATTAAAGTGTTCAGACTGGGCCTGCATGTGTCTGGTTGTTTTATTCAACCAAACAGAAACTACCTGGATTTGTTTCTTTCATACTCCCACAGCTCGTATTCAACTTGAAGGATTTGAATTGTAGCCTCCCTGAGCACTTAACAAAATAAAGGAAAATGGTCAATACATAGCTTTTTTTAATTAACAGAAAACATTTTACATGGCCTATTACAGGAACAGCTTTGACAGTGTGATAGCACAGTGCAGAACTGATTGTTGTCATGTCTGAAATGATCAAACAAACCCCCTGAAACACAGATCATTCCCCTGCAGCTTGTAATGCATGCTGTAAAAACACCATCTGTTCAGGTGTCATCTCCTTCACAAGATGAGTTACAATAAACCATGTAAGTAAACCAATCTCCATCAAACACTTATACACAGTAAGCTTTGGCAGCCGTCTTGAAGGATTTGTACAATCCGACAAATTCAAATTTGCACACAGTCAAATATGATAATAATAATAAGCTGGTCAAAACCTTGTGATTTAGTTTCTACCTGCTTTTAAAGAACAATTTAGCACTTAGTGTTTATTAGACAGATACATGCTTCAAATGCCATAAATCGTTAATCCAATGGCTGATTTTGTCCTCTGTTTAATATTCATTATTTTTCATAAATAAAGAATAAATGGCAATACTTAAATCAATCAATTACAAATACTACATCACACACTAGACTGTCCTCGGACAGAAACACAACCTTCCTCTCTATTTGTCGTTTACGGTCACTCAGGAAAAGCATTTCATCCACATCAACGATCTTTCATCCGTGTAGTGAAGTATAACATTTGGCAGTAACATTTGGCAGCAAATGGTGCGAGTGACCACTGCTGAAAATATGCATCATTAATCACCTGACTCACCATGGCTACAGGCATCCACCCATCAGTTCACGAGTGGGCAAAAGTAAAACAAAGAAGCCTTCAAAACAGTGAGGTAAATTAAGACAAATAAATCTTGTTTAGTGTTTTCAGTGCCTGTAGTATCAGTAGCTGTTAGAATGAGCTCTGGCTCATTTGTTAGTCTTCCTGCTCTTGGTGGAGTTCATGTCACTCTTGGTCTTCTGCAAGCGGGAGAAGATCTCTTTGAACAGCGCCTTGTACTCCGGCGTGTTCTGGCTGAGCCGTTTGTCCACTTGCTCCACCTGCCTGCTGAGCCCCTCCAGGGCCTCCGGGGTAGAGGGCGTTTGAGGAGGTGTTGGAGGGGTGGCGACGGCCCCTGATGTTGAAGGTCCCGCAGAGACCATGCTGTACTCTTTGATGGAGGGGTCTCTGGAGACGGGCCGTGAAGTCTGCACCCCAGCGTGGCACAGGCTCTCCTCATGACCCCGGCACTTCCCCAGCAGCTCCTCGTACTTCTCCAGCAGGGCGTGGTACTGCTCGTCCACTTCCCGCAGGATGGACATGCCACGTTTGCGCACTCCGTTGGCATGGAGGGCGTAGCTGCCCTGACGCCTACCTGAGGCATCGCGGGCTGAGATGGCATTCAGAGCTGTGTCGCTGCAGCTTTTCCTCACTGGGCCCCCCTGCTGCCCCGCGCCCCCCGCCTCTCCTTCACCTCCCTCTTCCAGCCCTAAGCCCTCCTCGGGGGTGTCCGTCTCAGGGCCGTTGTTGAGCAACATCTCTAGGCCGTCTTCCATGCCCCCAATCAGACACATTCTGGACTTCCTCAGCTGCTGCATCTCCTGGAGCTCAGCCTCGAGCTCCTGAACCCGCATCTGGCAGCCCTCTGCTCCTAGGAGACGCTGTTCCAGACGCTCAAACTCCTGCAGCACGGCGGCACACTCCCGCTCAGCGCCCTCCCTCTTGGACCTCTCTGTGGCCATGGCTGCGCGCAGGGAGGAGACGATGTTTCTCAGACGCTCATTCTCCTCATCCCCTGGCCGTCTTTCAGCGAGGTCCACGCTGCCCGGGTTGGCCAGCAAGAAACCATCCTCATACCTGACAAACAGAAGTGTCACAGTAGTTAGCTTTACACCAGCTATCCACAACTAGCCATAGTGCAGTCAGTGTTTTGGTTTTTTTTTACCTGTTTTTTTAAGTTGTTTTCCCCCAAAAGTGATACATTTGATGTTAATTATTTCTATGGTAAGATGTAAAAAGGGTTTTGGCTTTGTAGGGCAGTCTGATAATTACTGCAGAATCACTTTAATCAACCTGCATGTCCTCCTAACCAGTTCACCTATATTATACAAAGCTAGTATTAGCAACATACTAATCTGTGTGAACAAGATTAAATGACAACAAGACCTGACTACAGAGTGTGGATGTGTCCTGGGAGTGACTTTCTTTGTGCGGTAGAAAATAAACCCCTAACAGTTAGTGACCTTGGCGCAGTGCACAGCTCTTTGAGGCAGGGGAAGGAGTGGACAGTCTTGCGCCGTTCCTTCTTCTCTCTGCGGACCCTCAGCTCCTCCAGAGTTCGCAGCTCCTCCACCCGAGATGTCAGACTGTCCACCTGACTCTGCAAGGTCTCCATGGTGCCCATCAACCTGCACATACACAAACACACACACACAAATGTTTGTTCAGTGCTTGTTACGTCATTATTATGGTGATTATATTTTCTCTTTGCTCAGCACACCGTTCTCGTGAAGCCACAGTGAGTCACTGTTTCAAAACAAAGAATTTGAAGGAGCAGATTAAGAGAGAACAAAAGCAGCCATTGAAAACCACTTTTAGACTTCAGCCCACTAATATGATTTGTAAAGGACTTTGATTCCTGATTACAATTATGAAATTGCTAAACAGAGCAAGAGTGTACAGTGCTATATTTTCTCAGGTGGAGGAGATGGCCTGTGAAAACACAAAAAGTTGTAACTGCAGCAAAAATGTGGAGCGATGTAAATTACAAAAACTACATTATGATAAATGTACCAGTCTCTAGCTGCTTTATGCTTGTTTGGCTTCAGAAACGAAACCTGTAAAGACCTACGGTATGTGATGATCATCCTTGTTACAGATGTTTTTCTACAGAGTATGGTTTCTGGTACACTCTGTCCACAACAGGAAAGCAGAGGATGGTATTCATGAAAGTCTCAGACACAGTCGTAGCTGTTGATCACCTGTCTATTTTCTGCTGTGAGGCCTTGCTCTCCAGCACCAGCTTCTCATTGGTGATCTCCAGCTCTCTGGCAGTCACATCCAGCTGTTCATACACCTTTGCGTGCTGCTCGTTCATCTCCCGCAACATTTCCAACTGCTTGGACAGATACTGCAAGGGAGACAAGTTTCATATTAAAATCAACTCATTTTGACTCGTTAGATCTTCCGTAGTTCATCTACTGCTCTGATTCAGTGGGGTATGTAAAAATGTCAATGTGAAACAACAATAAATCTGAATCTTATTATATATATATATATATATATATATATATATATATTCAACATGAGGGAGCTGTAACACCTGACCACCAAGTGTTGCAATAAAGAATGTGTGAAAAACATTGACAGTATATATAATAGTAGAAAGCTGATTAGTTGAAGTACTTTGCTAAAAGGCTAAATGATTAAATAGCTCGTAATGACTGAAATAGCTAAAAGTGATGGATAATTACCAATGGCTAAAAATGTTAGCTAAAGGTAAAAGATAAATGGAAATAGCTAAAAGGAAAAAGGGTAAATGATTACAGTAGTAGCTTAAAGTAATAGATAAACCGTTGAAACAGTTAGGTATATAGAGGAAATGGATAAACAGTTAACATAGTTAGCTGAAAGTAAAACATAAATAGCTAAAACAAATAGATAAATGTTTGAAATAATTAGCGTTAGCTAAAAGTAGATAAATGGTTACAGTTGCTCAAAGTCACGGATAAATGTCTGGTTGAAAGAGCTAAATAAATAAATAAATAAACAATTGGTAGCAATAGGTAAAAGTAATGGATAAAGAATTAAAATAGTTAGCTACAAGTTCTGATACATTTTTAAAATAGCTTAAAGTAATGGATAAACACAGGAAACAGCTAAGAGATGGTTTAAATGGTTAGTTGTTGGTATTAGTACAAATGCAAACTCAACCTAAAACCTAAAAATCATTGACAGTTCAGTTGTACCCAAAATATACTTTTATTAATAGTTGGAACGTCGTGTGTAACATTGAGGAAGGTCTAGTGGAATATAATATTCACAAGTATGTTTTCATTAGTGTATAATCACCTGGATATAAAGATCAGTACGTGTTTGTTAACTTAGAATGAGCCTTTTTTTATATACAGATGCTGCGGGTCGCCTTCCACAGAGGACGCCATGTTGAACCGCCATGTTCCTACAGTAGCCCAGAAGGGACAAACCAAATACTGGCTCTAGATAGGGCCGTTGGCACTTTTTTTTCTCATGTTTCGCTGCCACCATAGTTTCTCATTCACACTAGGAATGGGAGGGTGAAGCGAGTAAGCTGCAATCTGTAACTACAGTCCGTGCCAGGTCTTTCCACTGGGCATTTCTTCACCGACATGGACAAGCACTCTATATTAAGTTACAGTAAGTGGGACAATCATACCTCTATCTCTTGTACTTGCTCCTCATTGTTGATGTACATGTGTTGCAGGGAGTCCTCCAGCTCCTTGTTGCGCTCCAGGAGAGTCTTGCCGAGCTCGGCTGCCAAGTGCAGGTCTGACGGGGGCCAAGAAAGAAGAACAGACGTAAACAGTGGAAAGTGGCGAGAGTGCACCGGAGTTCACTGGTGCTGGACTGTCACATAGAGCTTCTGAACACATTCATCATGGCTGCTACTGTGCTCAGTCAGCTTTATCACAGATCATATCTATACAAACCTGTTGCCACCTGCACACTGGGGGGGCCTGAGCAGTGACAACACCACAGGAACCACCCTCACAGTTGTTGATATTTTACAACCCAGCATGAAGCATATACATTATTCATCTCCTCTGGTGAAGAGAAACCTAGCTGGACTGAGTAGGAGGAGGAGAATCCTGCTGGCTCTGCATACTTGGAGCCCATAACAACACAGCACTGGGGGAGTGGAAAGACGGGGGAAGAAACAGAGAGCCATTGACATCCATTACTTGGACATGAATGCAGTGTTTTATCGCCACAGCGTAGGGCGCGAGCAATGACAGGAACACACACGCATGCATCATCCTAGGTGGAGGAGATTAGAAATGATTTACAGCTGATCCATCTGTATGCATCCATGTGGAAACTGCTATACACAATCTAGCATGCCCAAATGCAGAGTCCCTCTGCTTAATCTAATATAATTAACAAGGATCATTAGCTCACACTGTGCACTGCGAGGGAGACGGAGACAGGCTGTAATTTCCTGTCTCAACAATGCAGAACTGATCACACGACACTGGTCTGAACCGCAGAGTGATAATGAGCTAAGTGAGAGTGTGTGAGGAGAGAGCACAGCGAGGCTTCACCCCGAGGTCCAACCCAGTCACAGCACTGTTTCTGCTCCTGAGGGCCGACACGTGCCGAGTATTAGTTATGTAATTTCAGAATTATGTGTGAGGATGAGGCGCTGTGTTGAGAAAATACCAATTACCAGAAGCCTAATAACACAAAAGGCCTTTCCATGTAATACCATCAGTATGGAATTTGTACATTAGCTCATGTGTTTCTGCTCTCTGCACATGCATCTCTGTGATGTTCTTTGATGTGTGAATCTACAAAACACAAAAACATGACCATCACCACGCCATGCCATCTGCCCAGATACACTTTGTATGTTTGCCAGATCATAATGAGAACAGGGGTCACCGAATCTCAAGAGCTGGCAGCCGCCAAGTTGCATAACAGCATCCTTTCTGGGGCAAAAATCACGCACGACTACGAATGCGTGCAGGGATGATGTTTGTTTAGAGCAGCGAGCACCGACGGCAACTATGCCTCAAATCTGACCCCAAAGCCTGGAATCTCTGATCCCGACTAAGGAGGGCTGGTCTGGGGCGCCCTAATCAGATCAGCCAGGGGCTTAATGACTTCAAGCTCCATGCTGAATAATGCTGAGATGAGATACAGACAGCGTGGCGACACACTGTACTGTACACACACACACACACACACACACACACAGCAGGATCCACCTGCCTCTCTCCTCTCTGACTATATGCGATGATGAGACACAAAAGCTGCTTTAGTTCTCTGGGTCAGCAGGTAATCAGGGGGTGGGGTGATGCTCAGGCCAGCGCTGCAGACAGACACACATCTCTCTCCTCTTAAATGCACTGTCGATGAAAGTGCATCCATTTAAGACATTACAGAGGAGGCTGTTCACACTCTGCATCAGTCAACACAACACTTCTGATAGATTGAATGCTTTTGCCTCCCATGTTCCATGTTCTCGCCTCATTTTAGGGACTCTGAATGGAGTCTAGGACTGTTCTACAGTCTTGGTTCTGCTTTTTTTTTTTTTTGCCTCAAACACACTTGCATGTCACTACCTCCCCTAGATGATCAGTGCTCTCACAGTCCTCCCTCACCCAGCACAGTGAATACAGGGCATCTGATTTAAAAAGAGAGAGACACTATAGGAGGAGAGGAGTGCTGTAAGATGTAAACCCTGCAAAGGAGGAAGATGAAACAGAGGCAACATTGACTCAGTCAGACAGCAGGACTATTCTGGGAAACACCACTGACAAGATCATAATAATTGGCAGAGGGAGAGAGAGAGCAGAGATGAAGGGCGGGCAGATCCAGGCTCGGGTGCAGAGACAGACAGAGACACGGGCTTACAGTTAGTGCGCGCACTTGGGCATGAAATGTTTTACAATGGATGCAACCTCCTCCCTGCTTTCCATCCACCCCCTCCTGCATGAATCCTTTCATCCCAGAATACAGTGGCTGTGGATGGGGCATTGTTACATCGTATGATCTCCTCCCCCCCCCCACACACACACACACACACACACACACACAAACCTGACACATGACACAGGAGAAACAATGATGTCTCACCTTGCTCCAGGTCCCGGTGATCGTACCACGGCTCCTCTTCCTCCGTGACAAACTCCTCCATCCTGCCTGCACGAAGCATCGATGCTGATGAACTTCTTCTTCACCGGCGACGTGATCTGCTAATTCACGGACCGGAAGTGACAACAAACAACAGCGGCGCAGCCTCGCCAAGTGTGTAACCCTTTGAGACAATTTACTTAAAGGCACAAAATAAATTCCCGGCAGCGCACCTGCTCCTTCAAGGCACCTGCGGAGGTGAACGAAGCCACATGAGGCCGTTCAGACCTGCAGCTGTGAGACAAACAGCCGGTGGATGAGTCTCAGTGTGTCTTATGTCTGTCTCCTCAGTGTCTGATGTGCAGCCGCAGCGGGGCCCTGCAGACGCAGGTTGACAGCCCGCTCCAGCTCACTGACTGCTGCTGCTGCTGCTGCCTCTGCTGCGTTCAAGTGCTGTCGGAAATCCTGCTTGTAAGACGTGGGCACTCTTTACTCTTTCACTCTTTGTGGAGGGGCGGGGACATCATCCCTGATTGGGGATGGCAATAGATTTGAATTTAATGTTGGCTATTGATCCTTACTTCAATCAATAGCCCAGGATTTTATTTCACTATTTGGAACAGGCGTCTATATAATACAGCCGTTCAGTTCCTCTTGTCAAATACTATTAAATTGTTTATTTAGAGTATTACTTGTAAAAAAAATTAGGCTATCAAATAACATACCAATTACAAATGATTCATTTGATCATGTGATACCTTGCTGCTCATGGTTTCAGTAAAATTAATTGACTGATTTGTGGAGGCTAATGATCTGTATTATCCATATTGAGAAAAGTTTACACATTTATATTTGTGTAGGTGATCCTAACAGCTTACGTGGGTGATTTGGTGGACTTTGGTGTGATGGTGAAGTTTTATACATCCAAAGGACTTCTATAAAACCTAGACTAGAAGAAGCACAAAACTGAAATAATGAGTCTAGATTTTTACACGTGGATTTAAGACAGGGCCTAAATATTAAACAATAATGGCGGATTCATTTAAAGGCCCTTATGATGTAAGTTTATATTGTGTTCAAAGGTGTATATTTTATCAGTATGTTGTTCTCCATGTTGTTCTCAATGAATGTAATCTTTTTGTACCCTTCCTTTTCAGTATCTGAATGTGGGAAATTCAAAGTTACAAGGGGCACCTGAAGGCAGCACTACTGGAGGTGACGTCACCTTGTATTTGGCAGCGTCCCCTGACACGGACATCTCCTCCCCTCCTCCCCCTCCTCCCCTTCCTGCCCTTCCTCCCCTCCCTCCCCTCCAATAAGTTGAAGTGATTGAAGACAGTAGTGATGATGCATGGACACACAGTAAAGGTCTCACACTGTGGCCGGTCTCTTCCTACTCACCACAGACTTTATTGTAAACATTTAGGAGCAAAGAGAAGATAGACTACGGCTGTTTCAGACTCTGCACAGCCTGACCTCTGTGTCCATCAGTGCTTCAAGTACTCTTTGGGTCGCCTCTTCACTGTGGAGACAGAAACTGTGGCCTTTCACAGCCCCGACAGGCACTAATACTAAGAACCGTTCCCTCATTGGAAAACACAACCTTAAAAAAACAAACAGAAAAACATCATTCTGCAAAAGAGAGACACAAACCAAAGACAAAACTGAACTTAGTTTTAAATGAAAGAAAACACAAACACCAAAGAAAAAACACAGTCCAGCAGCTAAAGACAACATATGTAGCAGCAGTAAAAAGAAAAAAAAAGTCCATTAGGTTCCAGCAACACTGGTTTATGTCAAATATTAAAACATCATTCCAGTGTTTTTGAATGTTTTATCCCCATTTACTTCAAACGATGTATTCCTCACGTTACTCTCAACCATCTCCACAGTGCGTTTCTAACCGTGCTGTGCGGCTTCATGGATAGAAATGTCCGTTGGTATGTTGGTTGGTCAACTATTAGATAGATTGTGAACGTAAATGGTCCCCAGAGGATGGACCCTACCTACCCTACCTAACCTTGGTGATCCCTTAACCTTGGTCACCTGGCAGTCAGGCCAAAATTCGATACTGTCCAACACCGTTTATGACCAAACACATGCAACGCTGATGACATTCCCATCAGCCTCAGCTGTACGTTTTAGTGTTTAGTGCCAACTAGCAAATGTTTGCATGCCAACACGCTAAGCTAAAATGGTGCACCTGATAAATGTTACACCTGCTGAACATCACGTTAGCATTGTCACTGCGAGCATGTTACTTGTTACATACTGATGTTAGCATTTAGCTCACGGTAACTGCCTCACAGAGCTGTTAGCATGACTATAGCGTCATAGTCTTGGTTATTCCAAGAGGTCTTTGATTTCCATTTATCTCATCTCAGTATGAAAATCAACTTGCAGAGAGTTGGAACATGTTTTAGGTTTACGTGCAGCCTGAGATGAAAAGAAATGAGTGCAGCACCAGTAAAGTTTAAAACTGTAGTGAAATCAATAAAGACCAATTGCTGCCTGTAGGAGAGTAACTTAAATGCTTTGGTCACCAATGAATGAATGTGAAGTGTACACACTTCTCAGTAAATGGGCTGAAACATAAAGAACACTAGTATGCACAGTTTTACCTCTGCTCTCTCAGGCTTTAACAGTCCACATGTTATTGCTTAATTATTGACACAAGTTACTGTAGCAGCAACGAGTCTGAAAAGCAGAACTCTAGCAGCAAATTAAACATGAACCTGGTCGGCAGGCGTCTGTGGCGAAGCCTGAGATCACTGGGACGAGGGAAGCTCAGGCACTGACAAAGAGGAAGGGTCTGACCCTTAAAATGGCTACATTTCCCTTCCCGTCACTCAGTGTTCTCTGTGGTTTTACAGCTGTGCGATCTTTTAAGGTGCTTCCAGTCCGCCTCGCTCTCACAGCGCTTGACTGTGCTGAAGAACTTCTTGATGAGAGCCTTGGCTTCCACTTTAACTGCAGACACAGAGACAAGCATTAGAGTCAGCCGTGTGCGGCAAAGCACAAGTTTTAGGTGTTTAATTCTCCGCTTACCTTGGCCTTTCCCCCGACTCCTCCCCTCTGCAAGAAGGTGAGACAAGTAGCGGGCGAAGGACTTGAACAGCTCCTACAACCAAAGAAAGCCACAGCTGAGAATTCCTCACTTTCACACTGCTTTTTCTGCAAACGTGACACGATATCCGCCCCGCTCACCTTGGTGGCGAACTTTCCCTGAGTGTAAAAGGGGTCCAGGTAGCGGACCACAATGTCAGCTGCCTCCTTCAGCGACACAGGCTTGGGCGGCTCATTAACGGGGTGCAGGGCCCTCTCCTGCACGTTGGGGTTAAAGGTTACTCTTCGGTTGCGGCCATCTGCAGGGCGTCTGCGCTTCGCTGGAGGAGAAGACTCTCTGTCCACTTTCATATCTGTAAGCTGGACACACACAAACACACACACACACACATACCATCAGTCACCGGGCAGGAAATAAGTCTTGAAGATTATATAGGAAACAGACGCTTACCCCAGCTGTTAGGGGTTCTTTAGCTTCTTCTTCTGGTTTGTTTGGTCTGTCAGAGAGAAAATAATGTTAGAGTTGAGAGAACAAGAGTTTTCCACCATCCTAAAATGCTGCATTGACGGTTTCTTACTCCGTAGTGGACTCATTCGATGTGTCTTGCACACGTTCAAGCTCCATCATCTCTGTTTTATGGATTTCCCCCTCTTCTTCATCAGGTATAATTATTACTTCTTTTTTACTTTCTTCTTGGACCCCTTCCTCAATCTCTGAGTCCACAGGACTGATCTGTACAGCCTCCACAGTGACAGGGGAGTCTTCCTGCTGGCTACTGTCATCTTCAGGGACCACTGTGGTAGCATGAGACAACGTAACATCAAGTCCCTCCTCTGCTTCCTCCTTCCGGCTTTGCTCCGTTGTTTGCTTCTTCGTAAAGTACTGGAAAATGTTGCGGGAACTCTTTGCCGCTTCCGCTAACTTCTGCTGCTTCTTGCTCATGGCTCTGCCGCCCTTCGTGGGGCTGTTGAGGGAGGCAGCAACGGCACTTGCTCTGGCTCTGATGGATGACGTTACAGCCAGAGATGCATCTGTGTTCGTCTCTTCAGGACCTCCTAAACTGTCGTTGTAAAATCCACCGCTCTCTGTCCCTTTGTTAGAAGACCCAGTGTCCTGCTTCAGTAGGTCCTTCGCTGTCAGGAAGGGGTTGGATGAGCCCCTCAGGCCTGCCCCTACCCTCTTACGCTTCATCTGGATGAATAATGGAATAAAAGGAGTAAGGGTGTATATCTGGATTAAGGATCCACAATAACTGCTTGTAAACTAGGTTGTAAACTAACTTGAATTTCCCTCGGGATAAATAAAGTATCTATCTATCTATCTATCTATCTATCTATCTATCTATCTATAGCAAGGGTGTAGTAGAGTAGATCTTACCGAGTAGATCTCAGAGGCAGATGTGAACCCCTGCAGCGCCTCAGAAAAGGAGGAGGAGGAGGAAGGTGCGTCCTCTTTGAGCTTCGACTCACTTTCTCCGGATTCACCGCTGCTGTTAACCTTATCACTCTCTCCTTTTTCTCCTCCAGTTGAGGCAGTTGCTGTTTTCTTCATCTCTGACACCTTTGAAACAAGACACAGGTTCAGGAAAAGATCTTCCACCAGTGACGATGTGACAGGCAGAACAATCACTCATTTTACCCTCTTTAAGACAGCAGCTTTGTACAAGTTGGAAGACTTGCAGCTCTTGAAGACCTCGTGTTCGATATCCACCGCTAAAGACAGGGTGTCACAGCTGAGAGACAGACGGGAGAAGACATGAAAGACAACATGGAGCGACATTTCTGCAGAAAATGAACTATGTATGAATGATGTTTGAAACGTGTGTCTGCATAAATACCTGAATGTGTCTTCTGCCCCCTGGTGGCCGTGTAATGCTTCCTGCAAGAGGCACAGGCAGTGCTCTCTGGCCTGAAATAGGGTTTATGTAAGGTTATTTCAATTCAATAATAAACCAATAAAAACTTAAATTGTCAAGTGTCCTGAAAGATCAATGCAACATGAATTAACAATAGAAGAACCACGTTTTCTTTTAATCCAATAGAGAGACATGATTTAAGAGAAATGTTTCTGAAAGTGCACAACAAAGTTAAAATTAGTAAAATTCTTCCTGCATTTGTGCTCAGAAAGGATCTTTAATTATATATAGTGTTTTTATGCATTATCAAGAAATATCTTCACATCTTTGTATATTTTGTTCAATAAAACTGTTTAGCCAGTGTGTCCGACATAATAAGCTGCTGAAGATTCAGATACTAAAGCTGCACATTCGGCTCATAATGCCCATTTTTACTATAATATATATACACTATATACTCTATTGTTCTCACTTGTACTGTAACACACAGATGAGCCTGAGTGGCAGTATTAGACTTTGCTTTAATGAGCTGTTGTTTACATCGGTGGTGTCGCTCTACAGCCTCCCTTCACATCTCATAACACATGAGTCATTGAATTCCTGCGGACGTGTTAATGAGTGCAGCACGTATGAGGAATGTGCCCGAGTGCTGTGCTGTACCTTCACAGTGAGCCTGGGGATCCTCTGGCTGCTGGCCTCTCTGAGTGGGCAGTCAGCGTCTACACAGCAGGACACAGCGGTTATATGACAGTACAGATGTGTCTGGATAGCCATTCAGAATTAATTTACTCTTCTATTGGTATTACCTGGGGGAGTAAAGTCTTCGCTCCGACCCTCAGTTCGCTAAAGAAACATGAGCACAGGCAGAAGTTAATTCTCAGATATTCACTAACACAAACTGACACACTTCCTCAACCTCTGCAGCATCTGCCATGCTATTCAATATCCACATCCACACCCCAACACCGCCAGATGAACTGGATTGGATTTATCTTTTGTGAGGCGACCCCGTAGTGTAGGGGTTAAGACCACGAACAGCAACATCAAGGTTTGAGCTCAGCTAGAGATCTCTGTTGTAACTCCCTCCCCTCTATTTCCCACCATCTGTCTACTGGCACTATCCAATGAGGACTGCCTAGGTCCAGACCTTTGAATCCACCCAGTCCACAGAGTAGACTGGAAATGAGGTGTAACTGATTGACAATTCTGTCTGATATCGGGCAACAATAAAA
The DNA here is from genome assembly GCF_905237075.1 of Dicentrarchus labrax. NCBI lineage: Eukaryota > Metazoa > Chordata > Actinopteri > Moronidae > Dicentrarchus > Dicentrarchus labrax. The sequence continues at coordinate 1,670,423 of NW_026136722.1, read as the reverse complement.
AGCACAAAAGGCCATATTTTGCCATATTTCAAGCCTATATTAGCATTTGATTACCAACACATGTTTTTATTGGGTGGAATATCACTTTAACCTGGTAGATCACTTATGTGGAGAGATCTAGCTGTATATCTATCTGTATATCTGTAATTCTGTCATCATGATTTGCACATACTGTGATTTTATTTGTTGGTCTTTTCTGTACACACTACATCTATTGCATGTCTGGCTCTTCCTGGGGTTTCTTCTATTTCTATTCTAATTGAGGGTCAAATGTTTCACACATTGTAAAGCCCACTGAGGCAACTTGTGATTTGTGATATCAGGCTTGATGTTCTGAATGGTAGGGGTTCAGGGTGACAAAGGCCTCCTTTTCCAACCCCACATGTCCTAGTCCCTTACTTGTTGTTGTGTGTATTTGTTTAAATCATTTAACAATCATGGCATTCCTGCTTTTATTGATGTTGTAAACTGTACAAGCTTCTCTTGGACCCACTGAGGAATAGTTTTACTTCAATGTTGCGCCAATTCCAGCAAACATGTGGGAGCGATTTACCACAATCCTCACTTACAGGGGCCTCAACAGCCCCATACCTTCCTGCTGCCAACAGCTGGCGAACAGATGTACAAAAGACACAACACAAACACTGAAGTTGTTTTTCTAGTTGTAGAAAATGTACATTTCTAATAAGAGGTCATGTGCATTAAATATTATACTTTACCTTCCGCATGTTCATCTGCTTCTTGAATAGGTCAGAAAAGTCCTTTTTCCTCTTTGTGCCATCATCCTCACTACTACCCCCGTCCACTTCATCATACCTGCAAGGTGAGGATGTCAGTGTCAATCTACAGGTTCACCACTGATTTACAAAACAAAAGCCAAACCCAAGAGGGACAAATCAAACATTTCAGAGAGTGGCGCAAAAGTTGTCCTGCCTTTCGAAGCCATAGCCCTTCCTTCCTCCTTCATAAAGGCCCGGCTGGAAACCGAACGGTCCCGTGGGCCCTTTCCCCTGAGCTTCAGTCTTGGTGCTGAGTGCAGTCGCCCTCTCCAGCTGGGCTCTTACAGCTTTAGGGTCACGACAGTAGTCACAGGCGCCTGCACAGTTGGGTGTCTTGTCCCCAAAGAACTTGGAGATGGTGGCATGACGACAACTGGTGCGGGAAACAAAGAGACACAGTTAATTAAAAAGTACATGCAAGGCCAGTGGTACAGCTCAAAAAACAGCACAAAGTTGGAGCAACATTAGCAAACAGATGCGAGACAGTCTGACGTTTGTTGCATCCTAGAGTCTGCATTTAAAAAGGCCAAGGCGGATGATGTTTGAGCACACGGCAAACATCTCTCCGTCATACACAGACCATTTAGAGCATTATTGATCTATTAGCTATTGTGTAACCATCACACACTACTATGATCGATGTTGCTGTTATGAAATAAGTCAAACAGGGGGTCCATTATCACAGGAAATGAAAAAAAATGCAGTTGTGAGACAATCATAAAACTAAAACTAAAGCCATTAGCCTTATTACAGCACATCTTTATGGACTAATAATAAGAATGCATTAGAGAGAGAGAATCTTGATTTGGAATTAGTCTTATTTTCCTACAATTTTAACACATTTGAAGCTGACTTTTTTTATATTTAGAAATATATATATATATTATATATATATATAATATCAAAAGTCCCAGATGTGAAAGTTTCCACTTTTTAAACAAAACACATCCTCACACTTATGTCTCAGATCCAGTGTTATGTAACGGCTAATATTCACACACACACACTGTTCGGGGAACCAACCCATTAGACGAGCCACTTCAACAACATACCAACTACCTAGCTGGAAATGGAAATGCTGCCTGCACAGCCATGAAAGAGAGAGGAGCAGTTTCACCAAAGGAGGTGGGGATAGACAGAGAGGCACACAAAGACTCTGTGAAGCAACAGTCACTCCCAGGGAGGACAGCTAAAGAGAAAACAGCCTTGGAGGCAGACAAACTAAAGCACAGCAGATAACTACACTGTGTCACTACCAAAAAGCCAGAGAAGAAGAGAAGAGCAACAAAGATAAAGAGGAGCATGAAGGAGGACAGAAGAGCAGTGAATGGGATCAGTTTGTGTTTTTGTGTTATCTCACTTTTCCTCCCCTCCACGTGCAGACAATCGTCAGTACCTGAAGAATTATCCCTCCTAACCTTAATCTGGACCTGACTGCTAATCTCTGTCTGAGGACTCCTCCTCTGGATGACCAACTGCACGTTTCAGCAGCAAACTGACGAGTAAAGACACTCAGTGATGAATGTGACATTTCTTCCCTGAAGGAGTTACCTGCCATCTCCTCATCAACCCGTCTGCTTATGTCTCTTCTGTAATTTTTCAGTCAGTCTGGGCTGGGCTGAGTGTGTGAAAACAACAAAAGGCTCTCACAAGTAAGTGCCTTTCACTGCGTGTGTGTGTGTGTGTGTGTGTGTGTGTGTGTGTGTGTGTGCTGTGCAAGTGCCGTCCGAGAGATTCACAACCTGAGAAATACTTCAGGTAGAGAAGAATGTGAGGAATGTGTTCAAAAATACTTACTAAAGACTTGCAAACACTCACTGGGAAGTTAAACTTGCCCGCTTTAAAACAAGGATATTGCAGTTGTACCGATTGTATTTTTAAAAGCAGGGTGTCTGAGGAGTTTCCCACTGTTTGAACACTATCTGTAAATGATAATGCTCGTGATTAAAGTCAAAAGAGTCAAAGGGACAATGGGAAAACTCAATCAGGGTTATCTGCCACACCAGCTAAATAACCGTTTCTAAAGTGATGACAGGCTGTGGTTTGGTATCTGCATGTTCTTAAAATCTCAAAGTGCACTTCAAAAAGCTCTTTCATCTGCAGTAAAAGTGGCTGTAGCATGGAAACATTGTAGTAGCACTCTGCTGCCAGAATATTAGGTTTGTAGTACTACTGTATACTACTACTACTGTATAATAAATCATAGCTTCATGAAGGTTATAATATTCAACTTATGTTTTAACTATTGTATAGGGGTATACGAGATATAATTTTATTTAGTGAGTTTTAGAGGTTCTAGAAAACGAGCCAGGCTAGTTGTTTCCATTCTTTTAGCTAACCTGCTGCTGGCTCCAGCTACATATCAGTGGTATTAATCTACTCATCTAACTCTCCACAGGAAATAATGTTGAACATTAACAATGTAATGAACCATATTCCATTATACAGTGTTTGTGTTATTTCATAATGTTTCATAATGCAATCTAATATTTCCTTAACCAAATAAGAGCTGAACCGTCACACCCAGTGCCATGTATTTACTGTAGAGCACAATAACAGTCAACAGTAAATCATGAATAACTTGACACTTGAACGCCACCCATTAAAAACACAATACAGTCTATAAACATTAAAACACAATGAGACAGCTGTCAGGGGAGCCTTCTGTTCAACAGCTGAACACAGAAGAGGACCCTGTTTTTCTTCTTTTGGTTCTTTTAGCCTGACAAATAACCTGTTGAGTTATGCTGCACCACCCTAAACCACCAGCACCACCCCCTGTATCATTACGCTGGTAAACAGATTCCCTTTCAGACTCACTCTCGGCTACAAAAAACACATGATTTACTGATCTGTGCACTTCGTTGATGCCTTTCTTTCGCACTGTAATCCTCTCACTGTCTTTTAAATAAAGGGAACCACAGATTGAGAAACAGAATTTTATCATGCTCATAAATTAAAAAAAGTTACGTGTCAACACAGCAGCTATGTCGTAACACGCAACGGGAGTTACATCCTGATGACACTAAACAAAGGCAAATAAATGAGATACTATGTAAACCAAACTCGAGCATGACTGTTAATGCCTCCACCTCATTTGACACCTCGCCCCACTAGGATGGACGCCAGAGAAGAGACGTTGGACCTCCTGAACAAGATATGGGTCAAGCTGCAGGGTCTGCCCAACGCCACCCCTGTAGAACTGGGAGCTTTCTTCGTCCTCCTAACCTTCATCTGTGAGTCTAACTATCATTTCTAATGTCTGTGTTTCTTAAACCGTGAGCCGGTCATGATGCTGTTTTTATTTGCCCTCCCACAGTGGTGGTCGTGCTCATGATAGTGCTGAGCTGCGTGACTTGTTGCTGCTGCTGTCGCGCCTCAAAGCCGAAGGGACAGAATATCTGAGTGAATGCTTCTCTGCACAAGGACATCCAACAGGACACGCTGAAAAAAGCGTCCTCAAGAGTCATGGTCATGTAATTAACAGACAGACATTTGAGACATTTCAGTGAGCAATGAAGCCTCCTACAGGGTGCGTTCAGTGGCACAAGAGGAGCCCAGCCCTTGAACAACAAAGCACCTGACAAACACAGAGAAGGATGTCCTGACTGGCTGCCAAACACACCTGGTAAAGCTGCCAGGCTTTCAGGAGAGTCTACATTCCTCCGGGCATCCCTGCACCTTACAGGACAACAACCTCTGATTTGAGGAAAAGGCAGCACCAACCCAAAGTATCTTTAATAAAAGCGGGCAAACACATGGAATATGAGCTATAAAAATGTGTAGAATAATTGAAAAAGTTGCAGCACATCAACAGCGAGTTGCACAGAGAAATGTGAAGAGGAAAGACAAATTGGTTTGTTAGTGTATTTCTAAACATACCTGTGTCATTATTAAGGAATGAGAATTAGCATTCAGACTTTGTTAGTTAGGTTACATGCTCCTAAGGGGGAGTAGTGTTCCTGGACGCTTCACAACAAAGCCTAAAAGACAGATCAAGTCTGCCCCCTGCTGTACACAAACTGACATTGACTATGATTTTATTTTGAACAGCCTAGTATGCATGTAATGAAAGTTATGTTTCCTGTATAAAACTGCATATTATATGCATGCAAAGGGTGAAGACATTATGTAATGATGTGATACCATGACTCTACACTTTAACTGTATGCAATAAACAAAGTGAGTTGCCTGTACGTGTGCAGGGAGTGCAGTACTTACGATTCTTGCACACAGAACGACACCATGGCTTCAAAGTCTGTAATGGCTGTTTTATCCGTCTCCTTTGCAGAGCCGCGTTTTTCCTGTAGACAAAGTTCACAAAAGGGTCACAAACCTCGGAAAAAATGCCGGGTTGTACTTATTTATAGGAGTTCCTCACATTATTGTGCTGACCTGTTTGCGGCCAACCTCCTGGCGGATGAGAAAGTTCATTTGCTCCTTATCTCTCGGGGAGTAGTATGTGCGACAGGATGAGGGCAGTCCGTCTCTCCCAGCTCGCCCAGACTCTTGGTAATAACTGGCCAGGGACTTTGCCAGGTTCCAATGAGCTACAAATCTGCGGGGTTAACGAAAACATTAGCACAAGCAAACTTTACTGTAGCTAATACAAAAGTATATAGCAAAACCTCACCTGACATTGGCCTTGTCTACTCCCATACCAAAGCTGATGGTGGCTACAATGACCAGAACCTTCCCCTGCATCCACTCATTCTGGACCTCTGTGCGATCTCCTCCCTTAAGACCTACAGTATAAAAGCAGAATTCAGAAGTATTTGAGTCAAAGTATTTTTTGGTTTTCCAGTCCTACACCTACATGGAGGAAAAACGTCTAACCTGCATGATAAGCCTTGGCCAAGACTCCAAGCTTGGTCAGCTGGTAAGCCACAGTTTCACAGCCTTCCCTGGTCCGACAGTACACAATCCCACAACCCTGTTCACAAATATTACATACAGTAGGTTAAAGAAACCAGCGCTCTTATGCTCGTATTCAAGGGAGGATATATCTGCTAATATGGCCTAATCACAGGTTGGTATCAGCTTACATGCTGATACACTGCACTTTATGAAACATTCAATGTAAATTCAATTATTATAAACTTAAACTGAGAAAACAACCCACACATAACGTACATGCCCAAGACTACCCACCAGGACTATCTGTTATTCTGTTATATCTGTTTTTTGGTTTTGTTTTGTCCTCTTTGTCTTCCTGCTTTCTTTTTTTTTTTTTAAGTTTCTACAGTTTTTATCCATGTCCTCATGTCCCTGTATTTCTGTTGTCGTTTTGTGAATTCTTTGGTTTTGTAAATACTGTTATCCACTAATGATGTATTTAAAAAAATAGGCTGATACTAATATTGATAATTGAAAGTTTAGTAAATGTTTCTTAATGATCTTAAACATCCGGCATTATACCCAATCAACCTTCATAAACACACCAGTATTGATATATATCAACAATAAGCTCATACTGGTCGATATATTTGCTCAGCCAATTTATCCGTCAGGCTCCACTCTGGACACTATTAGAGAAGAAGAACACAAACTGGCAGATGTTGGTGTAAACTGTGAACTATTTCATTGTTCTACTGTAAAATGTCCGGCCTCCAGCATGTATATCTTTGTCACAACTTTTTGAGTTGAATTTGAATTTTGATTGGATTTCAAAGTCATATTAAATCTACTCCTATCCTTTATCGTAGGCTGTAGCACAGAAATAAAAACAGCATACATATTTTGTACATAAACGAGAGCCCTGAAAAGTTCACTTTTGAACTGTAAAAGGTACATTACAGTACATGCTGTATCATAAAGGCTGAGAGGATTTAAACTCAAACATAAATATTGTACTGTCCTCAAAAATGCATCAGTCTGGCTCCAGTAAATATCTATTTTTTAAGATGTTTGTTGTTTATTTTGCTCAAACCTGCAAACTTTAAAGGGTTTTTTCTTGCATAAGGGAACACTGAGAATAGTGTAACAAGTGTTTTTGTTTCTATCCTTTCAAACGAGCTGTTCTTTGCCAACCGCTCCAACATGATTTTGATAGAAGTTTTTTAAAAACAAAATCATAGACGAATGAGGACGAGCTGCTGGTGATCTGTTATTCAGAGAAAATGAGCAGTTCCACATAAAAAATCCAATCTCTTCACAGAGTCAAGTCTACCAACCTGTCCACTAGACCCGCTGTCCAGTCCCAGCGCCTTCTTAACGAAGGCATGGAGGTGGACGTAGGGGTTTGGCAGCAGCTCCCTGAAGATCACATCATAGTGCAAGTTACTGCGGAAGACAGGTGAAACAAAAGACAGCGGCGAGCGCAGTCTCAGGGACTGAACAATGTCCTCTTGTACATTCTTGGGTGCTGTCGCTGTCAGGGCCAAACAGGGGACCCCGGGGATGCGAGCACGCAGCCCACCCAGTTTGAGGTAGTCTGGCCTAAAATCGTGTCCCCACTGGGACACGCAGTGAGCCTCGTCCACAGCCAGGTAGGACAGCAGGCCGCGGGAGCACAGGTCAGTCAGGCAGGGCTGGAACGAAGGCGAGGCCACCATCTCCGGAGTGATGTAGAGCATCTTCAGCTTGGGGCTGCCGCTCCCCAAGTCAGCCAGGATCAGACGGCGCTCGGCTGCTGGGAGTTTGGAGTTGATGGAGCAGGCAGGGATGTTCAGACTCTTCAGGCGGTCCACTTGGTCCTGCGGAGACACACAGTAAGGGATTCACTAACGTTAACAACTGAGACCGCACGCAAGATCTTAACGTGTGTTTGAATGGTGTGCACTGGAGCACACAATCAGAGACTGACCTGAATGAGAGCGATCAGCGGGGATATAACCAGAGTAATACCTTCAGCCATAAGTGCAGGGAGCTGGTAGCAGAGGGACTTTCCTGCTCCAGTGGGCATGCACACAAACACATCCCTGTCACCTGCAGGAGGACAACACCAGTCACCACAGAGCCAGACATTACTCTCTCTCTCTCTCTCTCTCTCTCTGACCACACTGGAGACATCTCTCAAACAGCCTCATATTTGAGCAGAAATATAAACAACAATATCATAACAAACAGAAATATAAACGTGTCTGTTGCTACGAAACGAGCGTTAGCCACCGTTAGCTGACACCGTTAGCACAGAGATAAACAGAGGCCGGCTCACCTCTGACGACCGCTCCGACAACATCCTCCTGTAGCTGAGACCTAAAGTTATCAAACCCAAAGTGGGTTTTTAAGGCTTGATTTAAAGTTGTTGTCATCGTTTGTGTGTCGGTGAAGAACTCATATGAACCTCTCCGGTGGTGTCGCACACCGATGACGTCATTGCCGTGGTGAAAATCTGAAAATAAAGTTTTTTTAAAAATCTGTGTGTTTTACTGACTCCCTGTGATTTATTAATGAATTATGTTTACTGTTTTATTTCTTTGTTATTATATTTCATTATATATCATTTTTATTTGTTATTTTTGTGTTTGTGTGTTGGAGCTCTCTGATTGGTTCGGCTGGTGCACAAATATGGCCAAAAGTATACGGACAGCCCTGTCAGATCCTCTACTTAACTAAAAGTAATAGTAAGAGAGGTGGAAGAAGTATTCAGAATTTTTACTTAAGTAAAACTACACAAATATAAGCATCAAACTTACCTACTTACTTAAATAAAAGTACTTATTAAGCAGAATATATATATATATTTTATGGTGGAATATAATTATTGATGCGTTACTGTGTTCATCACTTTAATGCTACATCTGGTGTGGCTCATTTGAATTACTTTATATATTGATGGGCAGCTTAATCTATGATCATTTATAACATATGTTATTAGTTTTAATCTTTTTACACACTTTCCCCGCAATTTCAGCTTGAAATATTTGCTATGTTTGGAATCTAAGAACTCTACTAGAATTGAAAATCAGGTTTTCTGTATTTGAAGGACCTTTGGTTGAGCCTCTGGTGGGTTCATAAGACTTTAAAATATCAATTACAAGGTCTACTTAGGCTCAGGTGCTGTTTCTGTCACATTCTGCTCTCCCACCTTGCTGCCATGCTCTGTGGGTTAGTGGTTTCTTTAAGTGTGCTCAAAATATTTCATAACCACAGCAGAGACAGGAGAGACATGAAAGGCTGAAGAGGAATGGAGAGGAGAGAGAAACAAGAGAAAAGATGGCTGACACCACAACCGTATCTACCTGAGATACTGTGACCGATCACGGGCTGGGTCTGATTACAAACCACACACTTCAACTCTCAGGTCAGATTACTCTTTCTGACTAAAGATTCATCTATTTTGTTCTGTGCATGCCACAGAATGATTCATGGTTTTGTGATATATATATATATATATATATATATCACCCATTATGTAATGTCTAGTGTAGAAATAAAGAGGCCAAAAAGTAAGACATGGATTTGGTTTATTTATTATTCACATGAACGCATTCTTACTGCAGGGTTAATATTGCACAGTACATTACATTAATACAATATGTTTCCTTTCAAATATATGAAAATACATCATGTATGTAAGCAAACAGCAGCACTATAGATATATAGTGAGGAAGTGGTTGCAACGATCACATTAAAGCAGCAGCAGCAGCAGCAGTATAGAGCGTGGTCACATAGTGGAGCTATTTAATAGCACAATGATGGTCTGTTATATCAGGATCTCGGATTCCTCCCAGTGATTATTATATAACCTGATTTGTTAGACTTTATTAGGATATCTGCTGGAATTTAAAGGAATATTTACCAGAAGGAGACTCAACCCCAGATGCAGGGTGAGGGGCACAGACATTGGGTTTTAGCTGCGGGAGACTTAATCACCAGATCCTTGATGATCTCCACTGTACCAAACAAGGGGAACAGCTTCTCAGTGAAGCTCTCGTTGTAGGTGTAAATGTGCAAGTGTTTGTCCACGTCATAGAAGGACAGCTGGCCGTGGTCGTAGTCAAGGTAGATGCCCACCTTGCGGGGGATGAGGCCCGGCGGCAGGGCGGTGAAGGGGACCGTCAGTGCCTTCAGCTCAGTGCCCCTCTCCAGCCTCAAGGTCAGGTAACCCGTATCCGTGTTCAGGGACTTGAAGCCTTTCCTCAGGGCCGCCTCCCTGGCCACGCCCAGCCGCCAGTCCCGTTCACCCACCTCCACCTCCCAGTAGTGGCGGCCAGACTCAAAGCCCTCCACCCCAACAGCGCACCACCAGCCATCAAAGCGTTGGTGGTAGTTGGGAACATCCTTTCTCTCAAAGCCACAGCGCATCTTCTTCTCGTCAGTGATGAGCAGATCAGGGTTGGCCGTGTCCTGATCCAGAGTCACCTCCACTAGAGGGAAGCGTTGAGAGGTTTAAAATCACCAGACAGGCTCAGTTAAGATTATACTGACTGATAACTTGATAAAGTGAATGCTGTACCTGCAGCATCTGAGATCCATTCCCACACTGCAAAAAAAAGGGAGGACTTTAGGAAATGTCTGTCTGATGTTACACAATCAGAGAGCTATGTTGTCAGTTTGGAGATACAGGCTGTATCATCAGTATTATAGATATTCTGATGATGAGAATGTTGAAGGAATGTTAGATTGAAAGCTCCCAAAACTTTAATTGATCTAATGTTTTGACCTACAAACAAAAGATGACAAACAAACACACATACTGTCTTAAAGAAAGCACTGTAGCACAAACAGTAGTCTATATGTGATACATAGGCATATACAGGACATGTATCATCTCTAAATTATTTGCATTTGGGGTTTTTTAACCTGTATGTTGCCAAAAAGACACTTTTAAAAAGAAAATATGTATCACATATGTTCTGAATAAACTACAGTCCTTCAATTAGGACATTACGGGATTTTTCTATGTAGAGTAAACATGTAGATATGGGTGTTATTTTGTATTAATTGCAGGTGGATTGTCATTCTATTTCATGCACAGCTGTAAATAAGTCAGTCTGCACTGTGTATAAGGAGTCCAACTGCTTCTATAATCCAGATTTGCTGCAGAGTATGAAACGCTGCATCAATTATAATTTTGGCAGATTGAAAACTTCAGCATCTTTCGTTTTCTTTGTGTGCTGCTGTCCTGCACCTGTACCCAACTGGACCCAGAATATAGTTAAATATATTTTTGCCAAAGGAATGATGGTCCCAAAAAGCAGCATGGAGTCGATAAGAATGGCAAGCAGTCAGAATTTAACCTGAAACCAGTGAAGCTGGTTGTATGTAATGATTTTAAATATCCTAACATACAGTTCAGCTCACCTGGTTGAGGAATGTAGGATATGGCACCTGAAAGGAGATAATAACAGACGCATAAAGAAATGAAAGTCTCCAGTTTTACAATGAAATTCAACTTGATTCATTACTGATTTACAAACCAATCTTCTGAGTCTTTTGCTTCCACATGAGCCACTGCTGGGGTATGGTGTCCTGCAAGGACACACCAAGCAGGTTTGGATTATGAACTGCACAATAAACTGATGATAACACACAAGGAGTTCTGTGAACTGTTACATGGACTTTTCCTCTACCTTATCTGGGCGCTGCACCATTAAAGTCCACATCACCAGCTCCATAGCAGTCACCAGATTGGGCGCGCGGCCCCAACGCCAGGCTGACTGCAGGTCATCCAGAACCTTTGCCACGGGTTCCCCAGGCCACACACTTTGCTGCAGGATGAATAAAATATGTCTATTGAGTATATTTTGTTTGAAGAAAGAGAGTAAGGTGAACAGGAAATGTTATTTGTACATTTCCCACCTCAGGCTGAGCTCTCAGGTCCTTGATCCAGTTGAGGATCACAGTTTTGGCCTCCATCAGGTCCTGCTCGTTAATCATATCAGGGTGTTTGACCTCATCCACCTCGGGCCAGCCATCCGTCTGCATGGGCCTCTTCTGCACACAGAAACACACAAACCTTTAGTGAATAAACCCTTCTGTCCCAATACTCTCTTCTGGAAATGTTCTAAGGTATGCACCTTGCTCTCTAACATGGAGGCCCATTGTAGGATAAAGGCCTTGCAGAGGGAGGTAGGCCAGGTATCATCCAGGTTCCAGATGTGCTCCAGGACTGCTGACCTCTGCAGTGGCAAACAGAGAGTGAAATATGGGGTTGGTGATATAAGACAAACCCTCAGGGTCTACTGGTCCCTCATTTATGAGGACATAGGAAAAAGGTGGTTTGTAACTAGTAATGATTGTCTATGGCCGAGATAATTTCTGGTTTTATGAGTTAATTCTTACCTGGCACACTCGGCTGAGATCCCTAGCCATGTCCACAACAAACAGCTGATCTTCATCCAGAGGCTCCCTCTTCTCCTTCTTTGCTCTCTTGTGTGATTCCTGCAAGAAAATGTAAGATTAAAGCATTTTCTGTGGGGAAACTGTTTGGAAATTGAAAAGCTCTCAGCAAGAAAAAAGACATTTGGACGGCATTAGCGCTGCTTTACAACTGCCTCTGTGAGTAATAAGGTCAGACTGAAAAGGAGGTGGTCACTCAGCCTGATCAAAATGCACATCGTGGCTCTGTTCCTGTCAGCAGAAAAGAAAGACACCCCTCCCTTCCAGACTCCCTGCCTCGAGTAATCTCCCAAAAAACTCCATGCATACAGTAGCTCTCGCTTGTTAAATTCTAACCAGGAAAGCAGAAATGCGTGGAGTCACATGCTGCTAAAAAAACGTTGTCATGTCAACTGTCTACTTAAGTATGAAGGTGACCCAAAAAAACAAAAGGTTTGCACATTCAACACACAGAACTTAATACCTTTATCTTGGCCGTTAAGGTTTTGGCCGGCTCCACCATGAAGTGAAAACACTGCATCATCTTGGCAGGTGTGTAATAGAGTCCTGCAGTAAATAATACAAAAACATGTTAGTTTAGAGAATTGCATGTTGATTTATTTCTTAATTTATGAGCCAAAACTCAAACACTGTTTGTTCTTGTTAGCAGCGTTGACAGCTCGACACAGGATGCTACAAGTTACACGGTTTTATCTAAGATTAGTCCGATAAGACATCACAACCTGTACTGTTAAATCAAAGGACACATCTTTGCAAACTCGAACACTGCTGATGTTTACTTCCTAAACACCGGTAAGTCATGCAAATCATTCTACGTGTGATGGAAATTTCACATCTGCATTTAGAAAACACAACACCTTAGTGTGAGCACAACAGCTTATTAAAAGCGAGGGATGCCGTGTCCTCTGCTTTGGCACGAATGACTAAACATATAAAGTTGATCAGGTTAAATGATCTCTGGTCAGACGTGACGGTCCAACGAGAAGTTTGGCAAGAGGTCATATCAGAGTGATGATTAACTGGAGCAGAATTGAGCACTGAAAGCAGGCGGCCTGAAACGTGACTGGCCCTGCACACTTCCAGAGCCACAGCAATGCCTCAGCTGCTGTCTGTCTGTCTATGTCCTTGGTTAGTCTTTCTCTCGTTCTCTTTCTGTCTGTCTGCCTTCCTGGTTTACTCTCTATGCACCTCTCACTTCCTCTCCATCGTCATCTGCAGCAGTATGTGTGAGCTCGGTGTCTTTTTGGCACTGAAGCAGTCAGGACAACCAGTCTGAACAGGTTTTCATGCTGACCCAGACCGAGGATGATGCGGGTGAATTACCTTGCATTAGTACAATGTATGCAGTAATGCTGATTCATATTAAGCTGAAGGCAATAAATGAAATCAAATGTTTGCATATGTAAGTGGACAGATATTGGAGGAGCAGAGACTGAACAACAAGATAAAGGTCATTTGAAAAAGAAATGCTCCAATAGACAGGCTTATTAATGTCGTGGGAAAACATGACCAAGCAGTTTTTGCGACCCAGTTAGAGGCCAGCTGATGACTGCGCAGGAGGTAAACACAGACCTGCGGTGTGACTTTGCGGCAAATCTGGACGATAGAAGCAGTTAGACTCTCTATACACGGTGCAAACGGATTTATCTACAGCTGTGCGTCTAACAGAATCACATATCTTATACATTTGTGCTGGTTATATCATGTAACTCATCCCTGCAGTGCGTCCTGCACAGCAACGCAAATAACATACGGTTGATCATCAGCCTACCTTTGTCCTCACAGGTTGGGTTAAACAAGTTGTCTTCTTCTTCTTCTTCTTCTCTTGCGTTAAAAGCGAGCAGCCGCCCGGTGAGGAAAGTGTTTGGTCTGCGTGCTGCAGTGTCTGACCTTGTTTACACACCAGACCTGTCGGCTGGTTCGGGCAGCTTCGGTTTTTTCCGCCAGTGACGAACGAGATTCTGCGGTGGACAAAGCGCGCGGCCATGTTGGTAAGGTCGTTATGATGCTGTCGGTGACACAGATTTAAAGGGGAAATCTCACCCACAGTAGATGTTTTATATAACAGTGATTTCTGTCTAAACATAGATTCTTAACAGTGGGTGAAAGTAACTAAGTACATTTACTGAGGTACTTGAGTGTTTCCATTTTCTTACTTACACTTATTATTATTTACTTTTGGTCTTCCCATGGCCTTCAGACTCAAAAAAAACCTGGGGATATGAGTAAAATGTGTATTTTAACTAACACGTTATGAATTTCCAATGAAAATTTTTATTTTCTGTCTAAACTGGAAATCACACAATAACACAAAGAAATAGATTTGTGAAGGAGTCTAATCATTATATTTAATGATGAAGTGTAGGGTTAAAGAGTGGGGACGGGCTAAAATCATATTTTTTAGGTGTTCTAGGTAGTTTTCATTCAAGTTTTACATGATGTGTCTTCAAATTGCAATTAGAGCAACGTGAAGGACATTTTGCTTGATAATATGATGCATTATAAAGAGATCTGAACTTCTTCTGTGTGTGCTCTTTAACTTCAGTCTGATGATGGTATTTTAATTCCAAGCCTGATATAAATACAGTGATAGTGACTTAGATTGCTGCCTTCCTGCTTAATGACCATGGACTTGATATGTGGAATATTAACAACACAGGGAATTGTATACTTCTGCTGCTCATTTCTATTCACTGAAGTCCTGAAAAAAAAACAACTGAAAAGTATTTCAGCATGAATGAAAAACTTTTGACCTCTTCCGATATGTAATAAGATAATGAAGACAGATATAAAAACAACACAGTTTGTGGGCTAATATGCAACTCAATTCTTTTTTTTTTTTTTTTTTTTTTTTTTTTTTTTTATTTTTTTTATTTTATTTTTTTTTTTTAAAATTTTTTTAAAAAAATTTTTTTTATAAATTATTTAAAAATAATTATATAAAAAAAAAAAAGAAAAAATGGGGAAAAAGGGGAAGAAAAGGGGAAGAAAAAAAGGGGTAAAAAGGGGGGGAGTTCTGGAGGGGGGTGGTGGGGGGGGGGGGGGGGGGGGGGGGGGGGGGGGGGGGGGGGGGGGGGGGGGGGGGGGGGGGGGGGGGG
This sequence comes from Dicentrarchus labrax, assembly GCF_905237075.1. Lineage (NCBI taxonomy): Eukaryota > Metazoa > Chordata > Actinopteri > Moronidae > Dicentrarchus > Dicentrarchus labrax. The sequence goes on along the minus strand of NW_026136722.1, from coordinate 1,655,260 downwards.
GGGGGAAAAAAAAAGAGGGAAAAGAAAAAGGGAGAGAAGGAGGGGTATTGGGGGGGGAAGTGGGGGGGAGGGGAAAAGGGGGGAAGAAGGAGGGGAAAGGAGAAGGGGAAGGAGGAGGGGGGGGGAAGGGGGGGGGGGTAGTGGGTTTAATGAGGGGGATTGAGGGGGGGGAGGAGGGGGGGAAGAGGGGGGGAGGGTAGGGGTGGTATAGGACATTTTAAGTTTTTTTAGGATTTATTATGTAATATTAATTTTTGATTTTAAAAATTTTTTTTTTAATATAAATTTTATTTTTTTTTTTTTTTTTTTTTTTTTTTGGTTTTTGTTTTTGGGGGTTTCGGGGTGGAGGGTTTGAAATTGGTGGTGAATTATAAGGGGGGGTTTTTTTGGGTTTGTTTTTTTTTTTTTTTTTTTTTTTTAATTATATTAAAATTAAATAGCATATAATTAAGGTTTTGTTTGTTTTTTGGGGGTGTTTTTTTTTTTTTTTTTTTTTTGGGTTTTAGGGGTTTTGGGGTTTTTGGGTTGGGGGGGGGTTTTTTTTTTTTTTTTTTTTTTTTTTTTTTTTTTTTTTTTTTTTTGGTTTTTTTGGGGGGGTTTTGTTTTTTTTTTTTTTTTTTTTTTTTTTTTTTTTTTTTTTTTTTTTTTTTTTTTTTTTTTTTTTTTTTTTTTTTTTTTTTGTTTTTGGGTTTTTTTTTGGTTTATTTTTTTTAATTTTTTTTTTTTAATTTTTTTTTTTTTTTTTTTTTTTTTTTTTTTTTTTTTTTTTTTTTTTTTTTTTTTTTTTTTTTTTTTTTAATTAAGGGTTGTTTTTTTTTTTGTGGGGTTTTTTTATTTTTTTTTTTTATTTTTAATAAATATTTTTTTTTTTTTTTTTTTTGGGGGGTAAATTTTTTTTTTTTTTTTTTTTTTTTTTTTTTTTTTTATTTTTTTTTTTTTTTTTTTTGGGGAAAAAAAAAATTTTTTTTTTTTTTTTTTTTTAAAAATAAAAAATTTTGGGTTTTTAGGTTTTTTTTTTCTTTAAAAATTTTTTTTATTTTGATTATTTTTTTTTTTTATTGGGTTTGATTGATAGATATAATGCTAACTGCTAATAGCAACTTGTGTTTTGTTAGGGCAACTGTAGAGGTTCACAAACAGTCATATCTTTGTCTCTTTCAATCTAAGGGACGGCTCAGACACTAGACACTATTCTGCCAGCAGGCTCCACAGTCTGTGGACCTCAACTGGGCTCTCCAGGGAAATTACTCCTTTTTACATTACACATGGTCATATGATCACAAAAGGCTTTTCTTTATCTGCTGAGGACTAAATAAACATTCTTGATTATTCTTTTAGGCATTACGGTGAAATGAGGAGCAAACTACTGTATGTTTCTGTCAAGTCTCTTTTGCAGTTTTTCATCCATTTAACTAGGATATTTTCAGTTTCTTAGTGTTAATGCCATCAATGTATTTACACAGAGATTCAGTAACTCACCAGTCCGGTCCAAAAACAGAACTTTCTACGGGGGTTTTGGGGTACCAAAGCATCACAGCAAGGTTATTTTGAGACAGTTATTTCACGACTTTAACTGTATCAGAAAAAATACCTTGTGACCTAGGTGGCGGTACTCTATTAAAAGTAAGGGTACTCAAGTGGACAAAAATCAGAACTGCCAGTACTCGCTATCGCTGAGGCCTATTTCAGGCACTGCTTTTATTAAAGCTAGGGTAGGTAATGTATTCTAAAATTGTTGTATTTGTTGAAATTCTCTTTACATCCTGAAAGAAATCAATAAATCAAATGCACTGGAAAAACAAGAGTAAAAAAACCTGGTAACTGTAGAAGTAGACCTGCCTGTCTATCTCTGCACACTCTGCCCCTGCACTCCCATGACCAGAGTCTGCCACAAGCTGGCCAGGCAGATATTGCTAAAGTCACAGAGCTAGTTGCACAAGAATGGCAGAGAAAGAGCAGCCAAAATATATAGTTATATATATATATATAGCAGTGTACTAGGTTATTTTGGTTTTATACTTCCAAAATCTAGCCGTCTCTGTTTATCCCATATAACCTAAATAAAGCAAAGTGTTCACTGGTTATTGAACTTTCAGTTCTGTAGTAGTAAGTAGATACTCAAACATTGTCCTTTAACGGTGAAGAAACAGCTAAGTGAATGTGACTGAGGCTCATTAGATATTTGGAACATATCTGAGACAATATATGCCAATAGTCAATAAGAAGTTATGTGTTATGACAAACTTTTTCTGATCATTTTTATTACTGAGACAAATTTCTGATATTCAGTAGTCTCATTGGACTTTACTGCAGCTAGTTTTAAATCCAATCGATTCACCCTCCCTTTCTAAGCCCAAAGGAGAAACTTCGGTGGCTCTAAAAAAAAAAGTGAAATACAAGAACGCCACAATCTAGAGCCACTGTGTAGTGTATCCCTCCTGTAGAAACATGGTGGTTCAACATAGTGAACTCCATAGAAGGCTACCCACAGATTCTGTAGATATAAACGGCTCCTTCTAAGGTAACGAAAACCCAACAATTACTATATTCAGGTGATTAAAAACTACAGAAAACATAACTATGAATATTATATTCCATTTCTGCCAATAGATCCTCCTAAATGTTACACAGTGGACCTTTAAGAGTTGACAGAAAAAGACCACAAGAGCTGGAAAAAACATTCAAGTAGTTTCAATTAGGGTCAAGGAGCAGGTATTTCTCAGCAAATTAATAAGGAAAGTATGAGAGCAAAGAATAGAAGCCTTTGAGAAACTAGCTGGACAGAAGTCTCCTTCAGATTTTTCCTTTCTGTCTTTCACACACCCACACACAGACTGTATAGTCACTGCTGCGCTCCACTATGAGTAGCACTAAAGTTGTTTGTAACTACTGTTCTTTATACTCCTGTTAAATATTCATAATGTGCAACTGCTACATAATTACAATAGTCCATCAACAAAACAATAAAAGTGTTTATTGTTATTATGTTTTTACATGAGAAATAATGTGTAGTCACTATTTTTTCTTCAATAAATACAGTACATGACAATGTGCAGGACAAACATTTGGCATGTGTGCATGGTAGGTTGTAGGAAGGAACCTTGTGGGATAAAAAAAAAAAAACAACAAAAAAACCAGGTTCATTTTATGTTCACTCCACTTCATTCTTAAGTCTTCTGGAGAGCACTATAACAGACCCAATATCAATATAAAGGATAAATGTTTCATCAATAAGAAATCACCATCAGTTCCATGATATGCCTTAACAGAAGCAAAGTGGTTAAAAAAAACACACGTTTGTTGTGTCTTATTATAACTTCATGGAAGGCACTTTCATTAGCACCTTATTTTAATTCTCACTCCCACAGGCTGAACCACATTCAGCCTCAGCAGGGTACAGAAACATCCTTTACAACAACCCATAATCAAACAGGTCTCTGATAAACCAGACAACAATGCCTCGTGGCTCAGGAACAGCAGAATAAAAGAGCAAACAATAAAGACCAGTGTTCACCGACAGAATATAATCAACAAAGTAAATAGTGGTTCCCTTTTTGGTATTTTGTAGTCCTGTAGATGTACCAGCCACCTCAGTCAGTCTTAATATCCAGTGATTCTCAGCACGGTAGAGTCAACTGTCACAAAGTGTTTTAACATTCAGATGTGTACAGCCTCTCCTGAAGGGTGCACACTACTATTTGCTGTCTCTCGACATAAACTCAGTCTTGAGGTATCTGAATCAGCTCGTGCCAACCGTGAAGTATCCACTCGTGATCAATCTTCAACACTCACATTGTTTTGGTAAACATCCATCTGTATAAAACTGTATTTCGCATTCATCAGGCAGCTTGAGAACTTGATCAGCATCACACAGGTAGAACAGGGCTGTCGGGGTCGGAGCTGACTGGATGAGGTGTGTCGGGTCCTGTGTTGGTGTAGATGCTCTGAGGAGATGAGATGTCCAGACTGGATGAGAGGATGTTGTATGGCAGCTCCAAAGACTGGCGGATGCTCTCTTCATATGTTGGAGGAGGCTGAAGGAAAAACAAGACAGACTTTTAAGAACAGAGTTGAAAATACACTCAGTGGCCACTTTATTAGGTACAGTTCAACAGCCATAAAGTCTTTTTATTACATCTTATGTAGTAACTCAACAAAATCTAATACATTTTCACTATATTATGTAATAATATCTGCATTTTGTAACAATTTGCCGCATTTTGTAAAATAACCTGAACCCAATATGATAAATTATTACATATTGTGGTGGGTATTATAAAATGTGTGAGCACTTTTGAATAAGCTGAAGCTTTTTGATGGTGTTTTAGGGGAGCACTGTCAAAAGACCACTGCAGTAGTCAGCCCTAAAGCTTGAATGAGTTTTTCCGGGTGGACATTTGTCATAAAGTGCCTGAGTTTGGCTGTATTTGTAAGATGATAACAAGCTGATTGTGTTACTGCTTTTATGTGGGTATTTAGACTAAAAGCAGAGTCAATTATAACACCAGGGGGCACCACAGGGCATATGAGTCTAATTTAATATTTGGGAAGTTCAATTTATAGTTAAAAATATAACATGTGTACAGTTTCAGATTGTTACAAAATGTGGATGATTGTTACATAAGGAAGTGAAAACTTATTACATTATTTGAGTTATTACATAATGAGTTACATATAATGTCCACTATCACACACTTGAGCTACCTCTCAATGTAATGTAGTTCAGTATAACAACACCTTTAATATCACCTCAATAATAAACATATAATTCAATTTACACATTTCCAACAATTACCAAAAAACTGAACATTGTTATCTTTGTAATGATAGAATGGTTATTGTATTGTTAAAGATTAGAGAATTACCCTACAAAGTGATTTAGCGTGTTTCGGTTTGTTTTGGTTTTCACACCCTGCAGTGGTTCCCTCTCATTAACCTTGTTTACAGCCATCACAGGTAGCTGTTTTCACTGTACACTCAGCACCAAACAACACACAGTCAAAGACATCAACTAGCTGGTGAATATAATGCAGCATTTAGAACCACATATTTCTGTCAGGAGATGGCGGAGACCAAAATCAGAGCTAAAACAGAGTGAATATTGGATTTACTGGTGTGTCTGCTAAATGTGTAAATAGGCAACCTTTTGCACACATGTCCACCATGATAACTTTAGAAGGAAATATTGTGTTTCCAGCTTGCTGCACTGCAGTGGTAAATAAAAAACCAGTTAATGCAGGTTCAAGGAAAGAAATTAGAAGTCGAGTTCACATATTGCGAGCTTTTCCTCTCTTGCTACCTGTCTAATATAAGTGTGTAAAGCCATTTGAGACTACCGTATTACTGTGATTTGTGATAATAAAAAAACTGTAAACACTAATTAACACAAAAATTCTTCAGGAGAATTAAAACATCAGAAGAAGACAGACAGAAAATGTTATTTCCCAGGATGAGTGTGTTGCTTGGAAAACATCCTGAGGTCTGATATCTCTCCCTAAAAGTATGTGAAATATGTTTGTATTTACATTACCAATTAATCTGTCTACACACCGGACGCCTGTAACATATTTTTCTCCAATGCATTATCTCTCTGATCACATCTGGTGGATTCACACTCCCTGACTCAGTCTTCTTATCTTTTAATTGCTTGGGGACCCTCAGGAGACAAGAGCAACTCTAACCCTGCCCCCTGTCTGATACAAACACACCCCACACACACATCAGGCTGCAAAGTTTTACTACTATCCTGCCTCAGGCCACAGGACAGACAGGAGTAAATTAAGAGGACATCATTTGAACTCCTAGCACAGTCTTAAAGGACCAGTGTGTAGGATTTAGTGGCTTCTAGCAATTTAGCACAAAGGAGAAACTATGGTGGCCGAGCAATGCACGGAAAACTTGAACGCCCCTATCTAGAGCCACTTTCAGTTGGTTTGTCCATGGAAGGTGACCCATGGTGTCTGTAGATATAAACGTCTCATTCTAAAGTAACAAAAACATAACGATTCCTATATTCCATTGATTATACACTAATGAAAACACAGTTGCATTCCTGCCAATAGATCCTAAATGTTACACACTGGACCTTTAAAGGGGGAGGGTGACTTTTAAGCGACCAGTGATGGGTTGAATGGGAAGAAGTGTGTGTGAATGTGTGTGTGTAAGAGATGGGCAGTCATGCTAGCGACTGTTTAATTAAGAAAAAAATGGGAGGTCAAAGAAGGAAAAAACAGTAGAAGACAGGAGCACAAAGCTGCATTCCCGGGCACTGTTTGCACTCAGGATGCAGGCTTTAATTATGTTTGATCTGCCTTTTTCTCATTACCTTGTTTGCTCAAGCGTTGTGGGAGTCAAAAGCTCAGCGAAAGATCAACACGGTAAAACCTTGAAACGCGGCTGCCAACGCAACTCAGCAGTGAGCATTAGATGAGCTGATAGCGCATCCTGTTTACTGCACTCTGAATGCAGTCTAATCTTTGAACAAGCTCTTGTTACAATATTGTATGACAGTGTGGTCATAATAGATATAGCCTACCTCATAATATCTCCATTCATTGTGATACTACAGATAAGCAGCCTCCATAATACGATGAGTTTATATGAGCCTTAGCATTCTTTGAAACTGTAACAGGAGTAAAATATCTTCCTTATTCCCAGGCTTAACAACAGCACCTGAAACACTTCATTGTCAATGCATTTGTGACTGTATCAAATGCTGTGGCACAGTCCTAATCCCTAATTTAGCCTACCTCAGTCACAATGGGCCCATTGAGGCCGAAGCGGTCCGCGATCATCATGTGGATCTGCCTCTGGCGGTCCTTCTTTCGGACACTCTCGTAGGAGGGGAGCCTCGGCAGGGGGGCCTCCAGTGTGGGCAGGCTGTAGCTGGAGGGCAGGCCGACGTAGAAAAGCTGACCCGCCTGCTGAGACACACACACACACAGAGGGACGGTTATATGGGCCAGGAAACAGAAGCTTTTATGTGCGGAGGACTTGTGGATAATGGTCCGAATATACCCCATCACTGAAACCCACTTTGAACCATAACACAGCTGCAGTCATTGAAACATTCACTTCAGAGCCACTGTACAGTATGTGTCTTTATTAGCTGCCACACAGGAGAGGAGGCCGCTGCTTTGTGGGGCTGATGATGCCAGTCACTCTCTCACCTGAGTGTCGTCCATGATCTGAGTCTGCTCGAGACAAGGAGACCCCACCAGTGTCTGCCTGCTGCTGTAGTACTGAGGAAGAGCATCCTGTAAAACAAGCAGTCACATGTGTGTCTCAGAGAGCAGAGTCTTGGTTATTAATTAAACCGTTACAAGCATTTATCAGTTTATATCTTAACTAGATGTTCTACATGATGGTTCCTTGTTGCCTGTCTGCAATTAGTCAGAAATCCACTAATTTCAGCCCAATTTACCAATTTTCATGCCTTGTTTAATCACTGTAGACACTGGCTGGTTTAGCAGTACCATAAATTATCTAATCAATAAGACGAACACCCTCCGATTTCCGTGCCTCCTCCCTGTCCCACCCCCTCTAAAACAAGACCTGTCAGAGTCTCACTGTATGAGGTGCAGGAATTGTGAAAAAAAGACTGCCAGGAAAACTAGGTAATTGCCTCGGGTCTAAATGAGTCTCCTTTGTGCGGAGAACAATGTGGTGTCCTACTGTGTCATCAGGGTCCCTAGGCAACAAACCACACCGTGTGGTCTTTTCAGCGTCTCTCTATTCCCCTTGTAACTGCAGCAGGTACCTCTTAACGAGCACACTCCAATACACATTATGGCCTCGTATGTCATTTGGGCCGGCATTACAACAAAGTCAATTTGTTGCCTGACTGATATTTAAATCCAGCGTGAGGATAAGAGATGTTAAGGACAAGATGATGAAGGTTTCCTCCGACAAAGAGGCAACAAAAGTGGGAGCTCAGCCTGCAATAACACGGAGTAGTATAGAAATATCAGATTTATCATTTTCCCAGGCCAGTTAAACGGTGACATCACTCACACTTAGAGTGACGCACTCTAACGACCTTTGCCATAACCCTCACATCATTTCAGAGAGAGAGAGAAACGACACCAAAAAGGTGATGTCAAAGGTCACTTTCCCTCACTGGTTTGTACTTTTAAGAGGCAAAAAAAAAGTCCTCAGGAAAGAGAAAAAAAGGAGACTTGTCTTTTTGTCTCCTGCCATTGATTCAGCCAGTGTGAAAAAGCACAACCGTGTAAAATCAGTGTTGAAGTCGGGGGAGGACCCCAGCGGCAGTGTGCCTTTTTCACCGCCGCAAACCTAAAGGAGATCCATTGTCCCCCTTGTGTCCCCAACACCCACAGTGGGGTCTGCCCACCATTCATGGTGCAAACTGAAGCAGGGAAAGGTATGTGACTATGAAGTTGAAGACATGAAATGTCCCACAGGAACACAATGAAAGAGTGTTTGTGTGTGTTTTCGTCAAGGAATGACTTCACTTCTGTCTCCTTATAATTAAAAGAAAAAAATGGCTTTTTCAATCAAATGTCAGTTACATGTTCAGGAAAAATCTGCCAACTCTTACATATATTAATCATCCTATAACAAATGAAACTAGCAGTATGGGTGCTGGCACTCACTGACCTGACAGTAAGTTAGTGCCGTTGTCTTATCAGGCACAGCGTGTATGGATACAGCTGTAACTAGAGGTCAGCATGGCCAGTTTGTGCCAGTGTAACGCTCTGTTAGTTCCTTAAATGGCACAACAACAGAGCTTCTCCATTAAAAGCGCAGCCGAACAGAGCTTCCTGTCCGTTGAGGGGGAGTTCTGTCTCTGCAATCCGAAGATAACACTGAAACTTCACCCCTGGGACTCACAGAGGTGAGAAACAAGTCAGGAAGAGGAAGCCCAGAGAATGGGGCAACCAATGAAAAGTTACTTCTGTGGAGTGTTTACATTTCCATCTCAGCTCATCCTGCACCATCGCCTACAGCTTTTTACACACAGTCGATCTTTAGTAGATAGAGAGATATGTGGTGCTGGATTTCAAAATGTGATTAATAATGATACAAAATGCCACATGCTCCCTTAAAAAAAAAAAAACCTAAAAGACTGGGTTGTTCTGCTGTACCTGCTATGCCAGTGAAACACAATCTGATTTTGTAATGATTTAATTACACTGGTGCTGAACTAGCATCAATATGCTTGTTAAGTGCTAATTCCGTCCAATTCCATTAGAGTTACTGTGGCACTCACAGATATCTCTGGAGGGCACCTAATTTAACTGAGGCAAATCTATTGCCTGACAATGATCATATCAAGTTTATTTTGGTCCTTTTTTCCACAACCATGCAAATTGAATGTGACACTTTTTAATGGCGCTACACTGGGTGCACACAGTGTCTTTGTGCCTGGGTCCTCTTTCTCTCTCAGTGAGATCTCACTCAGTGAACATACAGGTCACTTTAAAAAAGGAAAACTCAGCACAAAAGAGACTTTCTTCCTTTTGTTTTTTTCTCTCCAAGAGCTTACCATATCTGCATGTGGCCCTTGATAGGAGCGCAGTTTGCAGCACTGAGGATCCTTGCGGTAAATAATGGACAGCAGCACCACGATAACCACAAAGAACACCAGAGAAGAAACTGCAGGAGAGACGGGAGTGTGTGTTAATCACAGTTCAAGAGACGCTGTGTCTTTACTGGCTTCATCATGTAAAACAACTTGTAAAAGAACAACATCAGAACAGTTTTTTAGCAGTTTAAATCTGTGAATTTGTGAAGTTTAGTAAATGAAATATAAGTTGATACACTTTGAACACTTTTGATTGACAGTCTTTCTCTACCATTTGAACACTTAAAGGTGTAATCTCTCTTCTTTTCCCTCTGCCTGTCTATCAAAAACATTGACAGCTTGAAAATAATAGACCTGATAGACTAATTGTCATTAAGTATAATTATGATTTAAAGCTTTGAGTGCAATTTGTGACAATCAAATTAGCTGCTATCTCCTGTCACCACATGTGGAAGATGAAAAAAGAAATGATCTAGTACAACCCTTAATAATGCTGCAATGTGGCTAGATTAAGTGCAAATACTGCTCAGCAAGCGGACAAATAAAGATCTGCTGGATATCACATGATTAAAATGACATATTCTAAAGGATATCTAGTACAATCTTCTTTATTTGTAATATTTTCTGACAGTTTAAAGGTTTCACTTACAGGACGCAGCGACCACTGTGAGTTGATCCGATGTCAGCTGTGAGGAGGGGGTGGTTGGACTTGCAGTTGTGGACATTTCTTCTGTGTAAACTGTTAATGTTCCCTTTAAAAATCCTCCTGAACTCATCAAACTCAACACAAAGGCTATCATCTTACATCTCAGAGGGGAAGAAACGGAGACCGGCTCTGTTGCTCTTCTTCATGGTCCCGGACACGGTGACAGTCAGTCCACATGCGCCCCGCAAGTCGGATCAAACTCTCCTCTCGGTAAACATGCCTCAGTGTGTGAGATGAGCCCGTGAAGGCGCACTGACGCCCTCTCCTAACCGCGTGACGTCGCTCTGGCTCTGCGCTGGACGGTGCTCTGGTTTATGGGTTGGCACCGGCAGGGAGCAGCGGGCCACTAAAGCCAGGAGACTTATTACTTAAGCTTATTGACATGGATTGTTTAATTCACAAAAAAAAAAAAAAAAAAAACCTTATGTGCAGGTCAGGGGGGATTTCTCACTTGGAAAAACGCTCCCCTCCAAAAAACCCCCAGCAATATGTGTTATTTAATATCCATGCGTAATGTCAATATACATCCGATATTCCTTATTACAAACGGTCCCAATGATGTTCACAAAGTAGACAAGTGCTGCTTCCTCCGCCGTCTATAATTAATCCACCCAGACCAGCAGCACACTGGATGCCTGAGCTGGACTCCCGTTACCCTGGAGACTGTGGGGGTCCCGTCCTGAGATGATTTCTATACAGACAAAGAGCCTAAATGTAGCATTAGAATTCATAGACGGGAACTATGTAAAATATGCCTTCTTATTCAGCTTAAATAGCCTTCAAAACGTTATATTTGACCATGTTTGAATATTAAGCTTCGCACAGCATGTCTATTAATTAAAGGGCATTCTGTGACATGAGAAATGTTCCTGATTCTTTCGTTTTATTTTTATCAGAAGTGGCTATGATCTTAATCTTAACTCAAAGTAGATCAAATCTTAAAGAGCTGCATAAGGCAGCAGTAAAGAACCTGCCAAATTCATGTGAGGATGCACTGATCCCTTATCATGAAACATATATGTATATAAAGGATACAGAATTACATGTTTAAAAAACAATAAGTTAACATAATGTGGATGATTAAAACATGCTTCATTTAACTTGTGTGTACTGGAGGGACTCAATGAGAATATGTTATCATAAAACTTCTGTAGAAAAAGTTCTGTATGTGGAGGCAACATCAAACATAGGCTAAATTATTTTGGTCCTCAGAGAATGAAATAGTTCAGAAACATTACATCACTACTGTTTGATTTACTTAGGAGGAACTTCAAATGTTTTTTTTTTCTTTTATATGATTTATTTATGAATCTACAAAACACTCTAAATCAAAGAGATAACATATTAAAGTGAGGATGTTTTCTTCAAAAATGGTCCCAAAATGTTGAAATTAGTTAGTCTGTCTTACTTACCAAGCAATATAAGATATCAGTAAGGTGCAAATCCAACAAAAGCGGTGATGTGTTATTGTTGGATTTGCACATTACTGACATCTTATATTTACACATTTGTTCTACAACAGTAAATAGCCTAAAAATAAAACTTTTACTAAAAGTTAAAACTCTTTTATCTTTACTTCTGACCTGTGAGAGGGTCTGATAGTTTGCCACCCACCCCCATCTGCTCAAAACTGAACAAAAAATGACCACAACGTTAAAACCTTGAATTAAAACTGACCTGATTTATTCGCCTGTATCTTTGAAGACAAACTTTTTGCAGCAACCTGAGGATGGCGAGCGACACCGCGTGCGCGCGCAGTTCAGAATGCGCCCTGCACGCGCTCCCCGTCATCTGGAGTCGAAAAAATGGTGGCCAGCGCGCGAGTGCAGAAGCTGCTCCGACGATACAAACTAGCGATTGCCGCCGCTTTAACTATCCTCCTGGTCCAAGGGCTTGTGGTATGGAGTCTGAGAAGTCTGGAGGAAGGCGAGGCGGAGGTGAGTCCACAGTCCCTCCGGTTATTTCTGTCTCGAGACTGATTCGGTTTGGGTTTAATTGTAAAGCTAGCCGTTAGCGCTTGGCTTAGCTCGCGGTGTGTTATGATACAGTAACGTTAGCTGACGTTAGCTCTGTTAGCAGCTGGAGAACAGCGAGAACAGCGAGAACAGCGAGAACAGCTCAGAAACATTTCTACCGGACCAGCCCCGTCTTGTCTGTCTGTCTGTCTGTCTGTCTGTCTGTCTGTCACTGACCACAGCAGCACACGAGTACAGCACAGCACAGTCAGTGTGTTTGCTACATGCTCATATTCCAGTCACTGGTACTCACAGTCCTCTGATATATAAATATAAATATAAATAGTAGTTAACTTGTTTAAGGAGCAGCGGTGATCTTATCGCCGGTGGTTGTCATTACACTGTGTGGTGTTAACACAATGTGACGATGAGCAGACTCTGAGTGAGAGGATGTCTGGGAAGGGATGCAACTTTTTTTTTTTTTTTTTTTTTTTTTTTGGAAACACGTGAAAGCATTTCGTTATAATTTATTGATTGGTAACAGTTCATCAATACGAGCTGACCCGGGATATTATGTATTCTGTCTATCTGTTCAACTTTAGTTTTATATTCTCGCTCATTTATATCCCCCAGAGGCCTTTCTCTGTGGGGGCTGCTCTGTCTCTGTGACCTTCACTAAGCTCTCAATCATCCCAAAACACCCCGACAAGAAGCATATCCCGGGGATAAATAGGGGTTAAAGTTAAGCAGAGAGTTGCCTCCACCTCATACCACTGAAAAAATATATGCACCGTGGGAAGCTTATCTCCTCGTCTCCCTCGCACACCTGGAGCACACTACCTTGAGGCAGTCCCTGCTCCTGTTCTCCCTAAATAAGGTAAGGGGAGTTGTTAACAGATGTGACCCGCGGAGGACTGTGCATACTGATAGAGTCACAGGAATGCAAGCTGAAACCTGAGTTGGGAACCTTGCTGCCTCTCTATCATGATATGACAAGCATGGACGCCGGTGTATAATATTGCTCCTAACATTGATAGATGGCAGATCTGCGCCTGGGGGGTGAGGCAGGCAGCAGATGTAATGCTTCAGTGGGGGAAAGATGTTTATCAGAGAGGGGAAAAGAGGGATCATGATACTGTTGTTAGTGCCTTGTGTCCACCAAGACAATTATGTGGACCAATTCGCTTAACTGTAAGCGAAACAGTAAACACAAAGCTCATTTTCAGTAAGTGCCTGGTCCTTTGCAATTCGTTTAATAGGAGTGACGCCAGTCTAGATGAAGTAATCCATTTCCTTGGCGCACACTTAAAAGTGACATTGTGACAAAATGGGAAGTGTGGCGTTGACGTGCCGTTTTGCAGAAGTAATGTTCCTTCTAACTTCCATCATCAGGTTTATTCAGGCTTAAACATGCTTCAGCAAAGATACAGAGGAATGTCTGTAGAGGTCTGTGTTTAACTTTAGCTCACCTAGGACTGTAAAGGCGTGCCCACCTCTTAAAACCTCAACACATCTTCACATAGTATTTGCTGTCATTTTATTAATAATCCTATTTCAAATTCAGCTAATAATTAATGATTAAAAGTTGAAAACAGGTCTCATTCATTCCTTGTAAAACTTCAGCTTCAGAAATGTGACACTGCTGCTCGCTGCACTTGTCAGCCTGACATGCAACTATGTTGGCAGACGTCTATGCAAATGTCATCCATGTTTGCAGAGTCACAGATTCAGAATCAAATTTCAGGCTTAAGAATGCATATTAATCATCACTTCACCTCTGAACGGTGCAGTGGCTGCATTCTTCCATGCTCCGTGGTCTCTCCGTTAATTTGCTCTGCTCTAATCAGTGGCTTGCAGTGCATGTGTGAACACAGAGGAGGGAAAGGATTGTGAGGACAGAAAAAGAAGACAGCCTTGTGTCACCTTCTGCCTCTGTGTGCTCCCCTACAGAGTGGAGTGCTTGCTGCTGCTTCCCGCTTCAGCAGATGGCGACGCTGATATGGTTTCACTCAACTTTAATTGGAAAGTAAAGACGCTGCCTGGCTTGCCTTTGAATCAATACGTTTTTGACTTGATGGTGTTAATTAAAAGCTGCGAAAACGAGTGATAAGGAAAATTGAAACGTTAGCCCCTGCTGCATGCTTGTCTTCTGTGTGAGAACACTCTTTTCAGCTGAAAAGTAAGTCATGTTGTTATCAATGTTAGCTGCCCTGTTAGATATCACACTGGTGTTTATATTAATTTTGCAGCTATGAGCCACCATAGAGAGAAAATGTACTGCCACCACAAATTGTGAAATGTTCTAAAAATTTTAGAAGATTTCTTGTTAAAGAACAACCATTTTTATCATAATTAATTCCCAAAATAAGAATTGCCTTAATTCTACGATTCGCTTCTGACCCAAAACTGAGACCAAAGCAGAACAGAAAGGGCACAGAGTTGTTACATCCCCAATGCTGTTGTCTAGCTTTGCTATTAAACAGACCTTTCCAAGAAAAACTGTTTACATATACATAAATATGAGTTTGTTCTGAGAAATTAGATTAAGACAGAAATCAGAAAACCCTTTTTATTCTCTGACTTAATGATTGCAGCTAAAGGTTTAGTTTGACTTTGGATTTCACTATTTTAGATACAGCAACGCTGCTGCACTGCTGTCACATTGACGCTTCTATTAGAAAACCCAGTTATACACTACATGGTGAAGAAATTAGTTTTCTTCAGCAGGAATCTAGCTGTGTGAACCAGGTGACAATAACCAGGTAACTCAAATGCATGTAAACTCACTGAAAGAGGCTTGCACTGCAATGACTGGTATAAAAGTGGGCTCCACAATGCCTCTTACTGTAATGGGTTTGAGAGTGCAGTTGGCAATCAGTAGCTGACTGTGCTGTGTTGGTTGGCAGCTGGTTTATTGGCAGTGTATTATCTGGCTCTTTGTCCTACCACACAGCCCCAGTCTCTCCTCTGTTGCCTCCCTCTCCGGGCTTTTGGCGTGCCAGTGGCGTGAATCGAGCGGGCCCTCGTTCTGCCATATCATCTGATGGAGGCAGAAAGCGCTTAGCCCACTCACTCACTGCACATTTTGAAGGCCTTTCTGTGTGATCCAGTAATCAACTGTGCCAAAGCTGTGATGCTGCCTGGCTAAAAGATTTAAAAAATGGCTTAAGTCCTGCCTTTTTCAAAGCCTGTCCTCCACGTTTTGTAGGTGTGATTTGTGCTCCAGTAAGACTGATTTTCTTTACTCTCGCATTAAAATTGTATTATACATTGTGAAAATGTAGGAAAAATGGAGTGATGGTTGTTGTGTATCCGACACTTGGTCCTCACTTTCATCACAGTACCTCAGTACCTTTGTCTACAAAAACACTGACACTAAACAAAACTTTGTACACACATTTTAGACGAGGGAACAATATTTAGGATTACACCAAGTTCAAAATGTGAAAAAGATACATTTTCCAGCTCTTTTCAAGCTATTTATAATAACTGCAATTTTCTGTTGGAGGAGCACACAGCTCAACACATCCCTTCCCTTATATTGCTGAGTCCCACTGAATGTGCAAATTATTTCTGGACGTTCTGTCTCCTTTAGGGATGTTACAGCCAAATGTTTGCCATGCCAGCTTATTATGAGAGACTTGAACAAGAGTCTATAAATTCTCAGAAGATGATTTAGAGATGCAAATGTCATATGCAAATCCTGAAGTCATTGTGTAATTCTTTGATGAGTTATTAATCAAAATATGGAAAAATATTGTCACGAAGCTGGACGAAACCTGTGCTAATCTGAAACAAATCATTTATGCATAATATATCTGTCTTTGTGTGCTCACATATATCCTTACCATTCATATCTATTAAATAACATTAAAAATTAGGGCACCCCATATGTAATCTCCCTTATTTCTGAGGTTCTCTCTCTCTTGTGTGTGTGTGTGTGTGTGTGTGTGTGTGTGTGTGTGTGTGTGTGTGTGTGTGTGTGTGTGTGTGTGTGTGTGTGTGTGTGTGTGTGTGTGTGTGTGACAACATGTGACACACACTTGTATACATTTTTCTGCCAGAGGGTACAGACGGTTTGTTGAGGTCTCTACAGTGAATCACTGGATTCATTATGTGTATGTACCCAGAACTGTGCTTTTTCAGATTAGCTCCACAAAAAGGCTCAGCTAAAAATAACCCAGATCAGAGAAGTGAAAAAAACCAAAACCAAGTAAACACATCCTTCCCCTGGGCCTCTTTCAGCTGTTGTCTTGGTGGCGGTCTTCGTTTACCTTATGTCATTTTTGGATTGTGAATCAATGCCTCCTCTCAGTTGTGTCCAATATGTTCTTATGGGATGACTGGCAGCAAATCTAGATTTAAATTCTTCCTCTTTCTTTGTCCCGCTTTCTTTTTTACTCCTCTCTCCTCAGAGAAAAATACGACGGTCTAAGTTGCCTGACCACAACAGCCAGGACCCCAAGAAAGACACCGCACTTTGGGAAAAACAAAAGTATTTGTCGGGGAAGAACAGGGGCAGATGGAGCGGCAGATTGGAGAGGACAGGGGGGACAGCAGCCAGTGCGCTGAGGAGAGGAACCAGTCGCAAAGGAGAAAAGCCCAGCATCAGGCTGAAGTCCCACCAGGACCTTTCCAGCAGCCGTAACTTCAGCGAGAAACGAGGGGGCACTGACGGGGCGGCCAAGTTACCTTCCGCCGCCATACTGGGGGAGCCGGGCAGCGTGGACGGGGGACACCAAGTCCCCAGCAGTGACTTTGTGCCTAAATGTGATATCATAGGCAAGGATGCGTTGTCTGCCCTTCATCGCGCTGGGTCACAGCAGTGCCGACAGGAAATCGCCAACATCGTGTGTCAGCATCAGGCTGGGCAGCTCATGCCGGATGCACTCCCTCAGTTCTGCCCACAGCTCGGTGAGGACCCTTTAACATGTGCACAGGAAGTGTGATGATGATTTTTACTCACTGATAGAATTGAGAAGAGAAGAGAAGTTTGTGATGGGTTTTTTTTTTTTATCTTAAGTTAGCCCAGAACATTTAAACATAAGTGTCTCTGTTAGTGTTTTCACTGGGTGTTTGCATATAAAACTCAATTTTTTGTGGTTTTCTGTTCTAAATTAATGGAAAAATGTGTTTTTAACCAGGATCTGTCTCAGATCTTATATTGTTGAGAATATTTTTAAGTCATTTGATCTAGCTAAATACTAAAAACAAAAACATTTGACCCACTGGGATGAACACAAGTATATGTGTATATTGCTCACCACTTTGCATGCATAAATAATTGTAGTACAGTGGTACAAAACACTCCACCCACGGCTCTGGTTTTCTGCGTTCCAGTGAACACTGTTGGCAGCGTTCATGTGTGTGGGCAGCTTTGTTGGAGGAAATGAAAATGAAAAATAAGAAACAAGGACAAAACATCAACCTCCCCTTTTTAATCCTATACACTTCACACATGAACCTCTCATGTAACCTTCTAAAATCTAATTTTATCCATTCAACAGTATCTTTCTCAACACCCAGCCTGCAAGATTGTATTCTTTGAAGCTCTCCAAACCCTGCTAAGTCAGTCCTTTATGTCTCTGTCGTCTCCGGCCAGGTGTATCAAATCAAGTCCAGGCCGTTGGCGAGCTGGACAACAGCTTGTCCAAAGTGGAGAACCCTGTCAGAGTGGCTTTCGTTCTGATGGTCCATGGCCGCGCTGTACGGCAGCTCAAGCGCCTCATCAAAGCCATATATCACCGTGACCACTACTACTACATCCATGTGGACAAGGTAAATCCTAAAAAGAGATCACCCTACAGTCTCCAGTATATATACAGTCCTATCCCTTCTTGCACACAGACCAGCATTATCCAAATGAGAGACAAATCATTCATCTGGAAAAGGTTCTGCTGGTGTTACTAGCTTATTGTTTATTTAAGTGTATTGGGCACCCTGCTTGGTGCTGGCTACACTGAGCTCACAAATGCTTTTACCAGTTAGGTCTTCTTGCATTATGAAGGTTAAATATATCCCACGGGTCTCACAGTGTGTTAAAGGGGATTAGCCTGGATAGAGTAAAGTGTGGTTATTCTTAGGGGCTGGATTTAGTGCAGGAAAAGTCTGCTCTTATGTGCAGCTGGAAGGCCAAAGACAAACGTATGGCTGAGGGATGATGATCCCGAGGCAGAGAAACAGGTGCCTGTCGTCAGTGCACCTGTGTAGCCGGAAAGGTTGTTGCGTCCTGTGGAGTTGCTCTGTTCTGCTGCCAAGGGACGGTGGAGAGGCTCACTGGAGGCAGTGATGAATAAGAAGTCTGTGGGACAGCCACACCACAGACACCATCTTAGACACGTGGCTAACCTCACCTCATTTATCTCTGAGGCAAAAGCCTGTTTGAGAGATGAGGCTGTAAAACAGGTCAGGTTGTACTGGAATCAGTCTACCAGCTCCTCTGCACTCCACCATCCAAACCTCTTTTTTTCCCCCCCTGACGTCAGGATGGAGAGTTTGACTCATTCTGTTGCCTTTTTTCTCTTGCTGTTCTCTTGCCTTTATGAACACAACCAGGATGTTCACAGATACTTGCAATGTCTGAAGCCCTTCGCCTCAACATACATCATCAAGTTTCTTCTACTAAATGTCTTTATTTAATCCAGGAAAGAGTCAGTAGCACATTGTTTGTGCTTCAACAAACACAATTGGACTTCATGTCCCTGAACAATTAATTTCCAAATGTCTGTTTCTCTGAAACTGCCCATTTGTCGCTTCAGAACCTTTTTATTTGTTGTGTTTATTTGTTTGGTTGTTAATTAGTTGGTAATTAATCTAATTTAGCCACAATGGGAATTAAAAAAGAAAATTGTCTCGAACCTACAGATTATGGCTTCCTGCAGTCTTCAGACAAATGGTCGCACATGCTCACTCATAGCTATATATACCACCTTTAATGTCTCTGCATAAAGCTTGACAGCTGCTTGGCTCTTTGGCTTCTTACCTTTCATCCTTTTATTCTCTCTTCAAGTTTAATCCCTGCTTTACTTTTTTTAAGCTGGGTTCATCTTATTTCTGTCACCTATTGCCACTTGTGAGAAGGAAATTTGCTAAAAGGTATAAAAGCTAATTTAAATTTTTTTCTTTTTATTATCATGGTGACCCACAATCCAAAGCACCATGTGGCTGTTCTGCTCAGATCAAATTGTCTCAACATGAGCCAGCTTTGTGCGGTTGTCTTGGCACGGTGGCAGCTGCTGATCTGTGGCAACTAGATTACGTTTGTGACGCAGAAACACAGTTTTCACTCAAATAACTGTCTGTCCTTTTGCTTTGAAATTCTCCAGCGGTCCGGCTACTTGCATCGGGAGGTCCTGCAGATAGCCCAGCAGTACCCAAACATACGAGCCACGCCCTGGCGGATGGTCACCATCTGGGGTGGTGCCAGCCTACTGAAGGCCTACCTACACAGCATGCAGGACCTGCTCTCCATGCTGGACTGGAAGTGGGATTTTTTCATCAATCTCAGCGCTACAGATTTTCCCACCAGGTTGGTCAGCAGAGAAACATTTTGATTGTGTAACTTCTGTTGTCTACAGCAGAATTCCCTCTGTACTCGCTGCATTTTACTCCAACTCTGTTCAAGTGTTAAAAACAGCATGTCCAGTACAAACACTGGTGTTGTATATCAGAGTTAGTCAGTCTTGAAACAATTCCAGTTTGTGTTGTTGCCTTTCTTATTGGTGGGTTAATCTTTCAATACTGCATGGAGATTAGATTTCCTTGTTGACCTACAGAGACAAAATCATGTAGTAGCATAGCATTTGCCAGATGAATAGAGTAGTCTGGTAGCAGCATTAAATTGATTATTTTGGTCACTGAATCACAGAGCTGGCAGTAAATAGTCTACTCACTTGCTGATCAGTTTTTGCTGGATATCTGAGGCTGTTTTGAGCCACTGTCAAAGTAGCTGATCTCTTTTCTTTCTTTCTGAACCACCCCAACGGGGTAATAAGGTTGGATTGGTTGGATGCACACAGATAAGGCAGCATTTTATTTCTAAAGAATCCTCTGGAAATCTTTCTTTTCCTTTCAATTCTCACCTCAACAACTTCCCGCAGAACCAATGATGAACTGGTGGCGTTCCTGTCACAACAAAGAGATAAGAACTTCCTCAAGTCACACGGGAGAGAAAATGCCCGGTGAGTATGCTAGCTGTAAGAGGCACAACCAGCTAAAACACACACTCTGTTGGTGTTTTTTGCTTAATTAAATCTGACATTTCTTAATGTTTAATCCAAACTTTTCAAGTGTTTTTTTCCTTATAATTTAAAGGGTTAGTTTACATTGTTTGACAGAAATGTGCAGTAACTCAGTGGTAGTGGTAAATGATGCATGGACATAAACTCACTCTATGGATCCTGCAGAGATATCCAGCGAGTCGGCAGCCGCAAATGAGACCAATTGATAAAACATTTAAAACTGCATGCTGTTGATATCACATACAAGAGACACCAGCAACATGATAAACTGATTCTTCTACCATTATTTAACAAAGTGTGGCAGCTCAGACAGAAATGGTTTGTTTGATCATTTACTTTGATGAATTCTGCAAACAGCTCCACTGCGTCTCTTCCACGCATCAATTTAAATTGTGCTCTGTGTTGAAGGTTTATTAAGAAGCAGGGCCTTGACCGTCTCTTCCATGAGTGTGACAACCACATGTGGCGTCTCGGGGAACGCAGTATCCCAGAAGGGCTGGAGGTCTCGGGCGGCTCTGATTGGTTTGCGCTCACCCGCCGCTTCGTGGAGTACGTCATCAACTCCCAGGATGACCTGGTGTCAGGGCTGAAGCAGTTCTATTCCTACGCTCTGCTCCCTGCTGAGGTAAGTAAGCATTAGGTGGTCTGTTTATCTTATGTAGTTGAGACATACAGTTTGATATACAAGTCTGTCTCATGCTCGTCCTCCCCTGCCAAGTCAGAAGAGCCTAGCAGCAGAGATAATGTAATACTTTAAGCTTTCAGGCGCAGTGTGCAGCAGAGGTGCCAGACGAGAGTAGGGTTCACTTGAGTTTATCTGACTGTGTGGTTTAATGTCTCAGCGGAGGTGCAGGGGTTTGTTCTCTGTTGTTTGGTGCTATAGAGGCGTGACCTTTTGCAATTTAGAGTCAGTTGTTAGAAACTGTTTATACATGTCTTTGACGGTTTACAGTAACTTAACTCTCACACAACACAGCCTTTTGTTGTATTGCACAGCACAGCAGAATTGATACATTTACTCCTTCTTCCCAGTCCTTCTTCCACACTGTGCTCGGGAACAGTCACATGTGCGACACTCTGGTGGATAACAACCTGCGTGTCACCAACTGGAATCGTAAGCTGGGCTGTAAATGCCAGTACAAGCACATTGTGGACTGGTGTGGCTGTTCTCCCAATGATTTCAAACCACAAGACCTCATTCGGATCCAGGTGAGTGAGCCAGATGGGGGCTATCTGCAAAGACATAGCTTGTACTTTGCCAGTCTCTCGTGTTTTTTTTTACTAGTTTGGTTTAGTGTTCAAATGTTTATTTCTGTTATTTTTGCTTTTTTCGAATCCACAGCAACTGACCCGTCCGACATTCTTTGCCCGCAAGTTTGAGTCAACAGTGAACCAGGAGGCCATAGACATCCTGGATACTCACCTGTACGGCCAGTATGCTCCGGGCACCATTGCCATCAAGGCGTACTGGGAGAGCTTGTTTGAGCAGTTGGATGGAGTGGGCTCACTCAGTGACGTGGCTCTCACTGCTTATACTTCTTTCTTTCGTCTGGGCCTCAAGAATCTGGTGACTATTCAGAGCAACATGGAGGCCTGCAGGTGTGTAGACTTTTTATTTATTTTTTAATCTCTAAACGTTATAAAATGCATATTTCTGTGCTGAATTGAAAACATTTTCATTTCTTATGTATGATTTGTTTTTTCCACTTCCAACTGCAGGTTTGAACCAGTAGGCTTCCCCCTCTCGGTACACTTGTACTTTTATGACGACCGTTTCCAAGGTTACCTGGTGCGTCAGGAAGTCCAGGCTGTGGGTTCAAAGGTCAGGGAGACACTGGAGGTGTGGGCAGTGCCCCAAGCCACGCTGGTCCTTGAGAAAAACCTCAAGGAGTTTGAAAGGCTAAAGAATCTGGAAGTAAGTCACCTTCTCATCTTGTCTGCTTGTCTCAAAAGGATGACATTATTCTCAACATTGAAGTTTCAGTCCTGTATCAACTTTTAATATCCTGGTACCTTAAGAAAACTGCTGTCTTGGAAGATTTTCTTCCTGATATGAAAAAATTGCAGTGGTTTGATCATGGTTTGATCTGGTCAAAACTGGACCTTGAAGTTTAATTAGTTTAAAAAAATATGTTAATATTGGTGCTAACGCTAACATATTCTCTCACCTTGTCCTCAAATCAAATATGAAAGTCAGAGACACTGGAGACTTTGTTTTTCTGTACTGTGTAAACCGTTATTGTTTCAGGACTTTAAAGACTGAATCATTTTGTCTTTCTTCCTGGCAGATTGGCACTGACTGGGATCCTAAAGAAAGAATCTTTCGCAACTTTGGTGGGGTGATCGGCCCTTTGAATGAACCACTGGCGGTCCAGAAGTGGGCACGTGGTCCCAACCTCACTGCCACTATTGTATGGATTGACCCAGCTCTGGTGGTGGCAGCATCTTATGACATTACCGTGGATGTGGATGCAGAGTACACCCAGTACAAACCCCCACTGCAGCGTCCCCTGCGGCCCGGTACCTGGACTGTACGGGTGTTAAAACAGTGGGAGCGGGTGGCGGAGGCTCACTTCCTGGTCATCCCCTTAACCTTCAAAGATAAGGAGCCACTACGCAAAGGTGAGACATGAATTCATGGAGCATTTGGTTTTCATTATGTCAGTTTAAAGGATAAAGCCAGGGATATTGTATATTTGTCTTACTGTCAGCAATTGAAATTGAACAATTGAAAGACCAAAACCAACAATGTCTTAGTCTATCTCTAAATGAAGGAACATATCACCATTGCAGCAGTGTGGCTCATTAATGTGTTTTAGACTACAATGGAGCTCCCTTGTAGTAGTAATAATAATAATATGTGGTAACTCTTCTGGTAAGTTTTTTCATCTCCCCTTTCTTTTTCTTGTCTTTTTGTTTGAATATCTGAATGTCCATTCCAGAAGAGGACAGCTGGCTCCATGCAGGTCCTCCAGGCAACTTGTACCTGGAGCAGAGCTTCCAGCAGCTGAACTCCGTGCTGAAGCTGCCTCCCCAGGAGTCTGCCATGCTGGAGGCTCAACGTAAAGCCCAGCTGGTGGGTCAGCCCCTCGAGGCGTGGGTGGACAGCAGCATAGGGACTTTCTGGGTTACAGGTGACCTGTGCACCACACAGACTTCCTCTTGCCCTGCTGTGAGACTGTGTTCCAAGACCTCCTGGAGCTCTCTGTCCCCAGATCCCAAGTCTGAACTGGGCCCAGTCAAAAGTGATGGGCGGATCAGGTAGCCCCAAGAGAGGAGATGCTGTAGACTTAAACACATAAGCAGGAAGACTGAGAGAGAGATGGACCTGCACTGGAGATCTCCAAGAGAACCTGTGTGAACCAGATATTGTCTCAGAGATCTGCTCAGACCTCAAGGGCACATAAGCAACGAGACATCTTCCTGCACTGAGGAGTCGAGATATTCTTGGTGAAATGGAAATTCAGAGTTAAAAGAGGACGATACGACTGCTGGAAATTTGCACATAGATGTTTGCAAGCGCAAAGACTTTTATATTGATATTTTGCTGGCACACATTTCAGTCCAGGTCTGTTTGGGTCGCAGTTTGAAAAGAACCCTCTGTGCACGTTTGAACCCGGTTTGAACGCACAGCTTTTAGTTTTTCCTCTGCTTTGAAAGAATCAGGAAGCAGTTGTCAAAACTCAACAACAGGCTCCTTGCTGTGTTCTATCTTCATTTCAAGGGAGAGTGGAACTTCTGAATCATATTATTGTGCTTATTTTGAAGCATTATTATGTAAGCATACAGAGCAGATAGATAAAGTGCACTTTACTGTAAGACTATAATGTTACACAGAGGTCACTTGGTTACAGTGGGAGAAGTTCAAAAAGTCAAAAGGTCTCATTACTTCATTTTACTGTGGATACCTGCACTGTCACTCCCCTGCACATACACGTCCCTAAATACTTATAACCCGTATTAGGGAAACATTAAGAAAGAGGTGAGAGTTCTTAGGTTTTATAGAGGTAGGTCTTATTTTGTTTTTAGTTGTGTTTACTGTGTCATATCATTTTTGAACATGTGATTTAAATTTAATTTTTTTTTACTTTTAGTTCCCTGAACTGGCTGTAAAGTGTTAGGTTGTCTTTGCAAAAAAAAATGTCCACTGTTGCAAAAAAAAAAAAGCCACTCTGAGTTGTCTTTCTGGTCAAAGGAAGTGCCTAGACAGCAGCAGCAGCAAGGCTGCAGATAGTGAGGTTGCATTCAAAATTCTTCTGACATAGACAGCAATCACAGCTCAAAACATCGAGCTACAGCTGTATGACCACTGAGTAAACCTGTGACGATGAAGACCGTTGATATAGCAACAACCTTTAGTGAATAAGTTTCAGTTTCAAAGGTGGTGTGCTTTTTGGCTCCAGAATTATTTGAACTAAAGCAACCTTGGCAAGGCCAAGAAAATGTGGCTAAACCTTTAAAGGAATAGTTTTGTGAAATATGTTTATTCTTGTCAAGAGTTAAATGTTGATACTATTCTCACGTTTGTACGGTAAATATAAAGCTACAGCCAACAGCTGGCTAAAGTAGCTTAGCATAAAGACTAGAAACAGTGGGAAACCGCTAGCCTGGCTTCCAAATGTCTCCTCTCAATTAGTGAGCTTTCGAGGACAGAACAGAGGTACCTTCATATCACCATACAGACGTGAAAGTTGTATCACGTATTTGTATTTATTTTAAATTCAAGACTTTCAAATAGCAGACTTGGTTAGACACAGTGTTATACCTCCTGTTTATCAGTTAATATGCAGTATTGACGCTGTGTGTGCGCTGTTCGCCTCACAGGTTGGTCATTGGTTCAGATCTCATTTCTTAAGGTGCGTTTCAACACGAAATCCACCAATCAAAAACGGTAAACAGACCACTGTATGTTTGTGTTTTTATTTTAGCGTGATCAAGAGAATCTAAGCTGCCTTTATTTAGTCTAAAAGATGAATTGTTTACTACGGGATAATAGCTTCCAGAGATGTGCAATGAATGCCTTTTCAGAAGATAGCGAAACCCCCTCTGTCTGTGTCTTAGTTTTAATTTTTACCTAGTTTTATGTGAGCTTTTACGTTTTTAAATACTAGTTGGCCACCGTATGAGTTTTCAAGTGACCTTGTTTACCTTGCACAGCACAGTTGCTTCAGTGAAGCCCCAGTTTGATAGATACAAGAGAGCAGAGCAATCAACCTAACAGATGTTATTTTTCTATACTGTTTGAGAGGAGGAGTGTGTGTTGTCCGTTCATCAGTGCTCTGTTAAACTATTAAAAATTGCTGTCTAATTATGTTGTGTTTGACAGTCCCACCTGTTCAGTTTCCGTTGAAGCAGACCTTACGGGGTTTTTTTTGAGGGGGTGGTGGGAGATTGTGGTCTCCGTCCGCGCAGCAGTCCAGTTGGTGAGTCATCCTGAGCCCTGTGGCTCTTATGTGAGTGTTTCTGCCTGTCACTGTATGCCTCTGGAAAAGCTCATAGGATAGGCATCGTGACTGATGACTCAATAAAGAAAACACTTAAATGAAAGATTTGGTCATGCTGTTTCTTCTTTCTTCATCTCTAACCGAATCTTGTGGTGTTGGGGCGGGGTGGGGTAATACCTGATGTTTCTTCCAGATGTGCTACATTAAACCAACTTTTCTGTCTGTATGTTTATAAGGTGTTTTCCCTTTAAAGCAGATGGAGGAGGTAGGACATGTTTATGAGGAGGAGAGGCGCTCTCCAGGGTGCTGAACTCTTCCTCGTTGTCACTTCCTTGTTTTAATGCCCGACATGGTTTTATCTCATAAATACTGTAAAGTACACCTCCGTGTTTGTCTCCAACCGGAAAGCTTTCATACAAACATTTGGTCCGATTGTGCGTGCTCCAACTACAGGAGTCGGGGTAGTTGTGCGTCTTTTGTTGAGGCTATAAACCCGAGGCATGCAGAGGAGGAGGGGGGCGGAGGTGATAAGCGACATGCGGAGGGGGGGGCAAAAGACCGGGCAAAGCTGAAGGAGAGGAAGTTTATTTGCAAAAGTCCCTCTGCTTTTCTCCATAAAACACGATTTAAGAACAAAGAGGATGGAGGACACACGAGAAAGTC
Organism: Dicentrarchus labrax; assembly: GCF_905237075.1. Classification (NCBI taxonomy): domain Eukaryota; kingdom Metazoa; phylum Chordata; class Actinopteri; family Moronidae; genus Dicentrarchus; species Dicentrarchus labrax. The sequence goes on along the minus strand of NW_026136722.1, from coordinate 1,628,705 downwards.
CGAGGCGGGAGGAGCTGAAGCTGGTTTCCTCGGACAGTGCGTACGGGTCATCTGCGGTGGACACGGACACAGAGGACGGACAGACACCCACAGCCAACACCTTCCCTTATAATGAAGACATAACGCATAAGGTGATAACTTACTTTTGCTCTAATTCTCTTTAGATTTGTCCGGGAAAATGTCCAAAGAGTCCAAAACTAAACAGAATTACAGCTAATCTTCACTCTAATAGTGAGAAATTTATGTAAATTCAGTTATTCAGTGTTATATAACGAAACTAAAATACGATTATTATTATTATAACATATATCAATATTTGCTTGGAAAAGCTCACAAATTAAGATATTTTAACTTTAAAAAAAAAAAAAGTATTTAGATAGAAATATCTGATGGAGGCATTCGAAATTAAATTGTTTTATTTCCAAATCTTAAAGAATTCCAAATAAATGACATTTTTCATTAAACTTAAGCAACTTAGTCTAAACTGTGTCCATAACAGATTGTTAAGCACGTTATCAACAAGTTATTTAAAAAAATAATCTAAATGAATGTGATAAACTTGGTAGCATTTGACACCAAACTGGGGTGGCCCCCCTCCAGATCCACTGCCAGCTGATATCTGTACTAAATACAGTAAACTAGGAACCCCAAAGTGTTCAATATTAAATATAAAACACAATTAAGAAACGCTCTTTCATAAATATGAATAAAACGTATATAAAGTAGCCCACAACCTGTCAGATAACTGAATGCATCAATAAAAATCAAGTAATTATTATTAAATGTATGTTCACAATAACTAATAGTAATTATTGCATATATGTTTATTCAATTAAAGACATTTTTATCTCAACATTTTTATATATTTTTAAAAAAAAACTCTTTCTCTTCCCAATCACTCTCTTATTTTTTTTTTTTATTCCATAATGACACTATCTGACATGTTCTGCCACAGTGAGACCGCCTCATCAGAAAGCTCAACAACTGCTACCAAATGTAACCAGTTTGCTCCTGTTAATTACTTGCACTACCTAATTAGTGTCTATTTAATACCGAACACTTTGGGGCTCTATAGTTAACGTCTGGTTCACAACCTTTATGGCTTGAGTCCCATTAAAACAAAAAAGTGATATGCCTGTGAGTCCTGAGCAGTTCACAGTGATGTAACCTTCTCAACTTGTTTTCATATATCTAATATATATAGCCCCGAGCTAGGAACTACTGCAGTACGCCAGAAATAATCCATAAGCTATTTCCTAGGTACACTTGTACAATCTAATGCAATCCAATGTAACATTTGTAATAAATCCTAGAACCAAGTTGAATCAACACCTCTCTGACAGTGTCTGATCAATATGACCTTTAAATATGTTTCCCTAAATGTCATAGAATTGCGCAGTAGTTCATTAGCTTTGCTGTTTGCAGATAAGTCTCCACCTTGTTTGATTTTGGGTGATGTTAGAATGTGTTTCTCCAGAAAACGTATCTCAGTGATGTGTCTGTGTGTCTGTGTGGGTGGTGGGCTGGATGAAAGAGAGCACAGGAAGTTCTGTGTTTCATATTAAAACCCTCAACTGAATTAGCTTTACTGTTATCTACTGTACTGTTATCTTTGCAATCACTGGAGCGAGTACATCATTGGTATTCATGACTAAAAACTTGTTAATCCTCAGTGTATGATCATATCCAGCAAATTAGGAGCCAGCTTCCTCACCTAGATGTGGAAATTCACTTGTACACATGAGAGAAAGAGATAGTTTCATCATAGTTTAGCTGCTGAGAGCTCCATCCTGATTTCTAGGTTTCCTAGGTTATATTATTACAGTACTGGGTTAAACTTATTTTGTCTATTACCCGTATTAGTAAAGTAATAATAGTAGGTCACATTATACAACAAAAAGCTTGCTTCTACAGTCTGTGGGAGGATATTTGCAGATATGTTGATGGTTTGAGTCCTTTATTAGCTTCAAGACTCTCAATAACTCAACTGTTCAGTATTAGTGAAATAAGTAGAGCATTGTGTGTGAGCCCTGAACAAGCTCCTGCTTGCTCGGTACTCACATTTCTGGTAATATTTGTTGTTTTACCGAGGCACAGCCTGCCAGAAACTAAACCGCAAACTGTATACAGATAGCTTCACTTTGTTTCCAGTTTGTTAAATACCAAATAAACATCTAAGTAGTCTTGTGTACAAAAAGCTGTCTCAGTGAGATATAATGAATACACACTAATAAATAATTCATTTATTTGACAAAACACCGTAATGTACAAAACTGCATGATCTGAAATCTTTTCATAACTGCTCAGTGGTTTTTTAAATTCAGTTGCAAAACATTTTAGTTCAGTAATTATTCTTAATGTGAAGATTATCAGCATTTAAAGAACAATTACACTGTCATCTCCTTGTTGGGGAAGATGAGAGCAAAGACGCTTCCTGCTCCCTCTTTCTGCTGAATCCACTCAGCACCGCTCATATTGAAAGACAAGCCAGGTACTTGACACTGAAAGTGGAAAGTTTCTCTGTGCTCATTAAAAATCTGCTTTTAAGGGCCTACAAAAATGATTTGTTACATCACAAACAGTTTGGAAGTCAACCCTGGTCCAGTATGTAACTTATACAACTGTGATGTAGAAACTTGAAGCCAACAGTGCACATCCACTGAGAATGGACTTTACAGTGAAGTAGCAGGAACACTTCTGTAATTAATAACTACATTTGCATATTCAGATTCTGTAATTTTTATTGAGGTAGAAAGAATAGATGTCTTTTTGATGTCGAAATATGTTAAAAAGAAACATCTGAGTAAGGGCCTTTTATTCATCCTGAGACAGTGAACACAATATACATTAAGCAAGGTATTTTTAATTCAACAATCACCATTAAAGTACAACAAATATTAATACTGGTAAATAATACATGTTATTTAAGTAAATGCTGCTGTGTTAACCTACCAGGATATCTCAAACATGCATTGGATTCATTGGTCTCTTATATATATGAGAGTCCTGGGTTCACTCATCAGTGTCATGGTAACTATCTCATCATGAGACATCTCTGAATCTCCCTCTTGATGACCCCAAACATCTCTGAGAAATCTCATGTTGCCATGGAGACATACTCAGCATCTCTATCCCTGCTATAGGACCCTTGCCACAGTAAACCCCCACCTCCATCCTTACACCACACACACACACAGTCATTGTGCGTTTCCTGGAGACAAATGGCCCATCGCTGCTGGTTTTTTTTCCTCCAACAGTGTTTGTCCTGAGAATGTTTACACATCAGCATCAACATTTGATGAAGGAGGCATGAAATAGTAATATGTTGATTTCACAACAACTTCCCCTTCAAACGGTGAGTCACACACAGCAGCTTGCCTTTGGTCGGCTTCATTTGCACTTGAGGGCCAATCTGTGCTTGTACCCACTCACACTGAGGAGGATTGTCTGTACACAACCTCAAAAACATTTCTCTTAAGGCCTGTTATTAATATATATATATATATATATATATATATATATATATATTCTGACTACATACAGCGAATAGACGGTGATCTTTTCAAACTAAGCATACAGGATATAAAGATTAGTTGAATCGTGTATGCTTTGTTTCAAAAGATCACCGTCTATTTGCTGTATTTCTGAAGCTTTTTTCTGTACTTGCAGTATAAAAATGGTTGCATTACTCAGCATTTTAGAAGGCTACAGCTTCAAAGGGAGCTCTGCAAACATCCAACTTTAAAGAACCAGATAGTCTCTGATTTCCATCCTGTAAATCTGCTCAAATTGTCAGGACATTATGTTTTCAATGGGAGAGCAAAGTCGAGTGTGCAGAACTTGCGGATGTCAGTGATTAAAGTGAGCTGCAGAGCACGGCACGCTCTAACACTGCGCTGTATGTGGGCTCTTTGAGACTGCAGATAAGAGGCAGGCAGCAGAGGCCGCCCTGCCAGAGGAGGAGGAGGAGGAGGAGGAGGAGGAGAGAGGTGATAAATGTCAACAGGGTGGGTGCACCAGTAGCCCCCAGTGACACGATAACCATGGCGACAAGGCCGATTGATGCCTATGTCCAGCTCTGTGGTGCAGCTCCCTACTTGGGTGACGCATGACCCTCGGCCGTGAGAACTGATGGTTATCACACCAGCATTGACAGGTTGTTTTTATTCGTCTGTGTGCAGGGTTTGATTTGTGTCTGGTGAACAGATCCTTTACTTAAGTAAAAGTAGCAATAAAAGATAGAAGAAGTAATTAAGAGTACAGCGGAGTATTCGCTAAATGTACCTCAAAGTAAATAATTGTTCTGCAGAAGAGGGCCCTGTTATTGATAAATTATATTATTATATATATTACATAGACATTTTACTGTTATAATTACTTTATATAATGTTACTTTACATAACATCAGGCCCCTTCAAAGGGTCTCAAGTATGGTTAATCTGAGGGGTCATGAGATGATTAAAAGAATAAAAATAAGGTTCAGCTACATACATTTGTATTTATTTTTTTAACTTTTCTCTAATTTTAGCTTTTTGGTGAAATATATGACAATTTTACCTCTTTGGACCCTGAACAATTATTGAAATTAAAATAGATATTGGTGGAACTGCTATCTTAATGACGTCTAAAACATGGCTGCAACAAGACATTGCTTTCTATAAGGGGCCATGAGCAATGCTTGGGAATCAGTGGTTCAATCGTTAACAATGTGTTGTATTTTATAACCTTATTATATGTGTTTTAATATAAAATGTGAATCTGAAAAGTTAAATAAATGTAGTGCAGTACAATGTTTTCCTGTGAAATGTAGTATAAAAGAAGCATAAAGTGGCATAAAATGGAAATGCTGCAATCTGTGTTCCTCTTGTGAGCTCAAGAACAAAGACAGAACATCAGCCTGAGATGGGAGCAGCTATGTCTGATACAATGACACAGTTTCAGGCCCAAACACACACACGCACACACACCCTCCAGTGCATCCTCCAGTTCACCACTGCACACTGCCCTTCCCTGGAGGCATTCTTCCAACCTCCAGCCGTCACATTGCATTACAGAGCACAGCTGTGCACTGAGCAACAGATGAACATGTACAGTTACCTACACTATGTATCTACGCTATGTATCCACACAGTGTACTGGCCTCAGGCGAGGAGGCAGCAGTGGAGCCTGGACCCATGATCTCTGTGACTCTCTCTGCAGACAATCCTGGTGGGAGACAGCGGTGTGGGCAAGACCTCTCTGCTGGTCCAGTACGACCAGGGCAAGTTCCTCCCAGGGTCCTTCACTGCCACCGTAGGCATTGGTTTCACAGTGAGTTCCACACCTTCTGTCCTCCACACAACCTCCTCCCACCCTGAATTTGTTTGGCATCACTCATTTCTTAATTTCTCTCTTGCTCAACCCTTCCCTCCCATGTATTTCCTCTCTCCTCCCCCCCGGTTCTGCTGTTGACTTCACACCCGAGTGTTGAGAAGGACATGTCACTGCGATGGGCTGTTTGTACTGAAGTGGTGACATGACGGCGGAGCAAATCCTCTCTGTTTAAGTGCAGCATGGATCAGTGGTGTTCTCCACTGTGGGATGTAGAATCTTCTCATTGCATTCATTACGATCCGTAACACTGTGCGTCGGGGGGGAGGGTTGTTTGCATTATTGTGGCTAATGATGCCACTGCTATGATTAAATTACTGTGAAGAGAGCACTACTAATGAACGCCATGGCAGCAGGGTGTTTGCTGCTGGATGTTTGTAACAAAGCTGTCTTAAATCAGAGTGACTTTATGCTTTCTGACATGTTGGGGGGGGTGGTGTTGTGTGACTCTGTGTGGCAAGAGGAGACGAGCAGGAACCATGTATGGCTCATTTAGTGTATGATTTTTCAGCTGTGGCAGCGATAACGTTGGCTTTGTGTCATTGCCATTAGAGCAGCATAGAGGAGGCAGAGATGTGTGAGGAAAGTATAAAATTGGCTTTGCCATTTCACATCAGCATACGTTTGTTGTAGTGTATGATTCAAGGCTCAGAAACCCTGCAGGAAAAACGTGCCACAGAAACAAAATAAGTCACTCTGCTGCATACGTCCGCTGGATTTAAAGTCAAGGGTGAGACAGTGGCTGCAAATGTAATAATACACTGCTTTAAATGCACAGAAGGTAGAAATGTTGTTGAAAACGTGGCTCAGTCAGTTGGAAGAAGTTTTCACCTTTTACATTTAAGCCTCTTTTAGAGACGCTGCTTTAATAGAAACTACCATCAATAACAAAGCAGTGAGTTCCAGGAAAATAGATTTATTATATAATATTATTATATTTGAAGATTTCTTTTTGACCCCATTCAGAATTAAATCATTCAACCACTCACTCAGCTCCATCTGCAAATGTTATATCATTATGTTCATGTTAGAGGGCTGAGATGTTGCCTGCAGCTGCCCATTACGCAGAGCGATGAGTTCATATGTTTAAAGAAGAGATTACATGTCAGTTATTATATAACATAAATGATCTCTGACCGTGTGCCATTAGTCCTGTCGCCACATAGAGGAGTGGAGACGCGCTTCCTCTTGACTTGAACACTGGGGGGAGACAAACACCGCAGGAAAAGAGTTATCTCCAGACCTGAGTGAGAAATAGAGTCTCAATGAAACCATCTTAGACATGTATGACATGCTAATTAAAGGAAGGGATTGGTGATATTTATGGGATCATGTGTTCTTGACGAAGAGAGATTTGGATAGTTGCTTAGTTTCCTGCTGCGAAGAGGGGTCGCTAAAGGGGGAAAAAATGGGTTGATGAAGAATCTATAAAAGCAACAAAAGTGAGGCACTTCTTTATGATAATATAAGATGGTCTTGGCAGCATTTTTCTGACATATTCTTAAAGGAGTCATGTTTGGTGAGGAAGGTTTCTGGACAAGGTCCGCGCTGAGATGCGCCCTTTTACGCACATTCGCCCCCTTTGAAGAACAGTCAAATTAACCTAATATACTCAAAGTGTATTTAAACTAATAGCTCACAATTCAGCCCTCTTTCCTCCTCTCCGAGCTCTTGACACTTTGCTCTGACCCTCTCAGAGATCGAGCACCACCTGTGGCGGGTGAGTCAGCCACCGGCGCAGACCGACCCCCGCAGCTGGTTTGGGGACATTGTCAGCCTGAAAGACACACCGACCGTTTCACTGGTGACAGAATACAGTGTTTGTCGGAGCTGTCGACGTCCTCACACACTCAGTTAATCATCTGCCCACGCCAGGAATCTCTGCTCTGCAGAATCAGAGAAATGTTTCCGCCTGTTTGTCATCGCCGCTTTCCTGACTGGTCCGCGTAGACGCCGGTGCGTCGCAGCCGCTGCCGATTGTTTTTCAAGTTTTCATCGTCGCTTCCGTCTTTTGACAGTGCGATATTAAGGTGTGATTTTTTTCCCCGAGAAGCGCCTGGTGATCGTTTTGTGGCCACACGCAGTAATGCGAGCAGAGGGGCTGGAGGCTGGCGGAGAGCGGGACTGAGCGGCGGAGATCTCAAGACACCGTGCGCGTCTTTCTTGGACACATCTCGGAGATAACTGTGGTTTGGCTTTCCGAGCCTGCGCTCCTTTTTTTTCCTTGGCATTGCGATGTCTACGAGAAAGACATCGTTGACGGACAAGCAGACTAAAAACGGAACGTCAAAATATGTGTTGGAGAGATGCGCTTCTGTTAACGAGTATTATGATATTGCCTTCAAGGTGTGTATTTCCGTCTTGTCATTTGTGCTTGTTTTTTTTTTTTCTTTCTTTCTTTGTGGTACTGCTGGTGGAACAGGTGTCTACGTTTTAATGTGGGTTTGACACAGAAGCAGCTGGGTGTACCTGCAGCAACAACATGAATATCGACTCCTCAGTTCTTCACAATGTGCATAATCTTAAGTGAAAAGCATTAACCATCAGCTGCTTTATGCTTTGTGCATTCTCCTGGTTAAACAGGCCATGTTCACTGTTTGCACACAGACGACAGAGCAGACACAAAGTCATCGACCTGATGCTTTCATTTGTATTACTAAGAAGTCCCTCTGAGCCTGTAAATCTCCCGAGGTTGCTTTGTCCGCCCTTTCTGATATGCACATATTTGCTGAGGGTGTACTTGTTGCTCCTTGCAATCACTCCCATTAAATATTTATAAAAGCTGCACAGACACACCTGTGACTGTTTTACAAAGACCCACAGACAAAAGGAGAAGTTAAATTCAAGTTTAATTACATTACTATCTTGTAGGCTGTGTGTTTGTGCAGCTATGAGTCACTGTGGGAACATATAAGGTTTGCCTCACATGCTGCTGGATGGGTTGTGTAATTGCACATCCTGTTGTTGTAATTATATTGATTAGTTTTGGAGAATGATGCACAGTGAAAAAGGATGAGAGTAAAATGACAGAGTTGGCTCAAACATCTTGGATCCCCATCTCCAGTATTGGCAGAGCGTCACATGTTGGTGGCAGCTCAGTCAACAGCGGACACAACACTATCTGTAGTGCACTGTACTTGTGCTTGCCGTGTAATGTTAACCAGCTGACACATTAACTTAATAAGACATTGCACAATCTCATCATGATCCCAGTTGTGAAATATTCACTCGATTGCAAAATAATTTATGCAACATGTCCCTCAGCTTTCATTTCCTCTGCAAGGGGATTGTCATTCTTATCCTGCTATCATGTAAAGGCTGTCAGTAACCTGTTGTTCCTCTTCTCTGGTGGTGGGTTTCGCTCTAGGTGATGCTGCTGGGAGACTCGTCCGTGGGGAAGACGTGCGTCTTGGTGCGCTTTAAAGACGGGGCATTTCTGGGAGGCAACTTTATAGCCACCGTTGGAATAGACTTTAGGGTGAGATAGATGCTGTCGAACAGCCCTGGACTCACAGAATGACTCATAATGTCCTCATTATTTCTGTGTGAGCCATTAATGGTTTGTCATTTGTGTTTTATTATTGTTACTCTTATGAGAAAATGTTTAGCATCTGAAAAACAACCTAATGGTATTAACAAAGCAACAAGAGATCCACTTGTTAGAGTGTCATCACTCCAATTATCACCTTGTTTCCACGCAGAACACTTCATCATTCTGCGATGATAGCACCAAATGTACAAATCCTCTCACCAATCAGTCAAGTTCACAGACCACTTGTGCTGCGAGGCGCTGTGGATGGATTCATAAATGTCTTGGCAGATGCCTGCCCACGTCCCTGTCTCCTGGAAAAAAAGATTGGCTGCAGCTCAGCGCGGTCCTAGAGGAGTCACACTGCTGACAGACGAGCTCCTACCTAGTCACATAACCCTCATGCACACACACACACACACACACACACACACACACACACAGACCCACGCAGTGACTGTCGTTGAATTTGGAGCAGATTTCTACTGTATATCTTCCTCTGCTGGGATGAAAATAGGCTGTTTTGTCCCCCCCCCCCCATTTCCCTCCAATCAAGGCAAAACACTCACACTAATGGGAAGTCAAGTAGGGGTGATTTGAGGAGGAAACTGTGTTGCATTAGCCAGAGTGATGTATTGTCTTCTATGGATGGCGGTGTAGACCTTAAAGAGCATAATGGATGTCAGACAGACAGAGCTATATGGACGATGCCATGACCATTTCATCTCGCACCCACTGAGGCGCTGCAGCCAGTATCCATTCATAAAATGCATTAAAAAGGGAGCTGACACTGGTTTACACTCGAAAAACATTGCTATTCATTCAGAAGATTGGCTGTTAATGTAAGCAATTACCTTTTGTTTTCCTGCTTGTGTTTATGAAAAGGGGCAAAGCCGCTTAGAAACAGAGTCGTGTGATAGAAACAGTTGAGTCAATATGCTGAGGTTGTCCTCTGTGCATGGATAGGCAGGCAGGCTGTTGTGGCAGCTTGTAACATGGCCGGTCTATTTTCGGCATGCTTCCTTGTAGCAGTTACTCAGCATGCAGGCTCCTCTCACGTCATAATTGGGGGGGAAAATGGAAACCCATGGCAACTAATGCAGGGGTTGAACCATGTCCATTCTGCCAAGGCAGAGGATTCAGCAGGTGGCAGCTTTAGCTGCCAGTGACGGCTTTGCAGACATTGCAGAGGTTTCTTTTGTTACTGTGTAGCTTTTTCTGCATGTCTTTGGGTGCATTTCGTGTGCTTTTGTGCGTTCACAGGAAAGGCAGGGACTGTTTGTGATGACCTGTCACTGATATGAAGTTATGAAGTGATTGAGGAAGTGCTGCAGAACATTTACTTGTCACACTTCCGTCATCTCAGCCTCTCTCTTTGGTGGTTTTTGCTGTGCAAGGTTGAAACAGGGTTGTTATCTGGCTCTTAAAATACCCGTTTAACCCCATGAAACAGGCTGTGGTAGAACCTGTTTTTGTTGTTGCATGCTGAAGAATGCAAGTTGAAATGCTGCATGTTACCGAAACCTCTATTTCCACTTCACTCTTAATTCCCTCAGGATTTTTGTTTTGCTAGATTTCCCCTTTCAACACATTCATCAGTCACAACATTTAGTCTGTTTTAGGTGGGGTGCCTAAACTATTTTAGGCCAATCTTTTCTCTACAGGAAATCAGAGGGCACCCCTACGGGGCTGCAGGAAATTAACGGGGGAGTCAGTTGTTATGCTGCCAGTCGTCTTTCTCACTGTTGTGTAATTAAGTCTAATCCCAGGACCTTGTTGTGTGGGTGTTGCAAATTACTTTCTCTGCCAGCATTCAAAGCCACTTTTAGTTGTCTTGTTTCTTTTGCCACATGCTGAGTCTCTGAGCTTTTTTAGTCTGCCGCGATGTTCGTCATTCATCTCTGTGCAGCTTTCACAGCACTTCAGTCTCTAAAGCATATGGTGGATTTTCAGTCTCTCACAGCTCTTCTCGTTTCTGCAGAACAAAGTGGTGGATGTTGACAACCTGAAAGTCAAACTCCAGGTGAGAACCTCCACACCTGTGTCTACATTTCACCTCACCAAAAGACAAATCATCTCATCCTTTTGGCTGCCTTTGACCTATATATCGACATGAACTCATCTGGTAGATTATGTAGAATCAAAAATAATCTGAAAAGTAATTTACAAATAATAGTTGACCTAAATATGCTTTGCACTTGTTTGACTGTCATTGTTTGTGCTGCCAATCCAATCAAAGTGCCTGATATTGTGTTAGTGTAAGGGACTCTGGAGGGTTATATGCCAGCAGCAAGCTGTTAATCTAAGGCACATCCGTCTATCATCATAACCTGTTCGTTCAACACCGAGTGGGAGGTGTCAAAATTAGATTCCCCTGCTAGCTCGAGTAAATCCATGGCATTTTTTTTCTTGCACACGATAAAATCATTAATTCAAAAATACTCCACCACTGCCATGAGTCTATGCTTTACAGAGGCTGAGAACATTAGCTGCCTATGGAAAAGCTGAAGTTGAGAGAAAAGGGTTAAAGTTTTCAGGCTGGCTGGATAAACAGTGTAACAGATGGATAGGGTGTAATAAGGTCATTTTATGTCTCTTTAAATACATTATTTTACAAAAACTACAATCTGCTTTTGGAAAAACCGGAAATGTGTTCTTATAAACAATTTTTAAAAAAGATATATAATATAACTTATTAATTTATGATTGAATACATTTAAATATGCAATTTAAAAGAAGCTTTACCGCAGCTAATCCTTAACTCCACAAAGCTGAGATGGCATTTATTGCTACTTTGCAATGCTGGGCTAGTTAGCATGGATGCACGGATCAGCATTTATTGACTTATTTAAGAGAAACAAAATAAACATCAGATTTTATGTATTTCAATTAGAGGAAACAAAAAGGTATTTTAAAAGAAACATCTAATTTAAATTGTAGTAAGTAATTAATGTGGGATAAAAACTAAATGACCTTTGTTCATCAAAACAGCTTGGTTGTAATTTTAAAAAAAGGCTAGCTCTTTGATAGTTTGGATTCTGTTTTTTCTGTTGAAAAAAACAAAAACAAATGTCAACAAGTCAGATTCCTGTGTTAAGTAAGTTTTGAGTAAGTTACTGCAATTTGGCTTTGTGAGGCAATATAATGACGAGTTTCTGTATTTGTTGTTGTAGGATGATCATTTTTCCCACTCCACTAAGCTAGGCCTAACTTTAAGCTGAATGTACTGTTTTTATCCTCTATGGATAGATTTAGCTGCTACCTTATGTACATTTACAATACCAAGATATTACCTGAAAAACATGTTGTTGTTTGAAATCTGACTCTCTTGCTCTGACTCGTTTTTAGCTGTTTTTACCAAATATATAGTTACTGCATTTTGGCAGTATAATGGTATGTTTCTGCTTTAGTCTCTCTCTGTGGAGGATTTTCTATGAGGATTGTTATCCCATGTTAGCTGCTGTGTAATTATGTGGTTTGATACGCAGATCTGGGATACAGCCGGCCAAGAGAGATTCCGCAGCGTAACTCACGCCTACTACAGAGATGCCCAGGGTAACCTTTGCTTTTTATGTTGCACTTCCTCATGGTCGGTGTGTGTTGAGTGTGTGGGAAGGGGGAGTGTAGGTAACCTGGCTGAGATCTGTACTTTTTATTAGTGTACATAGAAAGTGTGTGTGTAGGTGTTGATGTGTGTTACGTAAGACGGTGTGCAGATCACAATAAAGGGACAACCAAGCTGCTCTTCTGTTTCCTAACAGCGTTACTTCTGCTATATGATATCACCAGCAAGCCATCGTTTGACAATATCAGGGTAAGACTCTCTCAAATTACACTTCCCTCCCACTTTGTCTCTCTCTCTCTCTTTCTACCTCCCACTTTCACTATCTCTCTCTCTTTCTCTTCATTTTCTCATCCTAAAGTCTCTCAAGCTGAACGATTCACTCTTTCTATTTACATGCAAAGTACGACGAGGTCCTCCAACATTTTCTCACAGCCCTCTTTGGAAATGACATGATGTTATCGTTCGCTTCACTGCACAGTTTTCAGTTTCTGTAATGAAAAGCAATAAAAGTGTTCAAGGATAAGAGTGACTCAGTCTCGCCATGATTTATTGGAGGATGGTAATAATAAACAACTCAGGAGAAAATGCAGTCTTTAAGTGGTGGAATTTGTTTTGTTTATACACCAATCTCTCTTTGTGTCCCCCCCCCTTTCTGTATCTGTCTGTCTTTTGTACTTTTAAAGGCCTGGCTGACTGAAATACACGAGTATGCCCAGAAGGATGTGGTCATCATGTTGCTCGGCAACAAGGTGAGCAAAGCTTCCTTTTTGCATTACATAAAAAGATCAGGAGGATAACTGGTCCCTTAGCACAATTTTAACACACTTTTATCACACCCAGACAGACATGTGAATGCTCAGAAGCCAGAAAATGCCTCCAGCGTGCAACACATGCAAGAATGCAAACTCTCGCTCGCTTATTTCAACATTAACAAGCGAAACGCCGTCTTAATTGTGCTTGCGTGTCTTCGTTGATTTATGTTGTTAATGGGCACTCTTGAAAAGAATGTGTCGGTGAAAAGAATTTCCCTGCAGTGAAAATAAAGTCCACATAAACACATTCATTTGTTACCCATCACCCAATGTTATTTGATCATTATGACTTGGAAGCATACACTCAAAACATGCCACAAAACTCACTAATCACCCGCTTCAAGCTTCCCTTGCATGAAACCATTTCCACAAACCACAAGCCATCTCCACACTGCTGCTGGGGAGGAAAAATGTAATGTCTCATTGCGACCAGCAGTCATTACTACTATATCTAAAAGCTCCCTCTGGTGGCGCAGAGAGGACTCACCCTTCTCCAGGGTCATAGATGTCACACAGCAGCAGCTCAGATCATTTGCTGTGAGAGCACTGCCGGCATTATTCTGTGGGAGTGCTGCTCTTCTGCTAGAGGTGGAGCTCCTGACATTTCATCAGTCTGAGGGAGCTCTGGCTCAGCAGCTGGCGGCGCGGCTGCCAGATAAGATAATGTGCGGGCTGACATGACGGTGCATCACTCTAGCTAATGGCATGGTGAATCTGTGACCCTTCACCTCTGTTATGATGACTTGTTTTCCCTGCTGTCTTATAGTCAGACGTGGCTGCAGAGAGGGTCGTGAAGAAGGAGGACGGAGAGAAGCTGGCGAAGGTAATGTGTAACGGCTCCATCTGGTCACATTCTCAACAACAGACACCCAGCCACTTGCTCTTCTAATGTGTTTCCATCTTAGGAATATGGTGTACCATTTATGGAGACCAGTGCGAAGACAGGACTCAATGTGGAGCTGGCCTTTCTCGCTATAGCAAAGTAAGTCTTACTTAAAGCTGCATTAATCAATAGTTTTATAGTAGCAATGGATGAAAGAACTATGTGTTATGTAAAAGGAGTAGCTCAGAGAAACTTTACTGCTTTGGTTCACACTCACTGCTCTCGCCAGCTCATCCTTTCCAGCATCAGCAGGCAGCTATTTTCCCTGAATAAGCATGGCAGACAGTCAAAGTTAGCTGGTGAACATAGTGGAGCGTTTAGCAGCCTATAAAGGGCCAGATATTTCCCTCAGGATTTGGTAAAATAGAGCTAAAAGAAGAGAGAATATTGGACACGACTCCAAATGAATGATAATGGTGCTGCTGGATGTGTAAATAGGCAACTGTGTGCTCGCAAGTTACAGTAATAGGGTGATAATATGTCAGTTTTGTGTTTGCAGCTTGTAAAATAATTAATTAAAACCGGTTTAAGTGAGGTATTGATTAATATTTCTTACTGTATTTTTCCCTGCCATTATTACTTTAATGAAGATATAGAAAATCAGATTTTCTTGTGCGTCACCAATCTCTGTATACATACTTTTGTGGGGGGATTTTGGTCTGCAGCTGTTTGTGGTGGTTTGAGAAAGGGGCAATTAAGAGATGCTTAATGCTGCACTATACAGTGATATTTCAGTTTTGTGACAACAGCTCTTCTGTGTCAACATGCCTGCATAGAGGCCTGATGTAACTCACCTTTGGTGTTGGCCAACATCAGTTCCTGATATATAGCCTAATATATCTATAATGCTCTTGTGGCTGAATGGGAGCAAAGTCCTGCAGCCAGGTTCTGAAACCTGGTGGAAATCCTTTTTAGAAGAGAATAGGCTGTTATAGCAGAATATTAATGGTCAAAGTTTTAGAATAAGAAGTTTTACAATCACAGCTCTAATGCCTGGGTGTCCACATAGTGACACTGCTACATAGTGTATTTCATTACTGCGTACAAAACATCTTCATGTCTTCACACTGCATGATGTATTCTTTTATAAATGTAACCAGTTGAAAATAACAACAACAGTAGAGTCCCTGAAGGATGTAGGTTTTTATAATCAGTCTTTATTCTGAGCTCTGAATCGAGACATTCGTGTTTTGGTTGCATGATGCGAGAGGTGGAAAGTCAGCAGAGCAGACCTTTCTCTACACCCCGCCACCCACATAAATGAGAGAAAATGACTAAGAATAATGAAAATTAACAGCCAAAAAAAGAAAACAAATTTTTGCTCTTGCACTTGGGGATAATACAAAGAAGTTATTTGTACTTTTCTCATTTCTAAAATAATCTATAAGTGATCCCCAAAACAAATATTTAACGCTTCAACAGCCACATCTCCTTTTAGAATAGTCCTCTGCAGTGAGAAAATGAATGTTGCTACAAATTGTACTTGTGAAAGTGCACCTTTAAGTAGAAATGCTAAAGGAGTGGAAAAAGGTGTGTGTGTTCTGGAGTAATAAACACTGAGGTTCCACATAAAGGGTTTGTATTCTAATCTGTTTCGTGCATACATGCATATTTTTATACTTTTCTCTGACTTGGCATTGACGCTCACATGCCTCACTCTGATTCCTGCAACTAATACAGTCTAATGGTGTTGAGCTAATTTGTTGTTTGTTCCTCTTGACTCGTTATAATGGGATTGTGCATGTTCGAGGCTCCCTGTGGATCTCAAACATTAGCTGTGTAATTTCTGTTTTTGACTGACTTCCTCGTGCGCACACCTTTCTTACTGAACGGCAAGAAATATAAAAAGGATTGTTATTTAGTCTGAAAAGGACTGTTTGCAAGGCATGTTTCCAGAGCTGTTGATGAAAATGTAGGGGATTTGCTATCTTCGTGAGATGGGTATTCTAAGTGCAAGTTAGATTAAATGATTCATGCCAGAGGCCTTTTGATTAAATCTCAGTAAAGAAAGATGTTTCTCTCCCTCGCTCGATTGCTCGTGCTCTTTTTTATTTCTCTTCCTTTCTCATTTTCTTGATTTGCTCACCCTGTCTGTGCTGCATCCCACACATCCACCCCCTCTGTATCTAACTTCCTATATCTTTCTCTCCATCAGGGAGCTGAAGCACAGAGCGACACAGCAGCCCAATGATCCCAAGTTCCAGATACACGACTACATCGAGTCTCAGAAGCAGAAGTCTGGCTGCTGTAGCCTCGTGTAGCGCATCCTGATCACCAGGCAGAGTGAGACACACAGGGAGGGAGAGAGAGAGAGAGAGAGGGAGAGAGGGAGAGAGGGAGAGAGGGAGAGGGGGAGAGGGAGGGCGGTAAAAATGTCTGCTCTCTTACAAAAAGCCAATCCCAGCACCAAACCTGAGAAGCGGACGCCCTTGTCTTCTCCACTGAGCTTATAACTGAATGGAATCTGGATTGGTCGCCATCCCTTATCTGAAATGTGAATTTAAATCTCTTTATGTCATGCGTAGAAATGTTTGTGGTCTTTGTGGTGACAGTTGTATCAAACTACAAGTCAGGAGTTACAATCTGAAATGCTATATCCATCTGCAGGGACAGAAATACACACATTTATCAATCCACTCTGCATATCTGCGAACTTATGGAGTGTAGGGGGTCCGACCGCGTGGCTACATAGTGTGTGACAAAGGGGGTCAAGGGACACAAGAGACACTGACTGACCACCGCTCACGGGTAGCATGGATTGCGTAGTGATGAGAAGGCCCAGTTCTTTTAAACCTGCCATTAGCGAACCGACTCATGAACGACTCTTTGGTTCTGTATTTTTGGATACCCATCCCGTAGCTCTAGCTTTGAGAT
Organism: Dicentrarchus labrax; assembly: GCF_905237075.1. Lineage (NCBI taxonomy): Eukaryota > Metazoa > Chordata > Actinopteri > Moronidae > Dicentrarchus > Dicentrarchus labrax. The sequence goes on along the minus strand of NW_026136722.1, from coordinate 1,611,672 downwards.
GTGTACAAGCAGCAAGTCCGCTACATTCCACAAGCTCTCTTAGCTTTTTAGTCTAATAAATAAACAGTGCCACAATCATACAAAAACAATATAACATATATAATATATATAAGCAATATAGCCATTATGAATGTACCTTTTGCCAATATTTCTTTGGCTCAGTGGGTTTGTACTGTGCTACTGGTTTAGCTCGCTGAGAAGCAGCTCTCACTCGTTCTGTGGTTTGTAGGAAGTTCTACACACACCCCTTGAGTCCAAAGTTAACCGAAAGTTTAGCTGAGCCAAAATTTAACTTCTGGAAACCTGGCTCTTATGCACAACTGCGCATGCACCACACAGAAGCGGGAATCGCTTGCGAATCGGGTTAACTCGTTCCTCTTTAAGAATCGTTGAAAAAGAACAATATGTTCACTCTGGTATTCACTCCACAGCCCTGAGGAGATACTGTAAGACTCTCTGTGTCCCTGCTGCAAAGACGGAGTGTGCTGATACTTTACCAGTCACCAGACGCACGTTTAGGGCCCTTTGACAGAGTCACTGTGCAGATAGGTGTTGTAGCTCGGCTAGTGGCCCTACTATGACACCCTTTGGTCCTAATGAAGCTGCTTGCGGTTAACTTTACTATTCATCACCCATAAATATGTTGTTAACTCTGAATACAGCACAGTTATCGGCAGGCCCATGTGTTGTGTTTACTGCTACTGAGGAGACATAAATACAGTTGAATCAAACTTTCAAATCCACACATAAAAGCAAATTTTGAGCTGAAAAGGCAGTTTTTATACACAATATGTGTCTGTTTTAACATCATATGCCAACAAGAATCTATGTGATTATTTGTGGAGTGCATAAAAATAATTTATTTTAGGCAGGACACTGCTTGACTTCATGTTTGTAACAGTTAGCATAACCTTGACCCAGCGGCAGTAGTGACACTGAAAGGGAAAGTTTGGCCCTATAGTCCCTGAACTGTCGCCTTTTTCATCTCTCTGGAGTTTGCAGGCCTGACTCCTGATAAATGACAGTTTTATATGAACAATCAATACTACTGTTGATGTGGATATAGCATTTTGCCATGCAGCTCTTAGTTTGTTTCATCCCAGTTTTACCAGGCTGTGAACTGAATCCCTCTTGGCCTTACAGTCTTTATCATTATTCTTTGATAATTCAGTGTGTTTGAGAAGTGGACTTAAGTGTCACAGTCAGATTGTAGCTAAAATGATCCCGTCTGTTCACATCTGTACTGCTGTTAGAATAAAGCCAACATTTTCAGGGCGCTCGCCCACTGTGTCTGTCTGTACATTCAATTCAGGGCCAGTGAAACGTACATTACATTACAGTCAAAGTACTGTACATTGTTTTCTTTTTCTTTGGTTATGGATTCCCCGGCATGCAATCTGCCTTTTACCAGTAACACACAGAGATGCACACAGCACCCGCAGATATTGTTGTGTCTCCTTTAACGATGGATGTTGTTGTCTAGACTGTACCGAAGCTGTATTTGTTCATGCACCGCATCGTGTAACTCGTTTATTTGTACAATGTTCATTATGAATGTTTGCTTGTCAAACTTGCTCAATGTCACATTTGTCCCTCTTCTGAGGCGTCACGGTGATCACAAAGTGCCATGAAAGTGCTTTGTTATCATATTATATATAAAAAAATATATTTTGTAATGTATGTAGTGTTGTTTTATTGAAGTCAGTCTTGTCTGTGTGTCTTGTGTGTGTATGTGTGTGTGTGTGTGTGTGTGTGTGTGTGTGTGTGTGTGTGTGTGTGTGTGTTGGGGTTTTTGGAGGAATGGGGTGGGAGCCACAGGGGAGTGACAGGATGTGCTGAGGTTAATGAGCCACTGTGTGGCAGCAGCTACCCTGTTTATTCTGTAGTGCTGCACTAGAAACAAGTGGTGTTTAATCAATTAGAGAGGCATAACACACACACACACACACACACACACATTAATACTGTATTTTAGGGTTCATTTAATGCCTTTATAGAGGTACACTGTTTTTATTAACGTGGTTGCATGAGGTTGTGTTCATGTGTTAGGTAAAGTTAGTGGACATTATATACACACTGTTCTGGGCTGTACACCTGAATGCACCTCCTCTCCCACTCACATCTGTGAGTCACACTGCAGACACATTAACAGGAGCAGGAGCATTAAGAAAAAAATGCATTATTTGTATGATTCCCTGTTAACTAACAGCTGAATTTCCCTTCCCTACATACTGCAGTTATATAAGCACTGATGCTCTAGTAGCTTTAAATTTCCAGTTTGGTTTCCTTTGTCCTCTTATCAGTTCTGGAAGCATTTTCAGCTGCAAAAGTAAAATCCTCCCCCAGGTTTTAGTTCAGAAGCTTCCTACCAGGCTCTATTTTTACTATTTTATGTCACTCATATCTCTGAATGGCCAGAGGGATAAGCTGGCTCCAAAAGACAGAAGAGTTTAGAAAGGATGTTGATCATTATGGTTAAATTAATCTTTAATTAGGGTTCTGCCTCATTTGCGCATATTTATTAGGCTGTAACTAATTCTTGTTTGGCTATTGGAACTAACACTCAACCCCCTTATTATAATAACAGCTGTATACAAATCAAATGATTTTAAGTGCTAAGGTCAAAACATAATCACAGACAGAGGCTCTGTATCACTCTGGCCAAATTACACAGCTATACAGACAGTAATAGAGGGATAGATGGGTACATTATTCATCCCTATAATTCCTGCCAGTCAGCAGCACTGAACAGCAGGAATGATAGAGAATACATTTGCACTGTATGAGAAAAATGAGTGTACTGCAGTGAAGGAAATGGACAGACTGTAGGAGTATAAAGGTGTGAAAAATAAAGTGAGCAAAAGTTTTCTTAAATTAAAAAGTGCCAAAAGTGAGATATATCCTGTGTCGGCAAAACGTGCACATAAAAATTATAGTAATATACTTGAAGAATACAAAAACTCTATATTATAAGTCAAAACAAGGGAAAAGGGGGATAGATAAATATACTTAAATAAAGATACTTTTATACGTTTTCAAACTGTCCAGAGGACTACCGGCTTAGGGAACCGACCAGCACTCAACAACCCAAACACTATCTATGTTTCTCCTCATCATCGTGTATTTTTCCTGGACAGCCTCGGTTTTGTGTTTACTCCCTCCATTCCCCTACTCTGCATGAGCCAGCCAGCTGGGCTGTTCCGTGAACGCACCTCCCTCTTCCTGCGTGGCTTTCTGTCGCGCACTGAAAGGAGCGACTGCTGCGTGAGTGCGGTCAGCCTGAAGTCTCAGTCCCCGGGTCAGGACCCCTCACTGAAAGCCGCAGGATTTTACAGCAAGTGTGTGTGAGGACACCAAATCAGACCACCTTGACTCGTCTGTGGAAGTGGACCAGAGAGTGGGACAAACACCAGCACCGTTTCCCACGGACTAATCTCCCCAAGAGGGCGGGGGTCGGGTGTTATTTTGTGTTTCAAAGGGGACCACTCATTCACACAAACACACACACACACACACACACACACACACACACACACACACACACATACACACACACACAAACACACACACACACACACACACACACACACACACACAGCAGCAGCATCCTGAGCAGGACTTCTAGTCATTTACACTTAAGCCCAGCAACAGGTTGAGGCTCAGCAGCAGCAGTGTGAGGGCGACTGAAGCCTACCATGCCGAGTAAAAGCCAGTATCTGCGCCCCCGGCTGTGCACGCTGGAGAAGGGGGACAACGGCTACGGTTTCCACCTCCACGGGGAGAAAGGTAAGACGGGGCAGTTCATCCGGTTAGTGGAGCCCGACAGCCCGGCTGAAACCTCGGGGCTCCGCGCGGGAGACCGGCTGGTGTTTGTGAACGGGGAGGACGTGGAGAACGAGAGCCACCAGCAGGTCGTGTCCCGGATACGAGCCACCGCGGGCCGGCTGGAGCTCATAGTGGTGGACCCGGACACGGAGCAGCTGCTGAAGAAACACGGCATGAAGTGTCTGCAGGAGTATGTCACCGACGGTGTCCCGGTACCCTTCGACGAGGAGGAGGAGGAGGAGGAAGAGGAGGTGGTGGTGGAGGTGGAAGAAGAGGAGAAGGAGAAGGAGGTGGTGGTGGTGGTGGTGGAGCAGAAGGATGAGGAGGTAGACAAGAAGGATAACGGAGGTGAAAGGCACGCCAAGAGGGAGGAGGTGGAGGAGGAGCAGGAGGGGACACCCCGGGAGTCCACGCCGCTCCCGGAGAGCAACGGAGGGATCCACGGGCACGTCGAGAAAAAGCTGAGCATCAACTCTGAGAAGGTGAGTCAAAGTTATGTAAGTGGAGGTAAAAGAGTTTCTGCACCGTGTCACCTAAATGACATTAAACCCACTGAATGCATTATTTGGGGGGGGGTGTTCCCTACAGAGAATAAGTGCTCTATAATATGGCATAACATGGGCAGCCCACGGGCTCCTGGCTGCAGGGCTGCCAGGATGTGGGCAGGCTCAGCTGGCGGGACATTTACTGTGGGTGAGAGGACAAACAACCTGGGTCAGCTCTGGGATCAAGGAAACATGGACCCCCCCCCCACTTTGTATCAGTGTCAGTAAACCTCTTAAACTGTTGCTCAAGTCTCAAATCACTGATTGTGAGACAGTGTCTGAGACAGAAACCCAGTCTTCTGTTATTACCCAGATGCCACATGGTTAAGCATCAGCAGCAATGACAGGCTGCAGCTCCACACCAAAGCAAGCACAGGGAAAACACTCTGAAAAGACATGGTGCTGTGTCTTTGCGTTGTATAATAGAACATAACAAATATCTGACATTGCTGAACCCTCCACAACAAACAACAGGAAATAGTTAGTGTCTTTATTTTTCTTCAATTTCCACAAAATGAGTCCCACTAAATGAATTTTTTCAACCTTTGATCTTTGTCTGTAACACATTATGGGTGGATTCTCACTCCGCTGTGGCCACTTGTTGCTGTGTCTGCCCTTATTTTCTCCTGCCATGCTGTCTGTCGGTCTGTCTGTGTCTGTCTGTGTGCGTGGCTGTGAGTTCAGGACCAGGGTTCATTAAAAAGCACTTGAGGAGAAGAGGGTCCCTCCAGTCTGGAACATCTGTGTCCCTCACTGCATCCTGGATGTTTACCCCCGAGGCTGTTTCTGTCCAGCTCTTCTCCTCGGCACTTCACTGTAGGTGGGAGAGAGGTGGGAAGAAGGGCTGCAGTGTGTAGAGCGAGCAGCGATCAGGAACAAAAGACACAGAGAAGACCCTGCTGTGGTCTTTTCTGTCTAATATAAACACATCATCGAGTGCATCTCATTTTCCAGCCCATGTGATAGGCAGATGGTCGTCGTTCTGGCATCTGTTTGGTTTGTTGGAGGCAAAATTGAGTAATAATGACATTGTTGTCCATCATTTTCTACATGATAACAACGGTTGGATCATAAACAAGCATACTGACTGTGCTGCTGTTCAGTGTGTGTTTATGAAGATTCCTGAAGCTGACGGGAGGTCGGAAATGTGGGAAAGGTGGTGACAGGAGTGATGGTGAGGAGTCAAGTTGGGACATATGTTGAAGATGAATCTAGATATTGCCTGGCATTGGTGGCATAGCTTGAATGTTTAGTTCCAATGTATTATTTTGACATTTTGGAAAATATTTGCTTTCTTCTTGAGAGTTTCATGAGATTGATTGATGCCACTCTACAGTTAATATAAGACTGTTTGCAGCGGGTTAGCTTAGAATAGCACAAAGAATGGATATAGAGAAAACAGTCCAGCACATAGTCCTCTGTAAGACCGTGATGTGTTGTTTGAACTCTTTGGTTTTGCTACAAATCAAGCAAGTGACATATAACATGTTAATAAATTAGCTTTAGAGGTGCTGGTTGTAGCTTCATAATTACAGACATGAGAGTTGTATCAATGTCCTCCTCATATATATGTTAGCAAAAATACTTTATGGTTATGTTTTAGGTATTTAAAAGAGTTTTTTCTTCCTCACAAGGTCCACCGCTGGGTTATGTTGTTTGTCTTTGGAATATACAGCGATTGTTCCCATGTTTACTCTCGATACTCTCCACAGATGGCCTAATGGAGCTGGTGCAGTACAATTCACACTGGCACACAACCCAGAGGGAAGTGGCGTCGAAACAAACAATAGCGCTGATGTCAAACTCATTTTTACAACTTGGATTTTTAATTTCAACCTCCCAGAGTTTAACATATGGAATCATACTCATCGAGAGTAAGCCCAGTTGGAAATTTCTTTTTTATACAAAGGCAGGTTTTGTGTGTATAAAAACCAAGATTTCACTGGCTGAGGAAGTTACTTAGGGACAGAAGACACAGCAGAGAGTGTGAGTGTGTAAATTGGACTCGAGGGACGCAGTTTAGAGTCTGCTGTGTGTCTGTGTTACAGTTAGAGGCAGCTCAGGTTGTGTTCTTTGCATTGACTCCACTCTTTCTGGAATTTTCTCCCTACATCCTGTCCAGCATTCCTGTGCCCGAGCCCTGTGGCCCAGCCAATGACAAACACACACACACACACAACACAAACACACTCATGTACAGCCTTGGAAGACACACAGAGCGTTGGTTCAACGGTCACACTGACGTCCGCACTCCGCCTGTCTGGCCTCATCTTTGAAGCCACACAAAAGAGGGTTCGAGAGAGCGACGCCTTCTCCGGAAACCAAAGGATCCTTGCTCAAGGTTGCCATGGTTACACTGGTGTGTGTGTGTGTGTGTGTGTGTGTGTGTGTGTGTGTGTGTGTGTGTGTGTGTAGTGCATGTGTGAGGATGGAGGTAGGCGAAAGTGAGACAGTGCAGGGGAGGTGCGAAAAATGGAAGGAGCAGTGATGGAGGTCAAAACATGGAGAATGGCCCGGGAATAAAATAGGAGCCGCTGTCGTCATCGTGGAGCAAAACACACAAAAAAAACACATCATCGGTTCCAAAGGTCGTTGTTTTGTTTACCAGGCAGTAAAATTTTTACTCTACCTTTGTTGAGTGCAGTGAAGTAGCAGCTGATTCTCTCTCGTTCATATTACAGATCTATCAGCTCATCCAGAAAAACTTGTGGTAACAAGTTTGCATTTGTTGTTGTTTGCCGTCTTTCTGTGCAACCCTCTGAAAGCTAATCAGTCAGTTTATAGTCCAATGAGTTCCACACACTGCAGTGGAGAGAAAAAAAAAGGGATCCATTTTTTTATAATAAAAGAATAAATTCACATTTTTCAAGTCTGTCTTAAAATATTTGGAAACTTCACCTGCAAAAACCTGCTTCACTGAACATATGGGCATCTGACTGTTATTGTAAGACAGACTTATAAAAATGCGAACCTATCCTTTAATCTGCCAATTATTTTTATGATGTCTTGCATCAATTGTTTATAAGCCTGGGGATAATGTAAAGAATTCCCATTACAAGGCCAAAGACACATCTTCAACTGCCTTATGTTGTCCTAACAGCAGTCCAGAGAAATGAAGTTAACGATATAAAACAGAAAAGCTAAAACACATCTGAGAAGCGGGAAACAGCTACTGTTTGGAATTTATCCTTGAAATTTGTAGGTCATTATTTAAAAAATGCAAATCAGTGAGCTCTATGAAACGGGCGATTATTTCATACAGAAACATTTTGCAGTAAAACCTATTAAAATGTATCTGCGTCATCACACTGCTCTGGCAGTGATTCATTCAGATTGAGGAGAGCGAGAGAGAGAAAGAGAGCGAGAGAGAGTGCGAGGGTGAGAAGTTTTTTTGGGAGTCTTCCTGAATGGGTGCTGGCTGCTTACATAAGACTGTCTTTAAACAGTAATTACAGGAAAGGAAGAGGGCTTGTGTCAGATGAAACTAACCGTGGATAGATGAGATGTGGTACATTGACAAGTGTTTGTAAGAGTGTGTAATATCTCTGGAGGTATGTATCACTGTGTATGACTCCACAGTATCTAGCATTCTAGTATTTTCAGAAATGAGACAAGAGGGCGACTTTACGTCGATGTGCCTGTTGGTTGTCACTCCTTTAATCTGAGCCTCTAATCGGCACATTCACATAAAACCTGCTTATTAAAGAGCTTCCACTCCTTTCACCACACATGCTTGGCTTTAAAGCGTGGTACTTTAACTGCATGGGATGAAGTGTTTTCCCTAAACAAATCATCCTCAAGCTGTTGCATGGGAGGGTTCTTTCTATATTTGTATATACTACTCTGCATGGCCTTCGGTGCATGGATTGACAATGGGCTTTATAATTGGCTTTTATGGACTGTGTATTGTGTATAGCTCACTTTAACAGTCCAGTCAGTGTCTATGTGTGTGTTGCCTTAAGTAAACCCTGAAGGTAATCATGTGTTGTCACAGTAACAACATCCAAATCCTTTTTCCCACAGTGGCACAACTTTACGGACCATTTAAATGAATTATTTAGCTAAGGGTTTCATTATTTGTGTCTGGTAACATCACATCCATGTGTACTGTCCGTCTGATGTAATGCCTTCAGGAATAGCCCATGGATAAGACTTTCTGTTAATAGAATAAACGTCAGCTTTCGATGATTATTTGTCGTGCATTAGAGGCAGAAATAGCCACACCTACAGTAACTATTTGAGCCAGGATGGTCAGGGGTGTGTTTCTGGCTGCCTGCTGCTGTCTATGGGAGTCTTGGCCTGTGCACAGACCTCAGGACGTTTGTGCTGGCTTCCTGTCATTGTTGTCGGTGGAAGATTTTTCCCCACCCCGTCGTCTTGATCCTCTTCTCACCCCCCTGGAATCCCAGCAGCTCGTAGCTGGGCAGTAAACTACAGCTTAAAGGTTAGAGAAACGATCTCACCATCCCTGAGCAAAGGTAGCAGCTAAATGCCTGCAATGAAAACAGGATATAAAACATAATCAAACAACACAGACACTGGTTGAATAGCATGTCGTTCCAGCAACAGATGCTGAATCGTGGCTCAAAGTAAACACTATCTCTAGCCATGTTTGTTGTTTCCATTATCCTTGAAGGCATTGTGACAAAGCCAGGTATTGTTTGGCTCTATTTCGCATGTCATTGTGTTTGTCTGACAGGATCAGATGTACTCCACGATTCATTCTGAGCGGCCACTTGACGTCTGCTCACACACAGTACGTTTTGGCCATGCCTTGTATTTTTATTTGTTTTTTATGGGTGTTTTGACTTGAATGTATGTGCATATGTTGGTGTGTGTGTGTGTGTGTGTGTGTGTGTGTGTGTGTGTGTGTGGCTTGCGTGGGAGAGAGTTTGGGAGTTAACCTTCCCTCTCCTGCCCTTTGTTGATTGTTGGGCTGTGTGTTCCAGGGGAAATGGTCCTCATTATAAGACGTGGTGGAGGCTGTCAGGGCCTTCATTGTGTTTCTATTCCAAGATTTGTGCATCTACAGGAGTAAAAAAAAAATTTTTTTTTTTTTTTTTAAAAATTATTTGGTGGGGGAAAAATTTTTTGAAAAAAAAAAAACTTAAAAAAATTTTTTTTATAAGAAAATAGGAATATTTATCCAATGGCACTATTGGATTTACAGGATATTTGTATCAATGAAGTAATGTATACATCATACTGCCAAAAACAAACCCATGTTATTTTTATCAATGCTATCCCACCACTACTGAGTCATACCGACTACAACAAATATCACATCAGTGAGAATGTGGGCACGACATCAAACATTATTCATTTTATAAATCAATAGCAGCTAAATGAAGATAAATACACCCATTAAATGTGTATCACATAACAGCCATTCAGATAACATTTAATCTATACCAAATAAACACTCTTATATATAATACTGTTCCAAACACGTGTCTTAAACAAATCACATGCAATGTCCACTGTACGCTACACACACTTCTCTTGTCCACGGGCTTTCACTGGAAAAGCTGATTTTGTGTGTATTATGGGTGGGAATCTTGGAGTTACTCATGATACAATACTATCAACAAAATGTTGCCCAAGATAACGAGACTATCACCAGTGTTTTGCAAGACAGTCACGCACACTTCATTGCAACATCTGTTTAACAAGGAAAAGAAAAAGTTAAAAAATTATGAAAACAAACGTACAATCTTAAGAAACTGTGTGTGCCAAAGTGCATAGAGTATGAGCCTTCTTCTAAGTATTTTTGGGCTTTTTTATTGGCAGACAATGGAGCTTTGACAGGAAATAAGGGGAGAGAGAAGAGTCAAAGGTCTGAAACCAAGACATTACAATTTCATGGTCAGCATCTTAAACCCTTACAGAGCACCAGGACAACCCAGGGTTTTTTAATGCTAACTGAAGTTCATAAGGCCCATTGTTTAAATGTCAGATGGTCATAAACTGGCAAAAGGCAGAAGCATTACGTCTCGAGCAAAAGAAAGGATACATTTCTACCACATCACAAGAGAACATTATATTGTTCTATTGATTAGGGCCGGAACAAATAATCAAAGTCGTCTTTGCAAATCATGCTCAGTGAAACTTCTCTGTGACGTCAGTCCAAACAACAGCAGCACTGTCCCGTCCCCACGTCCAAGACCAGAGTGGCCCAGGTCAGGGGTGGAACCTGAACCCTGTCTGTGTCTGTGTGTGTGGGTGGGTGCTTGGATTGCTGGTGATTGGGTCCCATGGGATACTCGACGGAGACTCTACAATGCCACATTCCATTTCCCTCTCCATTCTGCTGAAGGTTCACCACCCCAGCTGGACAATGAGCCGGAGGGCCGCGCCCTGCCGGGGGTGGGAGGGGGAAATGACTCGCTGCTCGCCCTGAAATAGACTCACCCCCTGCCGTCCACCTCCCTTCCCACTGTACGAGACAGGGACGCCATACGTTGAGTACAACCAAGACAGAGCAAATTAATGTACGTTGTTGGTTATTTGCGTTCACTGAATGCTACCAAACTAAGGAAATGTTGGAAAAATCAAAATATTTTTCTATATACTATTTTATATAAAGTTGTTATAAGTTTTTAATTAGTAATATAGTTTGCTTTCCTTGCTCCATTTTGTTATTTGGTGGTGGTATTTTGTCAGCCGTTCAGTCGGTCCACACATTTCGTCCAGACCGAACAGCTTTAGGATGAATTAATGTGACATTTGTACAGATATTTGTGCCACTTTGAGGTTCACATTTGTGGTTTTGAGTGAAATGTAATAACAACTATTGGATTGCCTCAAAATTTGGTTCAGACATCTTTGTTCCCCTCAGGATGAATCGTAATAATGTTGGTGATCCCTTCACTTTTCATCTACTGCCATTATTAGGTAAATTTATCCAATACTTTATGACTAAAAAACATTATACCTGCTTAAAATTAGCATGTTGCGAGCGTGATAGCAATAATCTTAAATCACCACCACGCCTAAGCCTCTATAGCATGGTCGTAGACTGTAGGATCACTTATGTCTGTAATATGTGCTCTTGCTATTTTGAGGTTTTGGTTTTGCTTCCTAAGAGCACCCTCACAGAGCCACTAGCATAGCAGACTCGTAATCTTGTTCTTATTTCTGTGGGTAACACAAATAACAAACATATAGTACATACTATACGTAGATGAGCAGGATGAGAGACGAGCCTTCAGCAACTCATCGTTTCACATTTTCATTTCACATGCACTGCAAGAGATTAGATGTAGGTTTTCCACTAACAGTAGCCTCAATAATGCAACACAGCCACAAGGCACGTTTTGATTAAAGGGCATGACTTTTTCTTGAGAAAAAACTCTCAATTTCTGGCCTCTGCTAACGCCTTTGGTTCCATTGTTTTCTGCCACCTACACGCTCTACAAACAGCTGGATACAACAAGCGGGGATTGTGGAGGACCGTTTAGGAAAATGTAGGAAATCCTTTAACTTAAGTCAAAGTACACAGAAGAAGAGCTACATGCCTTCCCTCTTTCTCTTAAAGGTCCAGTGTGTAAGTCATAAGTATATTTTCATTTGTGTAATCACCTGAATATACAGGAATTGTTTTTTGTTTCACCCACATCGTATATGTTACCTTAGAGCGAGCCTTTTATATCTACTGGTAACCTATAATGGAGGCCGCCATGTTGAATCGCCATGTTTCTACAGAAGCGAGGGAATTTCAAATCCTACACACTGGACCTTTAATGCATTTTCTTACGTCAAACACTGCACTTCTGTGTGTGTTTGTGTGTAAAAGGTGGAAGAGAATCTGGAGTTAGAGGTTGCTGAGCTGATGCTGGTTTCAGGTCTACGGGGGTGGAGGGACAGGGACAGGAAGACTGGTCGAGGAGACAAAACTTGTTGACTCCTTGGTTTGTTGGCGGGCTGAATGCAATCGTGATTTTAAAAGAGAAGACCGCGCAGTGGACAATCTAAAGATGGAGACTGCAGAAGACCCTTGAGGAAAGGCAGAACCTGTTTGCTCCATTTTCAAAGATCTCAAAGTGATATTGAGGCCTCTCTCGTAATCAAGACCACTCCATTTTGTCCTATCAGTGCCTGTACCCCTGCTGTGATGACTGACATTACTTTTCTATTTTCAGGCCTTCCCCTAAAGAGTCTATTGTAATGGGAACCCTCAGCAGAACCTTTTCTTTGGTGTCTTTTGTAGAGCCAGTTTGTCCCATCCTCAAATGGAAGGGGGGGACAGTAGGGTGCTTTGTTCCCCACCTCTGCCTGCCTCGCAGCTGGTCCAATGGTCCAGCTTGAAATCCAACACCCCTGTCCCGCCTGAGAGAGTGGTGCACTCCGTACACTCAAGAGGACAAAACTTGTGCTTTGCTGGTTAAAAAGGAACTAGGTTTACACCAAACATTTATTAAGTCAGCCCTTGAGACTGTTAATCTCTGTCAGAAATCTACACATGACAATCACAAGGACCGGGAGGCCAAAGATTTGTCATGTCACTGAGTAACCACGGTGCCTGGCAGTGTGTCTCTTTAGCAGTTATTCTTTATGCTGATCAAAGAGGCCGAACTCATGGGAGAGCTATTAGAGTGACGACGGGGGGGCGGGATAAAGTAAGCAGCAGAAGGACTAAGAACGATACAGAGAGATGAAAGAGAGGCTGCTTTAGAGGACAGATCTGCATGCACAGATCAGCTGAGGGTGACAGGTTTCTGTTGATGATTAGCAAGACTTGTGAGTTTATTGGACGTCGCTGAAAGCAGCACTTTGAATAGAGGAAGAACAGATGAACTACATCAGTGAGGTGTTTACGTAATTATAGGAAATTTTAGCATGTGACCTTTTTTTGGGAGGGCATGTGCAACAAAAAGAGTGTTTGTGTCAGAGAGACGGAGCTGTGTAGGAATGACACAAGCCTACAGTAATAGACGGCCTGTAGTTACACATCAGTACGCTGGCCAAGCATGGGGAAAATATGAAGTCAGGCTGAGTGGCGGAGCTGCAGCCACTGGCAACTCTCTCTCTCTCTCTCTCACACACACACACACACACACACACACACACACACACACACACACACACACACACACATACACAGACTGCTCCTTCCATGCCAGAGACTGGATCGCTCGCAGCTACAGCGCTCCTCGAACAGTCAGCAGGAGAGCCTGGCAGATGCACATCTCCGGTGGCTGAGTCAGAGGGTGGCAGCGGGCGATAAACATGATGGATTGTTATTATGGAGGTAGATGCTTGCTTCTTAATACTCCCTGAGAGGGTTTTGAAGATGCAATCAGTCTGGCTTGTCAAACACTCACCTGTGGGTACCTCGACGGCAGAAACAAAGATTAAGTGCTCTTTATGTGGGGAAATATGGATGAAATGTTGACATTTAAAGGTCTAGTGGGTAACATTTAGGCAGCCCAGAACTGTAATAACTTTGGTGATCCTGTGACTTTTTATCGAGCACCATCATCAAGTCAGATTGCTCATTTGTCCAATAGTTTGGTTTATGATTAAATACCACAAAATGACAGCCCCATCAGCTGCACTGTGTTTAGTACTAATGAGCAAATGTTAGTATGATACACAAACATGGGCCACCCCAGTTTGGTGTCAAATTAAACACATTCATTTCGATTAATATTGAAATTAGCTCATATAATTTAATGATCTGAAATAGGATTAAATTCAGGGAAAAAAGACATTTATTTGAAAAAAAGAATTGGAAAATCTGAAAATGTGGAAATAAATATATATGTATAATATTTATAGTGCCACCTTTAGATATTTATATTCAATGCTTTAACAATGTGCAAAAATAATGTAATGTTTGTGAGTTAAGATATCTTAATGACCTTCTTGTTACATTCCAGGGATTCAGCGAATTTTTCATTTTAGACCCAAGAGAGTTAAATCTTCAGGAAGAACAGTTCCCTAGAAAAGTGGTTCAAGGTGCCTCTAGAGAGGGCCTGTAGGTTGAACTTTGCGTCGGTATCTTATCTCTTGGTTATCACAGCTTCCTGAGGAAAACCAGAACAAGGTCTAAAATAGGGTGACATCAATCTCTTTAAACTCTTGAGAACACATACACGAACTGTGTGCTGGAGCAGCAGATGCAGTGCGATTTGTGAGGCAGCCGTGTGACTCAGAAGTGTGTTTTGAGAATATTAACACGGGCCCTGGCATTGTTTCCCAGTGATTGGTATTCAAAGCTGGGAGTGGAGATAGAAACTAAACTCAGACATTAACAGCAGCAGACATTAGAGTAAAGTCGGTTCAGTCGACATTAGTCAAACAAATATAATGCAGTTCTGCTTCCTACATGACATAAAATTGTTTCACTTCATTTGGACTGCCCAGTGTTACTTTACTTTGTATCCACCCATTGCTGTTTCAGCAATCGTAGTCACTGTTATTTCATAATAAGCAACTTGTCATTATCTGCTGATGTTCAATTCAAAATAGAGAGTTACCAGAAATTATATCAGTGTTTTAGGGCAGTACAACTCATGATGCATGGTCCAAGGAAACAATGATATCATGATACACAGTCTACATGTACTGTGAGACATCTTGTTTGTTTAATCCAACAAAAAAAACCAAAGCGTGAAGACGACAATGCACCCGTTTTAGGGGGATGTGAGCAGTTGTCAGGCAACTAGCACAAACTCCAGGAAGTTACTGGTTTCGACCTGGAAATATAGAACCGTTGTGTTTTCAACAAGCATTAGCTCATCATTCCTCCCTCATTTTCACATTTGCAGGTTTAGACGGGATGAGTCTGAGAGTCATGTTTATGTTGCGGGATCAGTGACAAGTTGAGCTCCTAATCCGTGTCAGATTCGCCTCGTGGTTGTGCAAACCAGCATTTCAGAAAAGCTTGTTGATGCCTGGCTTCTTTGATTGGATGTCAAATACACCTCATTCCCTGCTCTCTAGAGACAGTTCCTCCACTATATGCTAACTACTGAAAGCCTCCTTTCCCATGATGGGTCACTGCATATGTGTTTTTGTGCATATGCTTGGGTGTGTTTTTGTATATAGATTTCTCTTTTATGTCAGGAAGTTGAGCCACAGCAGAGGGAAGCATAGTGAGGGAAAATGTGTCAAAAGTTCCTGTTCAACACTTCCCTCCTCAAAGGAAAGTTTGTGTCACAGAAACTGTGTTCATCTCAAAACGCTATTCTTCTGGGCCGAGAGGAACATTTCACACAATAGAAACCGACTTTGATCTAAAAGTGATACTGACTTTATAGATAAAATATTGATCATAGTAATTGAGCGTAACATTGTGTGTGATTCAAAGTATTTGCTTGATGGTCACAGAAACTTTGTAGTGAATGTATCTGGCTGGGCAGTCAGCTATCACATTACATGAGGAAGTGGAAGGCTTTCACAGGCCTGCCACAGGCTTACAACAACCAAACTAAATCTGAGGAAGTAGATGAATTTATCTGTGTTTTCCTTTCACATATCATGTTCTTGCAAATGCTTTAGGGTCTGAGAAACAGAGTGACTAGTGGAAGTAGACAGAATTAATGCTGACCTCACTACACTAAGCCTGTCTGAAACAAACATTTAGTTGTCACACTGTTTTAGTCCCAGCTGATTGTATGTGGAGGAGTTTCAGTTTGTAATTCACACAACGTCCCGTGAATGTTCTGTGGTTGTACCTTTGATGTGTCCAGTGCAATGCCGTGTTACGTTACGGAGAACGTACATTGTATTTGTCGTAATACCAGCAATGTGCAACAGAAACACAAGCATGCACGTCTGACAAGTAGTGGGTCCTCGGTTCTCCTCCTGGCTTGTGTGTGTTCAGCAGATTCCACAGATTTCAGACCCTCGTGGAGATTCTTCTGTCCTCCACTCCTCTCGGACACAAACCCTCCTCTGTTGTCCCTGCCAGAGCCTCTTGCACCCTCTCTCCCTGTGCAGGGACGCCTAACGTCAGCCAGAACACCCGATGAGTGTCAGTGAGTCTCATGCCAAGGCTGTAATGTGTATTGATTGCCCTCATCTGCTTTTCGTCCAATATTTGAATCATGGATATTACTTTACTATTACATTGATTGAGCGCTCCTTAATTTGTTGCATGAAATGAAAACACCTTGTAGTCTAATTTGTGGCATGCACCAGGCTTCATGCACGTGATGCTTTACTCTACCATCACACAGCTAAAGTAGAAGATAGAAAGCTCTGTTAGTTCATTGCGGCTTCAGAGGAGAGAAGGTCAGTAATAAGAAACCCTCACAGCAAACTTACAGCAGCTAAACTGACCGTTTATTAAAAGAAAAGAAAAAATACAGAACTTCCCTGTTTAATCTGCACTGTGGATTGCATGTCTTACATTTTGAAGAACTGAAGGAAGGTGGTTTTATTTGAGCTTTGGGTGTAACACTTGAGAAGGTAAATGACGTGCAATCAACGACAACTGTTTCTGTATAATCAGTTACCATTATGATGTAGGGCTCTTATCAGGAGCACATCGGATCAGCAGGCTCTTGACAGAGACGGTCACATAGACAGCCAATCTGCATCATTCATGAGAACAGACTGCTGTTAGTCAAACATTACTTATTATATCTGAGAAAGTGTGGAATATACGTTGTTCCCCATAATGCTTTTGTTTTAGATAGTGTATATGTGTGTGTGTGCGTGTGTGTGTGCGTGTGTGTGTGTGTGTGTGTGTGTGTGTGTGTGTGTGTGTGTGTGTGTGTGTGTATTTAGGGTAAGGAGGGGCTGTGTTAAAGTGACAGGAGCTTAAAGGAATACATTTTAGGAAATAATCTTATTCACTTATGTCAAACTATCCTTTTAAAACCTATAAGTGAAACTGCTGCGAACTGGATGGACTCACAAATATAAACCCTGTTACCTCTGTCCTCCTTCTGCTGCCCTAAAAGTGTTTTAAAGTGGTCAAGGATCACCTGGATTGATAAACACAAGTGGGGTGTGTGCAATTTACTGTTGTCACATCACATGATTTCTGGGAAATAAAGTTCCCAGTTTGAAAGTTCCACTCACTTTATTATGAGTCACCAATGTACAAAGTTTACAAAGTGTGTTTTTAAAAAGATCCCTCACTGGACAAAAATGACCTGTATCTGGAAAGATCCAATAGTATACAAGTTCATGGATCTGTATCCAGATCTGTATATTTTATCATATCTTATCATATAAAAATAGTCTGTATATAAATGTACAACCTTGGATAGTGTCCTATTTTTGTGCCTTTATTCCCGTTCATTCTGTTTGTTCTTTTTTCTAAAAGGTTTAATTGGAAATAAAATGTCCTCTCATGCTATTTTTATGTTCTTCCTGGAAATTGGACCAAATGTGACCTGTCAGAAAAGTCATGTTTTTTTCTAGGAGCTTTACTGGGAGAAAAATAGTTCATTCTTGGCAGAGGTGGGTGGGGTGTTATCTTAAAACAACTGGCTTACGTAATACGGTGAAGTGACAGTCACTCTGGTACCAAGTTGTATATGAGAGAAAATGTTGAGTCAGGCTGCCTCAGTTATTGGTTAAGTTAATTTATGTGCAGTGATGTTTTGAAGTAGCTTTAATCAATCAGCCTCCTACAAAGTGAGTCATTCACACTGACTTATTTGTAGAAGGTTCATTGTCTTTGAGTGTTCGGTTGACAGAGGGCGGGTGGACACGGAGAACGATGTAGAGGGAGTGTCAGGTCAGATTTGGTCACAATGACAAAGAGTATCCTGACCAGTGTTGTCTCTCCTGAGCTCTGTGGCTCCTGTATTTAACTCCGTTCACTGACCTCTTTGATGACAAACAATTTAAAACCCCTTCTGCTAAATAAAGAAACTGCTTCATCCATACAGCGGAAGGGAGGTTCTTGGTTCGAGCTTGCGTTTTTTCCTGGATGACAATACAGCTCTAACTCTTCCTGCCATCCCAGAGCGGGACTGGACGGGACAGGGCGAGGGGGAGGCGGTCAGAGGTCAACGCCCAGCTTCCATTGTCCTCCTTGGAGCCTGGAGCGAGCATGGCCCGCAGACCACACCGGAACCGGTCCCTTCCTCAGGCCGACAAGGCCAGAGTTAAGCTGACTGCCTCCATCTGCCCCCTCCCCAAATTCTCCGTAGACCTTCCCAGCAGACCTCCAATCACATGCCTTTGAGGCCCTCTTCCTTCCTGGCGAGCAGTTTGGAGTCACGTGGAGTCAAACAGCCGCCCCAGTTTATTCATGATTGTCAAAAACACACAGCACAACATATCAGCATGCAGCAGCCACCTGCATGTTCAACCTCGGCTTTATATTCATGGTTAACGAGTCACAGGAGCTTTCCGTAATCTTTGTGCCTGTTGTTCTTCCTGAACAGAGACCCATGGTGGAGTTATTTTTCAGATGTTTTGGTCTATTGGTGCGTGTCACATACAGTGTATTAACATGCTGCATCTGATTTCTCTCTCCTCCGGCCTCTTCCAGGAGGCGTGCACTGAACTTCGGCCTCGTCTCTGTGTGATCAAGCGAGGGTCTAACGGATATGGCTTCAACCTGCACAGCGAGCGGGCGCGGCCGGGCCAATATATCAGAGCTGTGGATGAGGACTCTCCAGCAGAGAGGGCCGGCCTGCAGCCCAAGGACAGGATAGTACAGGTACTTTATAAAGGTCAATGCTAGACTACTGTCAGACCATTCAGGGCGGGAACTCAATATGGTGCAATAACAGGGACATTTAGGAAAATTATTAATGGTCTTTGAGGATGACTTTCTAGTTTAGAAACTCCTTGAACAGGGTGCCCAATCTTAGTCTTATGTAAGAAGCATTAATGTACATCCTTGGCAATTTTAAGGAAATGTACTTTTCAACTTTGTGAGAAGAAACTGATTAGAGTCCTTAGAGGTCCACAAAAATATCCATGCAAATAGTGCATCCTGATTGGTCTGCCACACTTCCGCTCTAGGCAGCCTTTTTTTTTTTACTTGGGTAAAAATAGAGAAGAATGGGCGGTGCCTGTAAAAGGTAGAAAACCTGTTCACTTTCCATGAGAAAAAAAGCCTTTCTAGTGCTCCACTAATTTATTTTTTGGTTATATGGTGTAAAAATGTACCCTTGTTATGTTCCGTGTAGATGTAACCTTGTAGTAGCTTCATTCGTCTTCAGTGACTGATTCTTCTGACATTTTGTAATGTTGCAGGATTAAATATAAAAGTGACAGAAAAGCTATGGTGGAAAGTAACTGAAGTACAGTACTTTACTTAAGTACAGATCTAAGGTAGTTGTACTTACTTACCATTCTCATATTACTTTCTACTTCTTCTCCACTACATTTCAGACGGGAATATTGTAATTTTTACTCCATTGCAATCATCTGACCATTTTAGTTAATAGTTAGAAATTAAGGCTTTTGCATACAAAACATATGAAAATGTACAAGTAGAGCTGAAATTGAGTGGATGAATTAATCATTGTTTTAATCCATAATGAAAAGAATCATTAGTTGCTCCACTTCAACCAACTTCAACAGTAAAATCCTGCTTTTACATTTATGCATGAGTAATAATAATCTAATAATATCAAATATACTTATCACTTATTACTTGTTTACCTGTAAAGTACATTTTCCTATACTTTATACTTATACTAGAGTATTTTTACAGTGTGGGATTTGTACTTTTACTTACGTAAAGGATTATTATTATTGGAGTATTTCCTCCACCTAAGAAAATACTCTCCAATAGTGTCTAAGTGAACCAGGTCTTCTGAATACTGTACTCAGAAGTGGTCAGCTCTTTTTGCAAAGTTATCTGTGAGTTCAGAGGAATGTGAAGTGAACTAACAGCCGCTGTGTGGGGTCTTAAATCCCCCAGAGGTCTCTGGTGTGACACTGTTGTCACTGTTAGCAGCCTCACACTGGAATAATCAGCTTCTTAACTGGTCTGGGGTCTGCTCTGCCCACCTCCCCTTTTAGCGTACAATGGCCTGCAGAGAGACGTGTGTAAAAATGTTTTAAATAAATTTCACAGTTAGAATAACATTTTAAGCAAAATTGATTGCAATATATCCTAATGTTTGAGAGTTGTCACTATATTTAGGCTGACCACAGAGCACATGTCTGCTGTTTATTGTCCTGTAATAGATATTATAACCATAAAACCTTGTGGTTTCAAAATAATTCCACTTATTATCCAGCCAGCAGAAGCAGAAACAATTCACAATGAATATCTCTGACTCATTCAGTGTAATACACTTTTTTTAAACACATGGTCAAATCAGAGTGGCGGCATGTCCACTGATGTGGGCAATCATTCACGCCCCCCTGCAATTTAAGACACATAAAGTATAACAACTAGAGGGAAATGAAAAGGAAGAATCAGAGGAGAAGGAGGACAGAAGGGGGACAGGGGGATTAAAAGTACCACACAGTTCTGGGTCCGTAATAGGGTCTAGGGAGGAGTTTGCAGTCCCCCAAAGGGCCCCAGACAGCCACGCCACCCACTGAGGAGCGGGGCTTTGTGGGGAGCGGACAGCCATTGTTATTGCTGTTACTGGCCAAGCAGCTATTGTCCAGCTTCCTCTGTGGGACTGGCTTACACATGCAGGTCCACCCTATGACCTAAGCACAAACACGCACACACACACACACACACACACGCACACACACACACACACACACACACACACACACACACACACACACACACGCCCTTCAAGACATTTCTCACATGCTTTCCCATGGTGATTTTATCCCAGTACCCTCAGCTGGTGTGGGAGGGAGCCACCTCACATGTTGAGTTACTGTATACCAGAGAGTTAAAGTACAGCTGTCACGCAGTCAAGTACCACATAACATGAAAACATGGATAAAAGTTGATTTAAAGCACAAACTAAACCAACAAAATAATCATAACCCCCGGGGGGGGCAGCAAGCTGTTGTGCACATTGTGACGATTGTTTTGCAAGTTAGTGGTTGAAAGAATGTGTGTGTGTTTGTGTGTGCGTGCGTACGTGCACAGGACACACAGGATTTCCTGCCCTGGAGCCTCTGGCAGACGTAGTGATAATATTGAGAAAGAAATCCTGACAGTGATAAAAACAGTTTGTTCACTTCTCAGTGGGAACAGACAAGACAGGCCCAAAGAAAAAAAAGAAACAATAGCAACTTTTTTTGTTTTTTTTTCATTTTGAAGGATTTCCAGCCATGGTACAAGTTTAAAAAATAATCTCTTTTTTTCCTCAGGTGAACGGTGTGTCTGTGGAAGGGAAGACGCATTCAGAAGTAGTGGCTGCCATTAAAGTTGGCGGGGATGTGGTCCGTCTGCTGGTGGTGGACCCCGACACAGACGCCTTCTTCAAGAGGTGCCGGGTGACCCCCACCTCGGACCACCTCACTGGTGAGAGGACAGAGTGAATGACTATTAGCTCGTAATGTTTCTCTCCAGGTTCATTGTCCCTTATAGACAGTGTTGTAGATGCTAGACGTAACGTCTAGCTCCTCATGCCCTCCTCTCAGTCCCGCCAGATTTAAAGTCTGTCACACAGTTTCTTGGCTCTGCTTTCCTTCTCTCCTCCTTTAATTCTTCCTATCTCTCACTATATCCTGCATCCTTTTTTAAAAAATTTCTCTCTCTGCCAAGAAACGCAGACAAAGACGCTTACCCGCTTCCTGCCCCCCACCTCATGTTGATGTCCTGTGGAGAAAGTTAATCTTTTAGACATAAATAGATCAGATCAGACGGATCAGAGTCGGACTGAGTAACACTGTTGTTTGTGGGAAGGCTTAAATACAGATCTCTCTCTCACAAAAGTTTAATATTACATTGCAAACAAAACAAAACAATCACAACGAGGTCAACTTTCCAATTTTCTGGACGTTTCAACTTTTAAACTCCAGTTGTCATGGAGATGGTTTGGTTGTTATCTTTTATAAATACCAAATTGAAACATATTGGTAATGACTATCAGCTGATGAAGGCCACAAGATTTGGCTTAAATCTCCAGAAAATTTTCAATAAGGGGATAATTGTCTAGACTTTTTAAAACTGCTATTTCCAAGGTTAGTAATAACCTTCAAGCTCAGTAAATGGATAAATGACTGACTCAGGGGATTTTTGCCTTCCTCTCCCTCCAGAAAAGTCCGGTATGGTCACCCCAGGAGCTGGTAGGGACACAGTGCCTTGCTCGATGGTACTTTAACTTAAATTAGATCCTGGTACGACTACCACAGCCCCCAGGGGGAGCCCTCGTACAGTCTGAGATCTAGTTTCTGTGTTTGAGAGCCTTTCTTCCATTGCCACAGATCCTAAGGCAGGTGGTGTGTGTGTGTGTCTGTTTGTGTGTGTGTGTGTGTGTGTGTGTGTGTGTGTCTGTCCTGTGCTTGACCAAATGTCTGAGTGCCACTCTGCACCGTAAGACCCCTCATGTAAACATGGTGCTGCCAGCTATTGGCATGGCAACAGACGATGCAGGGGCAGGGGGTGAGGATGCAGTCCTCTGTACCTGGCACGGAGGAATTCGATTTCTGTTTTTGTTTTTTGGGGATATTCGAGATACATGTTGTAGTGTTGATGGTTTGAAAGAGTTTCCCCAGGTCTTCTATAGTTGATTATTTATACATTAGTTATATCTACTAGTAAGCACAGGAGTGACATGTCTTGTGTTGTGTATTTCTTGCGAAAGAATCCGATTTGAGAGGCAGATGTTTCATAAATTTCCTCTAAAACCTTCCAGTGTTTCAGTCAAGGATTAAGAATAATAATAACGGCCTACAGGAAAGAGATTCCGGTGAGGTGTTTCCCAGGTAACTGCCTGCACTTCACATGCTGCCAACTCATAGGACACCTGCCTACACTGACTCTTGACACGCACACACACGCACACACACGCACACACACGCACACGCAACACACAGAACACACACACACACGCACACACACGCACACACACAACCCCCTCTCTGAGCTGCCCGGCTGGCCAGCAGCTTTGTTTGGTTTCCAAGGCGCTCGGTCCAAGTGGCCTCTCAGGCTGGAGTTGGAGCTGTATTCGGACTTGGAGAGGCTCCTCTCAGAGTCAGGGACACAAACACACACACATAGACACACACTCATACTCACACACACACAGGACCTGAGGAGGACTTGAATCTCAGATTAACCCTGGAGGAGCAGCTGCTATCTCCAGTAATAATCATCATTAGCTTAAAAACTGTTTTCTGCTGTGCGGAGGATCAGAGGGATGGAAGGTAAGGGATGTGTCGGACCTCTGTGATGACGTCTGTCTGCAGTTACCACCTCTCAAAAAAACCTCAGCGTATTTTTATGAGAAAAAAGAAAGAGGGGAAATATTCCACTACAAGTATTGGATATGTAGAGGGTTTGTGGATTTATCTGAGGAGGAGGAGGATGAGCACCATCTCGTAGAAGATGAACCTTGTGTGAATAATGGATGATCTGCTCATACCTGTGCTATGTAATAGAGTAGGTGTTGGTGGAATGAAAGGTGAGCTGCAGAAAGACTCTTGATCTAGCAGAGTGGAGCTCTCTGCTCTGATGGTGCAGGACTGGGACTGAAGGACTGCAGACGGTGAAAGACTGAAAGAGTTGAGTTTTTTGGAGTCTGTGGCTGATTCTTGTGTCATTTTTATTCCTACAGGTCCACTTCCTGAGCCTGTCATTAATGGAGGGATGGAAGAGAAGGTAAGATTCACCAGCAGTGTACAGCTATCATTTGGTTTTAGAGCAAAGCTAAAAGCGGGATTTTAACTTTAAAGAGCTGTCAGTCTCCCACAGCGGCAACTTCCCTCTTCACCAATGCAGCCTCTCCTTCCTGGTAGAGGGGAGAACAATAATAGTTCAGCCTTATGCTTTGAACACTCTGTAGCTCCTCGTGTGGCACTGGCCGCCAAGGTCGAACAGCATTTGAAAGCAACACGCAGCATTTTCTCAGTTATAGTTTGCCACATCAGAGAATTGAAACGCCGGTGGAGTGAGTTATTAATCACAGAGACTTGTATTGAACGAGCTTTCCTGTGATTGTCTAAACATTCTGGTGTTCATTGTATGGTATTATGTGGAAAACTCCACCCAGCCAGCGCTCCATTAACTTTAAATTATTTGGAAGTGTTTGAGCAGGGACAGACTGTGTGTACAAAATAAAAATAATCCAAAAGATAAAGTTGCTTGACCCACAGTTTAAAAGCCACTCACATGCTCGAGGGAATAGTTCGACATCTTGGGAAATATGCTCTTTTGCTTTAATGCAGAGAGTTAGATGAGAACATTGATACCACTATCATGTCTGTACGGTTATATATTAGCTTAGCTTAGCATAAAGACTGGAAACAGGGGAAAACAGCTAGCCTGGCTTTGTCCAAGGGGACGTAATCCACCTACCAGCAACTCTGAAGATCACTAATTAACACATGGTATATATTTTGTGTAACTGTGTGAACGTGAAGCAAATTTTGATGCAATTTGCATAATACAGAGAGAGGAGGAAATGGAGAGAGTCTTATAATGAACAGATAAACATCAGTTAGCAGCAGTTAAAGTCACATGAATGACGCAAATCTGAACACACCTTCAAAACAACAGATCAGCTTTTTACAGGGGTTATGTGCCTTTATTACTTTTAGTACTTTATTTTGATGCTAACGCTTTTACTCAAGTAAAGATTTTCAATCTTTCAATTTTTCCACCACCGTCCTCTCGTGAAAACTGTTGTTTGTACTTTCCTTTTGGTAAATGCATTTTGTTGTGAATCTTATCCTCTCCACCAGAAAGAGAATAAGCATATCCCCCCCCCCCAAAAAAAAACAAAAAAAAAAAAAAAACAAATGAAATCCTGTTTTCCTAACCTCTCCTTGGTTGCTAGTGCCATCACAGGAATGCTTTTTGAGGGTCTCTCAGGTTACCTGAGTTTCTAGTTCCCAGGCAGACACACTAGACTTTTATGTAAATCAGTGTTGATCAGATAGAGATAATTCCAGACTTGTATGAAAACACCAGAACACAAACTACTGTACCGACTGTGGCTGCCTTCCCCTCAGGCGTTTGGCCAAGAATGCAAATTGAAGCTTCACCAGGCTTCCCGTTACTCAGGGACTGTATGTGTAGCAGTGAAGTTACATGTTCCACGTATTGTTGCATAACTGTTGCTGGTTAAAAGGTTGAAGAGCTGAGAGGGAGAGGTCAGGGAGAAGTCATCTTTAAAGGCTGGTGGGTTAAAAAATCCTCCAGTATGAGCAGGTTTTACTGGCTTTAGTTTAGTGAGCTGAAGACACGAATACTGATAACTGCAAAAAGTTATTCAAACACAAAGAGTTTTTCAAATTTCACCACTCTTACAAAACAAATTTTAAATTGCTTTTGTGGATTCTGTGATCTTCTCCTCACCCACAGATACTACTATTAAATAGATCTCATTAGTGATTCCCAGATCGATACATTAACAGTATAACTGCGAAGAAGGAAGCTCAGAACTCCACATTAATTGGTCTTACTTTGTACTTTGTGCTTTATAATATTTTGCTTTTTGCTGAACTAACTATGTGTTAGAGAAACATGTTTGACAATGTCAAACTTCTAACTAAGGCAAATTTATGAACCAACTCAAATCCAAGGCTGCCCTCATGTGGTGAGGTCTGGTATTGCACTGTGGTTTTAAAAAATAAAAATAGTTTCTCAATCATACTTTGAAATGTGACTCCCTTGCAGGTCACTTTTGGTGGTCACCATGACTATATATTTAATGGTTTGTCAGTGTATTTAATGAATTGTTTGTGTTCCCAGGTGAATGGCAGAGGGGCCATAGAGGCACAGAGGGACTCAAAGCTGTCAGTCAGTCCTTCTCCATCCAACGCCTCGTCCAACGCCTCGTTCACAACCCCGCCCACAAACACCCCACCTGAGGTACATCACAGGAAATGTTTAGCAGCTTTTAAAAGACACAATGTGCAGCAGGTTCTCGCCAAAATATATATAAGTTTTTCTTCTCTTTTTTTTCTTCATTACTCAGGGTTTGATTGCAGACGCGATCCCAGCGCTCAACCTGTCCCTGCAGCAGGTCAAAGAGCTCGCCCACCAGAAACGCTCCAACAAGAGAGCCCCGCCCATGGACTGGACCAAGAAAAATGAACTCTTCAGCAACCTATAGGGCCCCTCAGCTCACCTCTCACACACACAGATTTTATAGGGATTCTTTTGTTACAGAGACATCAGAGACATTTTTTTATTGTCGTGGCACTAAAAGAGCTTTTTGTTTAACTATTGGCTGCAGACAAATTTGAGCCCTTCTGTATTCTTCTTATTATTAGTCTTCATGTTATTATAATCCAGATATTATACTGTATATGTATAATGCTACTAACAAGAAAGATGCATATGCCAATGAAAGAGAACTGGACCATGTTGAAAACGAGTGTGTGTGTGTGTGTGTGTGTGTGTGTGTGTGTGTGTGTGTGTGTGTGTGTGTGTGTGTGTGTGCGTGTTTGGACCCTGACAGTCCCTGCTGGCCAGAGTCTGGTGCCTGTGGAAATAAGTTTAATGACCCACTCCTCCGTCAGCTCATCTATCTTTTAAAAGTTTATACAAACATTTAAAAAGTTAAAGAGTCTTCTGTTAGATCGACAACAGCCACGTTGATCCAGCCTGACAATCAGTTCCTCTTTTATCTGTTTATCTCGTTTATTAGTTTGTAGGGATCAAACATGGACTGAATTAAATTCACTTTCAGGTCATTTATTGCATGAATGTTTGTATCTGTGTAGATTACACGTTAAACGTAAGAACCCTTTTTTTGATATTTAAAAAATCATCACAAAATAAGGCATTGCTTTTCCTCATAAAATGATTTCAAACATGAATCTCCTTTTGGGAATCTTGTTTTGAAAATACTTACTGATGGCTTTAAACTGGAAAGAACTGTGTTTAAAGTGGGTTCTCTCATTATGTGTGTATATATCAATATGTATATTTTTTACATTTTTGACAAATTCCACCTCTCTGAAATGAATTCATTAATCGTGTGTATCCATGAATACATGATATCTTTTATTAAATGTGAACTACAGTTTATTATGAGTAACTTATACCGTCCTTGCTTCGCCATCATGTCCACTGTGAATGGCTCTTCGGTTCACATTTTGAGCAAATGGGATATTTTTATTGCTCTGTGAAATTTTTACACATTTCTATCAATGTCTTAAAAACAGTAACTATGTAACTTTGAGATTATGTATTTCTAAAAAATGTCTGCGCTTTACTAGATTTTATGCATTTGTCCAGTATTGAGAACAGTGATGATTTTTCAAATTGAATGAATTATATGAAGAGTTTTTTGTAGCTTGTGTAAGCAGTAAGAGGTAATTTCTATACTGTAATAAATCAGTCATCAAAACAACGTTATTCACTGATGTTGGTTTTTATTCAGTTAGGTGAGAAGAAAAATAAAAATGACTCAGTTGTTTGCTGGGTTTTTTGCTCAATAATGGAGGACCACAATGCAAATAAGTTATTTTTCGAACTTTTTTAGTAATCCTCCACATTTTTAATGAATATGCATGAATTTGCCGCAGTGTTTGACAGAGTATACAAGTATATATTTAAGATGTGACATAAATCAAAATCAAAATTGAAAAGGCAGAGAGGAAAAGAGTGAAACATTACATACAGAATGTGCAATGATATTATGATGAACAACTGATAGTGTAGTATTATATCAGAACTTGCTTCATCAATCAATAATGAGGCCAATATGGCACATTAAATATATGTAGTATATTGGTGCACACTACACTGTATATGCAATTAAAAGCATTGCATGCCGCCTGGATAGCTCCTTACTGTCATGGGTGTCATCACCTCTTTCTTTTTTTACTCTTCACATGAGCCGGTGCAGTTATACAACGCTCTGTCTTTTAATAATCCAAACATCCAACTGACACATATTTGTCCTGTACTGTGCGTTCATGTTTGCCACTATAGCAGCTATAATCAATATTTGTATATTGATTGGAGGATAAGGATGACATGAATACTTGTAAGGTTGTTTGTAAGGTCCGGCTCTGCAGTTACTGCCAGTTGCATCTTTCAGCTCATTGTTTTCGTTTTGTGGCCCGGTGGCAGACATTAAGAATAACTAGACAGAAATAGCCAGTGCTGTCGCTGATGGTCTTGTTTATGTATGTAGGTCATAGAGGCATCAGTATTACAATGAGACTGTTTCATAACCAGTTCAAAACTCCTTGTTATATGTTTAAAGGTGATAGCATGTTAATGTTGCTTTCACAGTTTGTTTCCACTGACCCCAGGTGGCCAAAAAAATAATTACTGCAGGTTTAAGGTGGTTCCCACAGGACTCACACTGCTGCTGCACTGATCTCTGAACCTTTTGACTCATCTATTAAAGGCAAAAAACTGATCTTTATTGATCTGTGATCCAACAAGTTGAATCCCATAGAGAACAGCACAGGAGCACTCTGTGATTCACTGAACACCAAAGGCTTGTTCAAACAGTTTTATCTGATATTTAATCCCCAGTGGGTTATGGTGACTGCTTCCTCTGTGGAGTCTCCTCATACAGTTATTAATTAAGTAGCCTGAAAAACATCATCACTCACTTTGACCCTTTAATTTACTGTGTTATTGTCATATTTTATTAGTCCCTCCTGCTTGCCCTCAGTGTTGATATTTATTTTTTACAGGACACTTAGAGACTCTCCTGCCCTCCGACATGTCACTCTGTCTCCAGCAGCTGTCTCTTCCTAATGGCCTTGACCTTTCTGCTCCTCCACTCTCCTTCTAGCCCTGCCATCATTATCACAGCTCACTGTCACACTCTGTGCTGCTCACTCTGTGTCTCTGTGGGATAATTAACATAATTGGACTTTATGACATTGATGGACATCATGGGGAAATGGGGTAAAACGGTGACTCGGCATAGAAAGATAATAATAAAGATGATGGTTGATATAATTGGCTATAATGGGAATCCTTGTAAAGATGGCACAGCAGTGTGATTGTGATAATAATTGTAAGGATGATGTTCAAAAGGGTGAGTGTTACAATAACTTCAAAGTTAGAGTTAATGATGATGAAATTTAACATTGGGGCTGTTCATTTGTTGTGCGTATATATTTCAAGCACATCTCATATCCATTCTAGTACAAATTGACAGTAATTCCAAGTCATCCAATGTTAAAGACAATTTGGGAAGCACATTTAGCCTATTCACTTTCTCGTGATATCTCGTGTTCGTACGGGAAATATGAAGCTACAGCCAGCTATCAGTTAGCTTAGCACAAAGACTGGGTAAACACCAATCTTTGTATAGAGCCAGAGAAGCTGTTTCCCCCTCTTTCCAGTCTTTGTGCTTAGGTAACAGGCGTCTAGCAGTAGTATTTACTGTACAAGCATAATATTGGTAATAATCTTCTCATCTTCTTCTCAACAAAGTTTATTTGCATATTTCCCAGTAATACTATACACCGATCAGCCATAACATTATGAGCACATACTACATAATATAGACAGTATGATAACTTTAAACTTTAAAGAGGAACTGGTTTTACTCATCAAAGTCTGTTTACACGTCTTAGGGAGCACTACTACATGTGTGGAAAAAATCAGTTTAAAGCCTCTTGTGGCTCTCGTGTCACCTGAGTCAGAGTCAGTTGAATCTCTGTAGGCCTCATCTCTGCTTGAGGCCAGCGGCTCGATTTTGATCCTTTTTTATTCACTGTCAAACGTGAGTCTGACAGTGTTTTAGTGAGTGCAATACTATCAGTGGCATACGCGTACTGCTTGTTACATACTTGTAACACTGGACAATTTAATTCATAGATGAAGGAGGTTCACTGAGCTTTCTCTGTTTCAAACTCACTGCACACTTTAAAGCAGTGTGTTTGTGTGAATTGATCTGTTTTGTTTCCTGAAGGCATGTGCTGCTGCCAAGAGTGAAATGTTATAAATAAATATTCTTTTCAAAAAGGAAGTACACTACATACCATTTTTATACATTTCACAGACGGCATGTAATTGTTTTGTCATCTCAGTCGCTCATTACACTCCAACCAGATATAAATCACATTATCAGTTTCCTCTCAGCAACTGAAGACGCAGCGAGCGCAACTTCGTGTCTCTCCTTTTTGCTGCATTAGCACATGAGACAAAATGATGAAGATACTGTATGAAGGAGGATGGGGGATGGTGATAATTAAGATGATGAGGGGCAGGTGCGGGTCGTGCACTGGACCTTCACAGCTTAGGTGCAAACACGGCCGGTTGCTAGGCAACCGTGTCTACAGGGGGGTCCTTGTAAGGCCTGGAGCTGGGGTGAGACAAGGGGTCGACACAACTCTACCTTCAAACCCCACAGCACGCTAAAAATAGACCAGGGGTGCGTGTGTATGTGTGTAAAAAAGACTGTGGAGAAAATGACAGATAAAAACAGAGATACATGGAATAAGTGACACCACGTGTACGGAGAAGGGTGGAGGAGAAGATTTGGGGAAGGTGATACAGGCCAATGAATGACGGCGGAGTGTGACGCATTAGCCGAGCGGTGCGTAAAGCTGCTGTAATACGAGCTTTTTTCTATCTGTCTTCTCCGAGAAAGCTTCATCCCCTTCTGCCTTACTTTCCCTAATGCACACACTCGCTCACACACACACCCCAACTCCTTTTATAAAAATACCCAAGGACAATCCTAACTATTAATAGGAAGTGTTGTCAACTGGCTCTGGAGAAATAGGACCTTCTGTTCAGCTAACTATTTTTGCCGTCCTTTGTAGCCGTGACCCCTTACACTGTCAATTACATTCATTTTCCAGATTATTAAAGACAATAACAACTGGTTTTTATATAAACATTAATC
Organism: Dicentrarchus labrax; assembly: GCF_905237075.1. Lineage (NCBI taxonomy): Eukaryota > Metazoa > Chordata > Actinopteri > Moronidae > Dicentrarchus > Dicentrarchus labrax. Next base: position 1,580,453 of record NW_026136722.1, on the reverse strand, counting down.
CTAAATGTTGTGTCAGAATATCTCCAGAACTACCCCTGGAAAAACGTACTTTTATGAGCAAATATTATGATTCATTATAGCATTAAAATACTTCTCACATGTAGTCCGTTTTAATTTCCTAAAGGGACGGGGCCATTGTTTTCTTCTCTGAGTGCCCATCATAGACTCCCACTGAGAATTGTTCCAGAGCGGCAGTGATGGACTCAGTGTTATATTATTTACTTGGCTCCTCTTTCAGCACTCGGCTCTTTTGGTTCCAGCTCTGGAGCGGTAATCGAGCTCCACGCATACTGCAGGTGATTTATAGGCCCCGGGGTCGCCATCCAGTAGCCCTGCCCTCAGCTATTCCCCCGACTGCTACAGTCTGACTGCATGTTCGTACACAAGTCAGCTACTGAGGTTGTTTGCTACTTGGGTAGCATACAACATTTGTCACTGGTTTATGAGACCTGTTGAAACTGATTGTACATGACAGAATTTGAATATTTGAACCTACAAACATGTACAATCAAATGTTCATGCTTTGTCATGATTGGGATGGTAGTATGTAGACTTTTAATATTTTTGTGTAAGCAAATAGCCTACTGTAGATGATGAACGATGCTGTCTTTACTGTTCAATATTTTTATATGTTGATTTACATTTGTTGCTTTAGACCAAAACCACTTTCTTTCTCTACGCCTAGCATTCCCAGCACTACACAGTTTGCATAACGGTGGCAGATTTACTACTCGAAAGTCTTCGTAATTTTACAAAACAACAGGTCCTTGATTTTGGACAGAGGTTATGAAGGTTAAAAAATTAAACAAAAACAAAGCAGCTTCTCATTTCTAGCTGGGGATGGCCAATTTTGACAGCGGTCGCTAGCAGAAACTATTAATTGTGGCTAATTACGTTAACATTACTTACCAACTCATGAAGCGAGTTGGTTGTAAACAATACCTCCAGCAGACTTTTTAATGTTTTAAAAGTATTTGTTTCAAAATAGGGAATATTTACTTGATGGCTACAAACATGATACTGTGCTAAAACTAACACATGCCCCAAGCGAAAAGTTAGCATCCTCAGCAGCTGATGATCCAGGACGAGCAAGGAACCACTTAGCTTTGACATGCTAACATTAGCCCCTTACTGTAAATGGTTAGAGCCAACAAACTCACAGTTTATTCTTCTCACTTTTTATCTTGCGTTTTTGTTCTGGAGAAGGTAAAATAAAAAGTTGCCGCCCTCTAAACTCACAGAGTATCTTCCTCACTATGGCCCCATGAACAGGACTATGGTATGTGGAGAAGCTGTGCCTAGTTACGGTTGCTAAGCTGTGATTGGACAATCACTGTTGTCAAGGGAGGAGTGTGGTTAACAGTCAGTTGAATCTTAAATGAGTTATCAGAAAGGACCCTCTCGGAAACAATACGTGGTGTGTGTGTGTGTGTGTGTGTGTGTGTGTGTGTGTGTGTTATTTTGTTGTGTAATTGCTATTGACAAAATGAGAAGACAAATGTTGATTACCACTTCATAAATAATTACTAAACCTCTCTACAAAGACAATTAATCAATCCTTCGATTGATGATTACTTATACTTATTATGGTGTGTGTATGTGTGTGTGTGTGTGTGTGTGTGTGTGTGTGTGTGTGTGTGTGTGTGTGTGTGTGTGTGTGTGTACCCCAGGAATAGGGCTTGGGATGGGACAGCACTTAAAGCTTAACACCATTCCAGCTAAACACCTGTCATACACACACACACACACACACACACACCTTGCATTTGAGCTCACATTTGGATGCCCACACACACACACCTGTCTGATACATACCATAGACTCTTTCTGTCTGTCTGTCTGTCTGTCTGTCTGTCTCACACTCACACTTGAACGTACTGTGACATGCTCAGAAATGTTGACACTTGTGCCTGCAAGGTCACATTTCTATATTCTCTCACATGGCTGCTGCTACACTTGTTTTTCTGATTACAGCCTGCATCCAGACATCTCTGGTGGGCCGGGTTTGTGTGTGCACCACAGAGATATAAGTTGATATAACCCACCAATCAAATGCAAGTCAACTGAACCTGCAGCTGGTGCATCTTTAAGTACTCGTCAGCCTGCTTTCAATCCATAAATTACCTAAATATATGACAAGGCAGAACAAAGAGTCTGCCACAGCTGGTCAATAAAATACAAGCAAATAGGGTGATAAACACTGGTGGCCACTGAGCTCTCTTGTCCTCCGCAACCTCTCTCTCTCTTGACTTCTCCATAGTGGACTCCCTCATCTTGCTCAACACTCATCTGTCATCCTGTCATCGCTGCTGTTTCTCCAGCCCCGTGCACCCAGTCTTTCCCAGCCTGCCCGAGCTCAGGCCCGTATATGGCGGGGCCATCCGGCAGGGGAGCCACAGGGTTAAATATACTCTGAAGCTCCAAGAATGCCACACGCCTCCAACTAACCTGCCAGGGAGAGATGCACCACAGAGAAGAGGGGATTTAACACACACGCACAATGGGCACATGTGCTCATTGACTCATTAGCATAAGCATTTTCTGCAAAAATTCTTACAAAATGAAATCCAGTCTATGAGAAGCATTCAGGAATGTTAAAACTATAACAATAGGGATAGGTTTTCCCTATTAAATAGACACCAATCACATAGTAGGAGGTGCAACTGGATTGAAGCAGAGAAGTTAGACCTGTGGAGAAAAGTAATGTTTACACTTTTTATCAATCAAATCCAACCCAAGACAATACGTTTTATGGCTGCATCCGGTGACGTAGTACAAAATTCTGGACATTGTACATTGGGACTCTCATTCCCCCGGCGTCAAATACCAACGTTTTGTCGCGCTCCTTGGTGTCACCATACAGACCCACAATGTACCCTTAAGCATCTGTTTGAGACGCAGTCTTGGCATCTTGACTACGATTTGAAATAAGGCTCTGTCAATTCAAATTGAAGGTCCAATCTCAAAGAATTTGAGGGACTTAAGAGATTATTTATGTATTATTATGTAGAATTAATGTCTGTTAGGAAACATACACCTGATATCAGTAGTTTGATATCATTTGAAATGAAAGCAAAGGCACACTTCTTGAGAAGACATAAATCAAAGAGATTTAAATGTGTAACACAAGCAGTGCAGTAGCTGGTACGGAGCCATTTATAAAAGACTGGACAGCCCTCTGTAAACAAAACCCCAACACAGATCTTGGAGACACGGTGCAGAGTGTGTATATATAGGTGTGTTTGTGTGTGTGAGCATATGTGTGTGTCTTGGGTCGTGTTGGCTCTGCTACATTGCAAAGCCCAAACAGTTCTTCTAAGGAGGAAGTGGCTCTTTAACAGTTTCTCGTCTCTCCTTGGACAGAGAGAAAGGGGAGCGGGGGGAGGGGGGGGTCCCTCAGCCTGAGATTTGGTGACATAACAGAGCAACACGAGAGCCTGGAGTGTGTCCTCACTTTATGTTCTCAGGGACACACTTACTTAAGAGAACGCCTGGCCTTGGTTTACTTCCAGGGACAGTTTTCAAGGCACGTGGCAGCAAAGTGAAGTGGGTAGAGGAGAGGACAGGAATCATGAGCTGGTGAAACAGAGAACAGGGAGATTTCTGGCAGGAGATTGTTGGGATGGCATGAGGTGGGAATATATTCATACTTATGACCTGGAATATAATAGGTACTATTGTAAAAGCTACCAGAGCACATGCCAATGAGAAAAAGAGCGTGAGTGACGTGAACACACAATTTTTTGACTTTAAAGGACCAGATTTAATGGTAACTAGTGGGGAATGAATATATATAATACAGCTCAGCCTTCCCAAGTGTATATGTAAAACTTTGGTGGCCTCAAAAAAACCCAGAAGGTCCTATCTAGAGCCAGTGTTTGGTTTGTCTATTCTGGGCTACTGTAGAAACATGGCGGTTCAACATGGCGGACTCCATAGAAGAAGACCCGCTCCCTCCCTGTAGATAAAAGAGCCCTTTCTAAGGTAATGCAAACACAAAACCTAAAGTTTTCAGGTGATTATACACTAATGAAAACATACTTCTGAATATTGTATCTCTATTTCTGACATAGAGATATAATATTTATTACTTTTTACAATTTCTCCATTTCGGGGGGGTTATTTGCTGGGCTATTTCTTGGCTGAGTGAAGTAACTTTCTGGAGTCTCCACTGGTTGCCTGGCAACTGGTCAGAGCCAAGAAATAGTCTGGCACATAACCCACCATAAAACAGCAACATTGTTATTTTGCATTGTTTGGCTGAGGTATATTCTCATCTAACTCTTTACAAGAAATTAAATTGGCATATGGCAAAATGTCAGACTATTCCTTTAACGTTGCTTTTTATGCTGATAAAACTGAGGATTTTGGTCATGCAAGCTTGCTATTGTAGATGTATGGATCTATGGAAGAAAGGGTGAAGTAGCAGCAAGTTGAAAAGTGATGGTTTTAATATGTTGTGGTGCACATTAAACCCTCTGTTACTGGCAATATAATTTGCACCTGATGGGAAGAATAACCACTTAAATACATTCTCTGCGAGGTCCATCTTTGTTAATGAAAGTAATGAATTCTGATTGTTGACCAAAAACGTGCACTCTATCTCTCTAACCTGATGGCTAACAATAATCCATTTATAAACACTCATGCCCTCCTTGATCTAACCTTCAAGCCTCAGTGTAGCATCTAGGGGGGTCTTCGTCTGCAGGGTGTCACATTCTCAAACCTCGCTGAAAGAACACCGAAATTCTGTCATTGTGTCATAACTGCCTGCCCACATGCCCACTGCACTATTTATAACAGAGGAGCACAACTGCTGCTATAGGTACAGTTACAGTGTGGCACTTCAAACCCCAGCTGCCCTGCCTCAGCTAATAATACAATGCAGTATACGCACTACCTACACACACACACACACACACACACACACACACACACACACACACACACACACACTTTTGGCTACTTTTGGCCCTCACCATCCTCCCTCCAAGTGCTTCCTGTATCTATCACAGTGATGAGCAGCCACAGGCAGGCAGTCCTGACGTGCCCACCTCCCACACCGAGCCGCCTGCCAAAAAGCCCTCACACACACTCATTACATCACGACTGAGCCTGTCACCGTCCCAGCTCCAAATCATTATGCACATAATCATTTGAGGAGTAAGGAGGATGTGGAGTATAACTGCAAGATGTCTGTGTCAGGTTCACCGTCCACTGTCAACACTAAAAACAAATCAACAAGCAGAAAAGGCAAGAAGATAATTGATGGTCATAAATTTGAGCTTTTATGAGCTAAACGTTGAGCCTCCCACGATACAAAAGCATATTCTATGTCTTGAAATAGTATATTAATAATATTAATATGTGGGTTTTTTTGACACTAATCAACAGAAAAAGACCCTTTAATGTCAACGTGAAACTGTATTTATACTACATCAACTAAAACAACATTAAATCTACTTTGTAATACAATATAAATATGAAAACCTCCACAGTGGGTTAATACTGTTTACAGGCACAGTAATGTGTTTATTTGCTTTATTGTTTCATCGGCAGAGACGTTTATCTGACAGGTGTAACACAGTTTTATTATGGTCAAGCCTTTTAAAATGAATTAAGATATAGTTATGTTGATTTATTCATTTGTCAATAGCTGCAATAAACGATTGATCAATTAGTTAATTGACAGGATAATAATCGGTAACTATTTTGATAATATATTCATGATTTAGATATCTTTTTAGACAACAACATGAGGATTACTATACTGTTTAATGACATTTTATAGACCAAACTATTGAATGAGAAATAACTGGGTGATTTATTAATAATGACTGATTAATTCTGCCTGAAACTTACTTTAACAGAATCCGACTGGATATTGATTCAGAGAGCAGAAAGTTTAAAGAAACAAAACAAATAATTATAAGAACATTTCATTATTTTATTTAACTTACTGTGATTATGGGTTGTAGAAGTTACTAATTTGGCACATTTTATTTTTTAAATTAATTATTTCTTATAATACTTTGTATACTATCTTTCATATCTGCTTTTATTGAAATCGGTTTGGATAGTAAGAAAGATATTAGAACCTATTCAGAAATGTTATGATATGAACTTTTGAACAGACTGCAGAGCACTGAGGGGTCGACGTAGAGGACGTCCTTTTTTAGGAGGACTGTGTCCTCTCCCTTGTCCGTGATATCCCAGGACTTAAATATCCTTAAGTCAACAATCACAACAGGAAACTGATATGTCAACCCTCTGTGAGCGATAGCACCTCGATATATATGAACTTACAGGTACAACTGCCAACTCTTACCAAACTCTTAACACGAACCAATCACTTCATCAAAGTCAGAATAAGGTTAGCAGAGCAAAGCTAATTATTTTAACAATAATGTCAGTCTAATAAACACCTGGATAAGTACATTTATAGAAGTAAAATTATTTATATTTATATATTTTGCGATCAAATCCTGTTATTTAGTTAAAGGTCAGAAGAATGAGTCTCAGTAATATTGAGATAAAGAACTCTTTTGAGTTAAAGTCTGACCACAAACAGCTCAAATGGCTGCATGGATGCATGATACATACCTAATCATTCTTTCCAAGTAATGATCCCAAACTAATGTTTCAAGAATTTGTGTGTGTGTGTGTGTGTGTGTGTGTGTGTGTGTGTGTGTGTGTGTGTGTGTGTGTGTGGGTGCAGCATTATCACTGCTGTGTTTTATTAGCATTAGAGCACAGTGCTTAGGATGAGCCGCCGTAACCTGATCCCAAAGGGAGATTGAGCTAAATGTCAGTGAGCCACCTTGAGCTTTGCACTGCTACAGCCGGCCCACAACAGCACCACGGGTCAAAGGGGAAACACACAGCGGAGCAGTTCAAACACAGACACCGGCCTGGAGAGGGTCGAGAGGCAAATGTTGAGGCAGACAGAGGAAAGAAAGAGGTGGTGAATCTGCAGGGATTTAAGATGAGAAATAGGAAAAGACTGGTGAACGATGATACTCTGATAACAATGTCCTAGTCTGCTTCCCAGTGTTTCTTTACACTTTTATGGCTATGAGAGTTTTATGAATTGGTTAAACAATAGTGAGAAGTTTTCTGAAAACTAAAACAATATTTAAGGTCCAGTGTGTAGGATTTAGTGGCATCTGTAGGGAAGTTGTAGAAGTTGCAACCATTTGAACACAGCTCAGCCTTCCAACAGCGTAGGAGAAAGCCTTATCTAGAGCCAGTTAGAAACAGTAGAAACATGGTGGTTCAACATGGAGAAATCAGACTCCTTATTATTATTGTATTATTATGACGCCGTTGGTAAAGAAGTACATTTGTCAGTTGAGTCCTTCAATGTGGCTCAGGACCCATTTGCGTTCACACATGTGGTCACATGCTGCCAAGACCACTTCCGAATGTGGACTGAGCAATCAGATCTCAGTGCGTATTCCATGCATCTGGGGTGCATTTACACCTGTGCTTAGAGCTGTCCACTTGTGATCAGATCACCCAAGAGGCATATCGGAGGTGTAAACAGGGCCATAGTATTGCTTTTGACACAGCCAGCAGCTGTTCAGTGAAAAAGCTTTATTCCCACTGTACATCACCTGCTTCGCACCAAACAGCAGACAGGCACAGTTAGAAACCAGCTGGTGAACATACAGCAGTGGAGCATTTAGCATCTAAAGGGCCAGATATTTGCATCAGGAGTTGGTGGGGAACAAAAACAGAGCTAATAGAGAGTGAATATTAGACTTAGATTCATCAGGTGACCAGAAAATGGCTCCAAATAAATGCTAATGTTGCTCCAGGAATACAAAATGTGTAAATAAACAACTGTTAATGTTTGCCAGGTGTTCATAACTTGTTTCTTCTGCCCCCAAGTGGCCAAAGAAATCAGTCATTGCAGGTTTTAAGACCAAGTAAATTTGTGAGTGAGAACAGGTTCCAGAGTATCCCTTTGTTTGTGTCTTCAACATGACCTTTAAGACCTTTTGTTCTGTCATGTGACGTGACATGATGGGATGTGTATGATTGAGACCAGACAGCTATAATAGTTCCCTATTTTTTACTACATTATTAACAGTTTATAAGATGCTTTCCACAGCAGTAAGTGGGGCTTAAGTGAACTGAATCCTAAAAGCCTCCCTCCCTCTCCCTCTGATACTTCTCTTCACCCAACATTGCTGTCTTATTTCCTCCTCTCTCTCTCTCTCTCTCTCTCTCTCTCTCTCTCTCTCTCTCTGTCTCTCTCTCCCCCTGCTTTCCTTCTGTCTGTCTGTGTGTTTGTGTAATTATGAGGGGATTACTCACAATTCCTTTGGGTTCCCATCCGCTGCAGAGGAGGAAACCGCTCACTTTTCTTCAAATTGCTCTCCTGCATTCAGTATTATGACAAAAAGCTTCTTACGTAGTAAAAGTAAAACTATTGTTTCTGCAGAAAATGGCCCCTGTAACTGATATATTATTAGATTTAATATCATTAAATTGTTAATACTAATGTATCGATGCTTAGGTAGTGTTTTCCTTTTGGAGTTGGTCGAAGTAAACTGTAAACATTTTGGTAGTTCAGTCCAAGGTTTCCCAACCAAGGTTTCAGGACCGTCCAAATATGAATCTGAGGGGTTGTAATATTATAAATGGGAGAGGAAAGAGAGAAAAAAGTTCTGCTTTAAAAGTTTTAATTTTTCCGACTTTTCTCTAATCTTTGTTGTTTTCACAGTTGGAAAAGGAGGGTGAAGACAGGAACTACACCACTAGATCCCAGTACATCCTACACACTGGACTGTTAAAAAGGGAAATGTGTCTTTGATGGAACTGCTAAGACATCTGAAACGTGACAAAGAGCTACAAGTCAAAAAGATTGGAAACTACTGGTTTAATATGCATTGTGTTAGATTAGCTTATCATACAGGTGACACTTTAAAGGAAAAACCAACAAAAACCCCTCCGGAGTCCTCTCCAATCTCCCATACGTGTCCAGTTGATTCACATCATTGTCATTCTAATCAAACAATCCAATGATTTGTTGTGTCCTGTATAAAATCATCTGCATTTGCCATGTTTCTCCAATCATTCCCTCAGGTTTATCTTTATTTTGTCACCTGTCTGTGTGTTGTTTTTTATATCAATTCTTAATTTGTAAAGTAACTATAGCTGTCAGACAAATGCAGTAGAGTAAAAAGTACGACATTTGCCTCTGAACTTTAGTGCGGTGAAAGAATAAAGTAGCATAAACTGGAAAAAGTCATGTGAAGTACATCAAACTCGAAATTACAGTAAATACGGTACTTGAGTAAATGTACTTAGTTACTTTTCACCAGAGGAAAATTTTTCCACTGAGGATTATTGTGTCATAAATGGGATAATTTATTTTATAAATAGTATAGAAAGAAAACTTATCATGTCCTTGATACCCTGAACACCTTTCAAAACCTTTATTTGAACATGTCTTTCTTTCTCATTTGGACACTTGTTGAGTACATGAGTGTCCACGTCTCCACAAACATATGTACACACCGACACAAAGTAGTACTCTGTCATGTCCCCTACCTCTAATTCAGAAAGCCTTTATGTTGCCCCTCCTCATTGTCCTAAACACGCATGGTCTCTTATGCACATCTTATTTCCAGCTTGCCCGGCAGTAGACCCCTCTGCAGTTGTTGCCCTCTCCCACCCACTCCCCCCCTGCCTATTCTTTACCACTGGGGCCATTCCTGCCCACCTATTTGTGATGTTCTCAGCCAATGAGGGGTGAGTTCATGGTGAGCAAGCACCAATGAGGCCACTTTTTCATCTGTATAAAACTTTTCAGGACAGTTTGCCGGGTTGCACTTTCTGTCAGTCCAGGGCTCCGAGAGGAGAGCAACAGCCCAGAGAGAGAGAGAGAGAGAGAGAGAGGGGGTAGAGAGAGAGCAAGTGTGACCGCAGGGGGGTTGCCAGTTTTTAAATCCCAATCCCACACTTCAAGAAAGTGGTGGGTGAACATAGCTTCACATTGTTTTAACTTTTCAATATCAGGCCTTTGCCGCTCAGACTGATGTGAATGTTTCTGTGTTTTCTATCCCTCTGTCCTGAAGCCTCTCCGTTTCAGCGAGGATGGAGATCGCACACGCCAAAGACTCAGCGGAGGTTCTGTCTTACTTTGGCGTCACTGAAGACACCGGCCTCTCACCTGAACAGGTTAAGAAGAACCTGGACAAGTATGGCTTCAACGGTGAGGGAGAGAAAGAGAAAAAGATGGATGGATGGAGGAAACTGTTGGATGGAGCATTGGAGAGTGGAAAGAAAGAGTAGTGATGAATGAATTGGTTGAGGAATGGGAAGGTCCAGGAGAAGGATCATTTCATTTGGATTTAGCTTGGATGAGAGAGTAGGAGGCATAAGAGGCAGAAACACAGTGTATCTGAGAGGTTTAGCAAGAGAAAACAGCAGAAACAGACACTGAGGGAAGAAGGAAGAGAAGGTGAAGGAGGAGAAGTGTGATAACTGATACATAAACTGTGTGTGACTTTTTGATGATGGTCTAATTAAGGGGAAACTGAATGACACAAAGGAAGCAGGTGCATTAGAGTTTCAGGTTTCTGACAATCGCAGCTGGCTTTAGTTTAGACCGAAGATTCTTTATTTATCTTTTATTTTGAATCTTAAGAATGACACTTTATTCTTGACTTTGGAGGCAACTTCAAGGTCAATTTACTAACATTTTTCCAAATTCATCTCGTGGCCTCCCTCAGTGGAGTAGAGCAAACTCCATCCACTGAGGGAGGCTGTGAAATGTAGCTGAAAGCACCTGAAAAAGCCTTGAGGACCTTCAATGGACTTTTTTTTTGCCAAACTGAGAAAATGTAGTCTCCGTCCAGACACCTAAGAGCCATTAGGCCATTTAAACTGGTCATAGCAGGGGAATTCATATCATTAACAATGGCTCTGTTCATGTTAATATTATTAATCACACCTGTGCTTTTCCCTCTATGACATCTCAAAATGTCACAGACAGCACAGTGTGAAGTAAAAAGCATCTCTGTGAGCAATTTTCCATATCCTGCATTAAATCCTGCTCCACAGGTTGCACAGACTGTGTATTTGTTGTGGAGCATCTCAGCTGACAAATGGATGCTGACAGAGTGACAGCACACTAGAATAACAGAGTAATTAGGGTCACTGTAAAGGTCAGTTACTAAAGTCACTCTATTTGTGTCATAAACTGGCACAGAGACAAGGAGGCCTGAACAAACCAGCTGCTACTTAACACTTATTAATCTCTCAGTTCAGGAATGGATGTTAGATGGTAGTTTCTGTAATGTGAAGTTCATTTTGTTGTGTTTTGATTCCTCAGTGTGTCCTCGTTGACATGCTGCACAGCAAACACTAAAAACAATGCAGTAAATGTGGCGTGCAGCGTTGCTTTATTAATACTGTTTGTCTCTCTTCACCCACAGAGCTGCCAGCAGAGGAGGGTGAGTCCACTTTAAACACCTGCTTTTCAATTAATAATGTTTGAATCACATGTCCTGATGATCAGAGTGCATCTTTTCACTCTGTGCCCCCCCCCGACACACCTGTTCCCCTCACTTCCTGTGATGACAAGTCATTTATTTAACATCTGTCATTAGCTCCTGATTCTGTATCAACTAGTGTGCCACAAACCACTTATAATACGTTAACATCAAACTCAAGAAATGCGTTGATCCAAGGCCATTCAGTATCTGTGGTTTGAGAGATCGTAGATGCTTCTACAACTTGCATTTTTATTGGCCCAAAGACAAGCAGGGTAATATGGCAAATGTGAGAGTTTAGGGGGCGGATATAGAAAATATAGCTCTATGTGAGGTTGCTGAAGCAAAATGAAAAATATATTAACATATACAATAAGAAAATACACAAATGAGCACACACACTTGAATACTGTATGTGATTTTATGTATTTCTTCAACAGGAAAGACTATCTGGGAGTTGGTGGTGGAACAGTTTGAGGACCTGTTGGTCAGAATCTTACTGCTGGCCGCCTGCATCTCTTTTGTGAGTTTGTCACTTTTCCCTTCATATCATATAGTATTTATATTTCCAATATCCACTGAATATACATGGAGTATGTACATATAGGGAGCCTGCAAAGGTTTGAGAACATGCTCACCTCACCTCATATATTTATGTCCACAAAAAATTTCAAACAATAGTACTTTTATGAGTATGAAGTGCTTGGCAAAGCAAGAAAAAAAGCCAAGACAAGAAGATAGAAAGTCCTTGCCTGTTGCTGAACAGTGTGTAATAAGTTTAGTTTCTTTCAGTCTGCCACAAAATATGATTTAATTATTATAAAGAATATTATTGGTTGATATCAAAGCCTGAGAAACCTCAGTTTTACCAACATTTGATCTGACATTTCAGCACAATTTACGCCCATCAAAACCTGAATTGATCATGTTGAAGCTCAACAATTAGATTAAAGTAATTGTATAACCTTGCTCCCACCCATCCATAACAACCTCCACCAACCCGATGGTTATGTTTAGGTTTAGGTTATATTATATTATGGTTTGGCTTAGTCTGAACTACCAATCAGCTGGAAAAGCTGCTTGAGAGGCAACAAAGATGTATTACAGCTGCTCGAAGTCTCTGGAAACGAGGTCACAGAGTCTAGTGGTTTGATAAAGTGATAGAAATACAAGGAACATGGTTGGCAATTGCAAAAGTGCATGTTCAGGGACTATAAAGAACCTGACAGTGACGTGAGAATGTACAAACTCTGAGCTGCATCTTCTCTGACCCCTCACCTGTTTTCTTTGTGATTACACGCACAGTCACACACTTGGGCCGACAAACAGAGCGTGTGCATCGCTGAGTTATTAAATTACATTTGGACCCATGTCCTCACTCTCACTTACACAAGGAATCCTTCTCTCTCCCTCCTACCCCTCCCCTGTTGCTCTCTCCAAAACAGTTTTGTGGAGGAGAGTAGGCTGGACACATTGTCTTAATCCTCGATCTCTGCCCTCTGGTCTCTCTGCACAGCTGTCACTATGGCCTTAGAAGGCCTGACTGCCGTGTGTGTGTGTGTGTGTGTGTGTGTGTGTGTGTGATATAGAGAGAGCAAGATAAAGAGAAAGACAGAAAGAGAGTGGCTGTGTGGCTGTGTGTGTGTGTGTGTGTGTGCATATGCAAAGCTTTATTTTAAGAAAGTCTCAAGCCAGGACGAGAAATTGAATCCTTGGACAAAGGTCAGGGATGGAAGGAACGAGGGATGGCTTGCAGCAGCAAGAGAGAGTGAGAGACATAGAGGATGGTGGCAGTGGTGGTGGGAGGGGGGGGCAGGGATTGGGTTGCACAATGGCATTGTTTGTTACAATGACAAACGAGAGCAATAGATTCAGAGTCGTATATGGTTTCTAAAAGAGAGAACACTAAATACTGCAAATACATGGTCACCCTATTCATACACACAGGAATGTCCTGCCACTGCAATGTGCTGACAGGCTCTGACTCTCATTCTGGAGATCGATTGTGTCTTTGAAGAGACGCAGAGCGAAGACAGACTGGAGAGTGAGCAACAGAGTCTATTTTTGGGAAAGGGTGAGAAAAGATGTGAGATGAAAAGCAGGCAAATGAAAAACACGGCGGACTACAATGACGTTAAACGCTACTAGAGAAGGATGGGGCTTCTTCTCCTCTTTCTCTCTCTCTCTAGCTCTCTCTGGTTAGCTCCGTGCTCCGCTGGCCTGCAACTAATCTGTGTCAATGTCAACACAAAGCCTTTCCAAGACAGACCTGTGTTAGTAACATGGGACTCCCGCTCACAGGGGCGCACACGTGGTAAGACTATAGGTTTGGGAAAGAGTCACATGTAGAGGAAACATTTCACACATAGGATGACACAGACAAAGACAATGACAAAGTGAAATGTCATTTGATCCCGTAATGGTTTCATAACTGTCATAAATAGCTGCTCGCTGTGACTATTTTATGTTTATGTTTAATGCTGGACAGCAGTAAAAGATAATAGTGTCACCCTGAGCAACAGGTGCACAACAAACCTAAAGACACTCGTTGTACCAAGCAGAGTGTCACAGCCTCACTGAGTAATAGTGCAATACTTACAATACTCAAAATGAAAGAGTCAGTATCATTATCTAACTAGTTTTCCACTAGTGCACTCGTTCTCAAACTATGGCACGCATACTTAGACTTAGAATACTATCAAAATACTACAAAATTCAATTTTATAATTTCTGAATTTCCTGTAATATTTTGTTTTGATGTCAGTCAAACGATTAATCAATCAAAATTGTATTTGATACATTTTCTGTTGATCAACTGTAGTGTAAGATAGTTTCAGTAGCTTAAAGAAGTATTGGGACATGCAGGTATATTATTTCCACATTAAAATCTGTACATCTTGCTTGTATAAATTACCTAATGGACCAGGACAGTGAAGCGTAAACATCCAACTGCAAGAATAGTAGAGGGGTAAAAGTATAGTAGTATAGTAGTGAAGTATAGTTTGAGAGGATAAAAATTGAATATCTTTGGATTTTGGACTGCTAGTCGGACAAAACAAAACATTTAAAGACATCATCTTACACTCTGGGAACTTGTGATGCGAATTATGTCACCTTTTTTGGTTTTCCTAATATTGTTGTTTTATTGTTGTGAGTGTTTATACATTTTATTTGTTTTAACATAAGGAGTAATTAAGGGAAACATTAGAATTTAAAGGGATAAAGTCTGAAATTGTTCATAGTTGTCACATAAAGTAAATGATATTCAGATTCATTTAGATTTGCATCCTAAATACTCTCTGTCGCTCTCAGGTTCTGGCTATGTTCGAGGAAGGTGATGAATCTGTCACTGCCTTTGTCGAGCCCTTCGTCATCCTCCTCATCCTCATTGCAAATGCTATCGTTGGAGTGTGGCAGGTCAGTCAGCACACACACACACACACACACACACACACACACACACACACACACACACACACACACACACACACACACTCATTGCAACAATTGCAATCACAAGGACACATACCTGCCCCTGAATGCTGTCTTTTACACACACCTAAATAGACTCTTATTCTTAGTAACAGTCACACACAATAAATCACACACAATGGCGGCTTGTTCAGGTCGCAGCCCGTGTCCTTTACGGCGAGCGCACGCTCCTGAGAGCTCAAAGTTCAAGGGAATCCAGAAAGACAGTACTGACGTCAGCAGGAGGTGAAAAGGTGAAAGGTTAAGCCAACTGTGGCCGAGTGGAGGAGAGAGGGGAGGAGGGGGGCAATGGTGGACTGGGACCTGTTCTGCCTCGAAGGCTCAAACTGCAATCTGCTTTGTTACACTCCACACTGTGCAATCCACAGTAAAAATACAGAGGGGCGATCAGGTTACCACAGGCCTGGTGGTAGGGGGTTCATATCAACCCTGTGGCAGTCATTTGGAAACTATGCACAAGGATTCACACATGGGGGGTATGGGGGAGAATGGAGAGAGGGAGGGCGGCTGGCATAAGTTGGGCTTTACACTTTGAGGCGGTCCAGGGCAGCCTTGGAGGAAACCACAGACTGAACTGAACGTCAACCTGTTTGACTTCTCTGATCAACCTGTTGTTCAAGCTTGAGACAGAAACACACACTCAACATGGGGTGATCACTAGAGATTTGTTCAGTTGAAATGTTAATTGTTTTGACCTCTTTATGGGCTGATGGATGGTTAACCAAAGAATAGAAGTTATTATATATGGTTGTGGTAATCATTTTTAAACATTTTGACGTGACACAGATCCACTTGAGATCAAATTGTTGAGAGGTTTCTGTATTTTCTCACTGGTTTCAAGCAGACAGGGCTTAGTTGGAAAAAGATGATGATGTCATATATTTCCATGCACCAATCAGGATGCAGCAACTTTTGAACCAATGGTGATGACGGCACTGTCAATCAAAACTGATAAAAAACCAAACCATTTGAAGTGTTTACTCTAATTAGAAATATTATCTAAAGGGTTTTTACTTGGACTTTGATTGTTGCTTCTTTAGTCTTTAATATTTAACAATATGACAAAATTGAAAAAAAAAAACAAATTTTTATCAGTTAAATCACCTCAGATAGTCTTAACAAAAATGCATTGCTAGAAAGGTATTACAAGAATATTGGATCTAAGAAAGTTGTCATATATTGTTCAGACCCTAAAGCCTTCTGAGACAAAGTTGTGAGTTTTTGCTTTATAAATAAAATTGACTTGATATGACTTTACAATGACTGAATGTGTCACAGTGCTGGCATATAGAGTTTCATACTTTGATGCATGAGAAGGATTCACACACTGGCAGAGTTTGTCTACATTATCAATTATTATCAAGGAGGTCATGGCACCAAAATTACCATATTTTATGTTTTATTCTATTTGTATTTTTTGCCACAGGAGCGCAATGCAGAGAGTGCCATTGAGGCTCTGAAGGAGTACGAGCCTGAGATGGGGAAAGTTTACCGGTCGGACAGGAAGAGCGTGCAGAGAATCAAGGCCAGGGAGATTGTTCCTGGTGATGTGGTGGAGGTTTCCGGTAAGAAGGGCTTCATTTTCACTGTTTTACCTACTGCATGAACTCAAAGTACATTCAGCCACTGAAACCGCTCAAGGAACAGCCATCGGCTGCAGCAGAGTATCTATATTTGGTGTAGGAGACATCATTGTGGTAAACTCCTGAAGGGCACAACAGTCTGCACTCACAGTTAAGAGCATCTGAGCAGATTGAAATAAAGACATTGCACAGGAAATCCTGTAATTTGTAAAATTGCTGCAAAGCAAACTGCCAATCAGCAACATATGCTGACTTTAGCCATAGAGGGATAAAGGTCAAGGCCAACTTACTGAAACAAACTCCTCAGAATAGGACTGAATGTTCACATCTGTATATGTATCGAAGAGCAGAAAGTATCTGCCCAGTTCTTCATACTACACAACAACAACAACTATATGGACATATTAAAATGGAGCCAGTGGTTGGTGTCTTTTCCTGTCATGAGATGAGTAAACAAAAGAACCAGCAGCCGACATTAGGAAATTAAACGAATCAATCATTAAAGGACCAGTGTGGGGTTTAGTGGCCTCTTGTAGTTGCTTCACTCTGCCTCTCCAAGCGCAAAGGAGAAACTATGGTGGCCGCAATACGTCCAACAAATGCAAACGGCCCTATCTAGAGCCCGTTTTCAGTTTGTCCGAGTTGTTGTAAAAACATGGTGGTTCCATATAGCGGTCTGCACAGAAGGTGACCTGCGGTGTCTCTAGATAAAAACACTAAACCTCATTCTAAGGTAAGTGATTATACACTAATAAAAACATACCTTTGAATAATATATTCCATTGCTGCCAATAGATCCTCCTAAATACACAATGGACCTTTAAGTCTGAAGAAAAACAAAATTCTTCTTCCGTTGCAAAGATTGCTTACACTTATATTTGAAAGTCAAATCATACACGTAATGTTTTCTATATTGTGGATACTACAGACTAAAAATATAATAATATTCAGAACACTTTTTAACTATGTAGCATGTACTAATAACTAAGCCAGAGCTTGTCTCTGTGGCTTATCAAAGACTTCTCAACCTTGGATCTAGATGGTGAGTGTTTTACAAACTCATACTCGTTATGTTCGACCTCTGCACCGCCAGCTAGAAACCAAGAAAGTGGCTGCAGTTTGCTTGTTCGACCTGATCTTTTTATTTGATTTGATAAAGAAGAAATCAAACTTCTCCGTGTCCTATAGCTCCTCATTTCATACACTCATATACTTCAAAAGAGTCACATGCACGTCTGTGTGTGTGTGTGTGTGTGTGTGTGTGTGGTGTGTGTGTGTGTGTGTGTGTGTGTGTGTGAACATGGCTCTTGATGTCCTTGAGAATGAACATGGGCCCTTTTAAGGCAGTGACAGAAAAAAGGGGTGGAGGGAAACTGAAGGAACTTGCTGCAGGAAGAAAAAAAACAAGCTTGAGTATAAATACACTTAATATCAACGGCCGGACTCGCTCCTCTGTCTCTCCCTCTGTTTGCTGTACACCTGTTCTTTTCATTTCATGATCTCCCCAAGGTCTCCCTCTCCCTCTGTCTCTGGCTGTGGTATCAGTTTTCAACAACAACACTATCCATCCAGAGTGCTAAAACCAGTCAATCAACCGGGCACCCCCACTCCTCCTCCTCCTCCTCCTCCTCCTCCTCCTCCTCCATGCTGCTTTAATGCTGCAGTCAGATTGATATGAAGCTGTTTTGTAATCCTACACAAACGTCAAAAGTTGTTAAATACATTTTGCTAATGAACTTTTTTGGTGCTTTTCTGTGTGTTTGTGTTAGTTGGTGACAAAGTGCCAGCTGACATCAGGCTCATCTCCATCAAATCTACAACCCTGCGTGTGGACCAGTCCATCCTTACTGGTAGGTTTGACGGGACAAATGGACAGACAAACAAAAAGTCTTTCTGATGTCTTGATGACCACCCAACCTAAAATTTGTGTTTCCAACAGGCGAGTCTGTCAGTGTGATCAAACACACCGATGCTGTCCCAGACCTCCGAGCCGTCAACCAGGACAAGAAGAACATGTTGTTCTCTGTGAGTTTTTTTTTTTCTACGTCCTGTTCAACCTTTTTCTTTTACACCTTTATGTTTCAAACCTGACAAACTTTCAGTTCATTCTCTTAAACGTTTAATTTTTATTCTCAACGTTAAAACTGCCCCTCCTCCTTTACCACTAAACCATTTTCACTTACTGTAGAAGGAAAAACACTAGGAATGTAATTGATAACATTTATGATGGCTCCTGGCTCTGTTCCATTTAGGTGAGTGAGTATGTAGGTAACATTTTCTAATTAGCATGAAACACAAAGCACAGCTGAGGTTGATGGAAATATAATTAGTTTTGGTCATTAACCAAAGTATTGGACACATCCAACATTTTTGACCTTATGATGGCGCTGGAAGAAAAGTCATGGAACTTGATCCTGAATGGACCCAAATGTCTGTATCAAACTTCATGGCCAGCCAATATTTTTAATATCAACCTCATGGTGGGGAATTCATCAAAGTCAGTATGTGTTTTGGGGACCATTCATTTCTATTCATAAGGTCGTGGGAATCCATAATATTTATATTTCAGTCTGTTTGGTCGAGGCTGACCAACTAACTTCATAAGGGTTTTCTCCCTCTCTTAAAACTGTTCAGGGCACCAATATCGCAGCTGGAAAAGCCACTGGTATTGCTGTTGCAACTGGCGTCGCCACTGAGATCGGTAAGATTCGTGACCAGATGGCTGCCACTGAGCAGGAGAAGACCCCTCTGCAGCAGAAACTGGATGAGTTTGGCGAGCAGCTCTCCAAGGTGGGTGAGGATGATAGACGGAGAGGCCTTTTGAAACTGTATCACCACAGTTTTTATTTAGTTATTTATTTTGTAAAACATTTAAGTTCTCCCTCTGACTGCGTGTCCTCCAGGTAATCTCCCTCATTTGTGTGGCTGTGTGGATAATCAACATTGGCCATTTCAACGACCCCGTCCATGGAGGCTCCTGGTTCCGCGGTGCCATCTACTATTTCAAGATTGCTGTGGCTCTGGCTGTGGCTGCCATCCCTGAAGGTAAGCCCCTGGGATTAACCTCCATCTGGTTGCCCAAGAAGATTATCATATTTAAGATTCAATCTTGTGTAGCTCGTCTATATGATTCTGAAGCTACCAGTCCATTAATAATTTAATGAAGGCCAATGGTTTATTATTGATCTTTACAATATTGTACAGTTTATTTAAGAGGAACGCCACAGATTTTACTCTGTTTACAGAGTACTGTTTGGGAGCAGCACAAAAAATTATAAATTGCCTTAAATGATGTCACCTGAGTCCATGTCAGCTGGGTAAAGACTACAAGTTTGAAAATTAAAAAAATCTGTAGATGTGGAGTTAGAAGGAAATGAGCTTAACAGACCTCTGCAGCCCTCTCATGTCTCTGCTTGAGGTTAGCAGCTTGAGGCTACATTAGTCACTACTAGCATAACAAACCCAAATCTCAGACTGAACTGTCTACAGTTGCATTGTGGGTAATGTCGGTGCAATGTTCTGGCAAGTTAGAAAAAGGATCAAATCTGTGATACTGCTGTAATGATATATATGCAATAATAAATTAGTGGAGGACTTTTGTCAAGTTGATTTGACTCAAGGTATGAACTGTCCAGTTTTCTTCATCCAGTTCATGTTTTAAGTTTATGTATTGAAGTCCCAAACTAAGAAGACTACAAATAAGTAAAGCCACTTTCATTTATTTGTTTGTTTTTGGTGGGTTTGGAGTTTCTAATGGCATGTGAGGCAAGCAGTACACCATGTACAGGTGGCTGAAGCAGCATATCTGGCTCCTCTTAACTTGGAGAAGCAGCTGTGTGTCACAGACAGGAAGCCAAACAATCTTTGTTTTCATGATGTGATTCTTTTGGTCCCCACCCAACTCCAAGAATAGATACAAGTTGGAAAGACGTTTGGTCAATAAATCAAGGGCTTGCATAGTTACTCAGCTCTGTCTTTACATCTAACTGGTTTATCCTCCGTTGTGATTCTGACAATCTATACTCTGGGACAGAAACAATCTGGCATTTGGAAGTCCTCTCCACCCCGTCACACCACAGTCAGCTGCAAACTGTGCCAATGCTCATCAGAGACCACAGTCTGATGATGCCAAAAGGACAACATCATCTGCAAACACAGATGCCATCATAATGACACTAAACTGGACACATTCCAGACCTTCTCCACACCATTGTCAGAGTTGATTTTTGCCAAGAATCTGAACACAGATCTGGTTGAATGGCTTGAAGCATCCCCCTCCCACAGGAATACCTTGGAAAACACAGCAGTTTGGATGTGCTCCAGCTGATGTGTTAAGGGCAGTCCATCACTATCGCCAGCCTGCCCAGAGTCCCTAAAGTCCAGGTGGTTTTGAACAGACATGTCAGATCATTCTTTCTTGTCACCTGGTTTTGGTTAAAGAAGTTCCTCAGAATGTTTTGTGCCCCTTCCAACCTATCCTTCCTGTTTTAAAGCAATGACTGTGTATTTCATTCAATACCTCTCTACATAATATCTTTCTCCATCCATCACAGGCCTGCCCGCTGTCATCACCACCTGCCTTGCTCTGGGAACTCGTCGTATGGCCAAGAAGAACGCCATTGTCAGAAGCCTGCCCTCTGTGGAGACCTTGGGATGCACCTCGGTCATCTGCTCCGACAAAACCGGTACTCTCACCACCAACCAGATGTGTGTAACTAAGGTAGGTTCAACATTTTTAATCCAGAAACTCCACTGGTGACTGAAAATGAAAGCATGTTTAATGATGACACTTAAATTGTTTTTTTTTCCATGCAGATGTTCATCATTGATAAAGTCGACGGTGACAATATTTCCCTTGGTCAGTTTGACATCTCAGGCTCAAAGTACACCCCTGAGGGAGAAGTGTAAGTGTAAAATCCATCAGAATTGTATGCCTCAGAGTTTATCAATTACTTTCATCAAAGCCAGCATGTCTTTATGACAGTTGGGCATTTCAAAACAATGACGTTAAACTAGTCTATACAGCAAGATGGAGTCTTCACACTCAAACAACTATAACTGTACTCCATTAATACACTGTGCTTGGGAGTCAAGATAATGAAATAGTTGCACTGATGCTAAAAACCTGTCCATGACCAAACTGTTCAGGAATAATTAAGGGAATCAATAAAGAATTGGGCAGGATCGATAATGGCATTGGTATCAATAATATCTTATCAATTCCAATCACTAGTTAAAATTAATAAGACCATGCAACACCATAACCCAGTCTTGAATAACAATACATTGGCTAAATATTTGTATTATTCTTTTCCTACCAGCACAAAGAATGGCTCGTCTGTGAAGTGCGGACAATATGACGGACTGGTTGAGCTGGCTACCATCTGCGCTCTGTGCAATGACTCTTCTCTGGACTACAACGAGGTCTGCAGAACATTCAAGAAACATTTATGTTAACATGAAACACACTACGTACTTTAACATTTACTGTTCTTTCTTATTTCTCCATTATGCAGTCCAAGGGTATTTATGAGAAAGTGGGTGAGGCCACTGAAACAGCCCTGTGCTGTCTGGTGGAGAAGATGAACGTGTTCAACACTGAAGTGCGTGGCCTGTCCAAGGTGGAAAGGGCAGACACTTGCTGTTCTGTAAGTCCACAACATATTACATACAGTATGTAGTGTTATCCATATACAAATACCAGCTAAAAAGGTGATTATATGTCCACTGCCCTCAAGAGGTCAGAAAAAAACAGCTATTGCAGGTTCAATTAATAAACAGTGGCTTAACAGATGCTATTTTTTTTTCTGCACTTCACCTCCATTTTCTAACAGGTGATCAAGCAACTTATGAAGAAGGAGTTCACCCTGGAGTTCTCCAGAGACAGAAAGTCCATGTCAGTTTACTGCTCTCCTGCCAAGTCCGCCAAAGCCCCTGTGGGAAGCAAGATGTTTGTCAAAGTGTGTGACCCAAGACATACACGTACACATACACATACACATACACATACACATACACAAACACATATATCGACTGGGGATACAAACTGAACAAAAGACATTATGACATCATAATAAAACATGTCAGTCAATTTGAAAGAAATGGCTTGAATTGAAGTTAAAGTCAATCAAGTCATATATTACACGTATACTTTGTGTCGCTAATGATGTTATATGTTGCGTTAACTGCGTCATCAGGGTGCTCCAGAAGGTGTCATTGAACGTTGTGCATACGTTCGTGTTGGCACCAACCGCGTGCCCCTGACTGGCCCACTCAAAGATCACATCATGTCGATCATCAAGGAGTGGGGCACCGGGCGCGACACCCTCCGTTGTTTGGCTCTGGCCACCCGCGACACACCTCTGAGGAAGGAGGAGATGAACCTGGAGGACTCCACCAAGTTTGCGGACTATGAGGTAGGTGACTGTGGACAGATAAACAAAGTATCTCCCTGGTGACATTTGGTTAAATATTGTATTATGCTTGGAAAGTTTTATGACAAACTATCTTACTTTTAACGTATTTGAAATTATAGGGCTTGAAGGACACTAAACTCTTGGCTTTCTCTTTTTGTCCAGGTTGACTTGACCTTTGTGGGCTGTGTTGGCATGCTCGACCCTCCTCGTAAGGAAGTAATGAGCTCCATCGAGTTGTGCAGGGCTGCTGGAATCCGTGTCATTATGATCACTGGTTGGTACACAAATTATACTGCACATAGTAATCTGGTCGTATAAGAAATCAAGCGAAGACTTAACAGAAACATTTTATAGGTGACAACAAAGGCACAGCTGTGGCCATCTGCCGTCGTATTGGAATCTTCTCTGAGGATGAGGATGTCACTGGCAAGGCCTTCACTGGTCGTGAGTTTGATGACCTCGCCCTATATGATCAGAAGAACGCCGTCCGAAAGGCTGGCTGCTTTGCCAGAGTGGAACCGTCCCACAAGTCTAAGATTGTTGAGTTTCTGCAAGGCTTTGATGAGATTACTGCCATGGTAAGAAGAAAATAACTTTGTTGTGTTTTTATATTAAAATGGAATAAAACCACTTGAAATAATACATTATTCCTCTCTGTCTCCCCTTCGTTAAGACTGGTGACGGAGTGAACGATGCCCCTGCCTTGAAGAAGGCGGAGATTGGCATCGCAATGGGCTCTGGCACTGCCGTTGCCAAGTCTGCCTCTGAGATGGTCCTGGCTGACGACAACTTCTCTTCCATTGTGTCCGCTGTTGAGGAGGGCAGAGCCATTTACAACAACATGAAGCAGTTCATCCGCTACCTCATCTCCTCCAATGTAGGCGAGGTCGTCTGGTGAGTACAAGATACTGAGGTCTGATAATAATTATTTCTTGTGGGATCTGAAGGTAACATAAGAAAACAGACCAATCACAAACGCTTTTTAAACTAAGAAACTAATTTCCCATACTCATTCCTTCAGCATCTTCCTGACCGCTGCCCTAGGACTACCTGAGGCCCTGATCCCGGTCCAGCTGCTGTGGGTCAACCTTGTGACTGACGGTCTGCCTGCCACCGCGCTGGGCTTCAACCCCCCTGACCTGGACATCATGGGCAAAGCCCCCCGCTCCCCCAAAGAGCCCCTCATCTCTGGCTGGCTCTTCTTCAGATATTTGACCATTGGAGGTACAATACATTTATATTCTCTCTCTGTCTGCAATTAAGCATTTGAGTGCAGGAACACAGACATGAAAGCATCTGTTACATCTTGTCTTTATACTAAATAGCAGATGTTTATGTCTATAGCCTTTTATTTAGTTTGATTAGTACTGATATTGCCAGTAAATCCCTCGTCTCATGGTGGTTGAAGCACTTGTGTGTTGTGGCAATTTCCTACAGTTGATCTAAAATGGCCTGCAACCACGTTTGATTATGTTTTGTCATTTAAAAGAACACTTCCACAGCTACATGAGACTTCAGTGTTTAAACATGCATCTGTAATTTTCATCTAAATTATGTTGTTTCCATGGTAACACATCCCTCTCATGGACCAAATTAACGCTGGTTTGTGGCTTCGACGACATCATCAAATACTCACCTGTCACATGTTTGTTCAAGATCTGAAGATGTGCCACATGTTCATATCAGGATAATTACTCTCTCTGTTTGGATGAAAGACTTTGTTTAAAACACTAACATCTCTTCCAGGTTATGTTGGTGCCGCAACTGTTGCAGCAGCTGCCTGGTGGTTCCTGTACTGTGACGATGGCCCAATGGTTACCTTCCACCAGCTGGTTAGTTTTTAACACTCTGCACCTGTGATACCCGATCACAAAGTCCAGCTGCTGTACTACAGAACCTCTTTACAAACACGCTTCATGCTAGGATCTTGGCTTCTCAGAGACCAAAGAATAAATGTTTCTGTCTTCCCTGTCAGTCACACTTCATGCAGTGCAGCGAGGACAACGAGGACTTTGATGGAGTCCACTGCGAGGTGTTTGAGGCTGCTCCTCCGATGACCATGGCTCTGTCTGTGCTGGTCACCATCGAGATGTGCAACGCTCTGAACAGGTCTGACTACACTGTCAACTCATAGGGCATTATGGGTACTTTCACCTGAGCGCTAAACCTCAACACTGTTTATGTAACACTGTAACAAAGTACATTTACTCAAATACTGTACTCAAAGTTAATTGTACTTGAGTATTTCCATTTTATTCCACTTAATACTTCTACTACACTACAATAAAGTGTGAGATGTATGTTGTATTACATTTATTTGTCAGCTATAGTTGTAACTTATATAATGAGCTTACTGCAGTACATACAACTGTTCAAATTAGCTCCACATTGTCTACAACACTAAACTACTGCTTACATAACACGTACACAGGCAAGTATTTTAACACTGTGCTATTGCTGCTTTTACTTTTAAAGGGTCTGAGTACTGTACTTCATCCACTGACTCTTTTGACCCCTTTGGACAAACATGCTTAAACAAAATATTTTTAAAATCTAGGAATTTCAAGGTCCTGTTGTACACATTTACTTTCCTGCATTCACCTCAGCAAACAGACATTGTTTCATATGCCCTCACACATTTTCAGTCTGCATTAACGTACCCCTCCGGCCTCCCCATCCAACCCCACCTTCCTCCTCCTCCTCCTCCTCCTCCTCCTCCTCCTCCCTCCCCCCCCAGCTTGTCTGAGAACCAGTCCCTGGTGCGCATGCCCCCCTGGAGCAACGTCTGGCTGGTGGCTGCCATGAGCCTCTCCATGTCCCTTCACTTCATGATCATCTACGTCGACCCCCTGCCCGTGAGTCTGGCCTCCTGCACTACAGCCCTCTGATCCAAAACAAACACCCATCTCCCTCTGCTCCTCCCTTACACACACTGCCTCTCCAGCCTCCATGTTCTTGCTCACATTCCCATTGCTTAAATACTTACAGATGACTAACAGAGGCGGCATTAAAGGTGACACACTGCTCAGCCTTCTGAGGCCTTTGTCAACTCTTCAAATGGTGTGACAACAAAGCCTCTCCTCATTTTTTCACAATTTCTTCACACAATACTGGGTGAATACTTTCAGTGGAGTATGTTTGAAATAAACACAAGTGATAACAAACTAACAGATATGCTCATGAATTCAATCTGATGTTCATTGATCTCTAGTGGTCACAGTTAGAAACTACAACGCATTCTTCATTGGGAAGAATACAGACATTCGTACTGATTATTATCGTTCATTCCTATCATCAGGTATCAAAAATGGTATTCACAGTCACATGAGGGCCAATCTCAACAGTATCTATATAATTAATATACAGATGTGCTTACTGTAAGACTAACGGATGCTGCTCTCCTCCACAGATGATCTTCAAGCTCACTCACTTGAACGTGGAGCAGTGGATGATGGTGCTGAAGCTCTCCCTCCCAGTCATCCTCATTGATGAGGTTCTCAAGTTTGTGGCTCGCACATACCTGGAGGGTAAGCTAAACGTGTGACCTGTTCACCACATTGTCCTTTATTCTATCAGTACGAGGTTCATAGTGTGTGAGACTACTGTGGAACAGATGTTGCCTCGCCAGTGTGTTTGAGAGATGTCGGCCTTAAGGTATTAAATACTAACACTGTATGCACACATTTTGAAGGAGCATGACTGATGCTGGTTACATAAGGAGTATGTATGCAGCTTCAACACACTGGGATGGTTTAACTCTGGCAAATAAAGATTATGCATTATATAATAATGAGATTATCTTTAATTTTAAAAATGTACCATAGTCAGAACTGTTGGGAGTGCAGCAGTTATGAGTCAGCAACATTAAAACAATAAATGAGGCTTCAACACTGGGAGAACACTGAAATCACCTTTGTTACAGTACATCATGTCGGTGAGTAATGAAGTGCAATGAAGACTGGTACTATAAGAAGACAACAGGCTTGTGCACCACGACCTTATGTTCTTACTGTACTATTATAATGTCCCACCGTTTATGATCACATCTAATAATATCTTCTAAATTATGTTTTTATGTTTTTTTTTTTATATATATTTTTGGAAATAACACTAATTAAAAAATGAATTGCAATGCACCGACCGTGTGTAGTGGTAATTAGTTCATTCAGATGTACAAATGTGTCCCTGTATTTGTATTCAGATCCAATAACTACTTTTAAAATACACAAACTGTGTGGGTCTAGATTTTAAGAACACATTGTTTCATCCTCCTTTAGCAATTCAAACATAATTTGTTGTCTTGTTTGATTAAATGATTGATTAATGGAATGTTATGGAATGTCTTTTAACCTCTTTTCCCTCTTTTCTTATTCCTGACACAGTTTTAATTCACTCCCACCCTCTTTCCTCTAATCTCTGTTGACTCTGATGAAATTTATCTAATTTTCCTCTCCTTGGATGCTCTTTTTTTCACCGTTCCCTCTCCTGACAATCCAGCCTAAACCTGTTTCCCCCTCTTCCAAACCCTGTAACAAAACCAGGTATTCCCCTCACTCGTGCTAATGGTTTAAGCACTCTGCATCGTGCACGCAATGTCCATTGTGTGTATGTTTGTGTGTGTTCTGTAGACTTTTTCTTTGTTGTGCAAATCTTTCTGGATTAATGCATTTGGATCCTGAGAGTAGCTGCGATCAGTTCGGCTGGCTGTACATCTGTCATGAACTGCCAGTAGAAATCTAATATTTGGTTTCAGTATCATACATAGTACTGTGGTTGGTGTTTATCGCTGAAAGCTTGAAAATGTTACTTTAGCTCATTGCTTAAAGTAGCTTGTAGCAGCTTGAAACAGTAAAGTGCCGGTTAGCACACTTGCTTTGATTATGCATTTACTGTAATCCAACTAATACATTTTGCCAACAAGGTTTAAAATTAGGTTAAGAATGAACATAATCACAATGCTGCTGGATTATGTTGCATTAGTTCTCAAACACACCATGTATGCTCAGTTGTGATTATGAAACAGCAGCCTTCTAATGTTTGACAGTGCTTTTAGATTTTATCACTTGGCACTGTCACAAGGTGTGCGTGTGTGTGTGTGTGTGTGTGTGTGTGTGTGTGTGTGTGTGTGTGTGTGTGTGTGTGTGTGTGTGTGTGTGTGTGTGTGTGTGTGTGGGGGGGGGTTGTATTGAGTTTAACTGGAATTTATATTTTATCTGTAATTTCTATTATATTCTATATTAAATTCTCTCTATGTGACACTGGTGATAAGATTGATAAAGGACTAAAATTTTAATAATTGTGCTGAATATTCTGGTTTGCTTTAAGTTACTTGCTGAAAAAAGGAACATAGCCTGCCAGCCCCTCTAAAGCTCACTAATTAACATGTTATACAGTATCTTGTTTGTTCAAAATATGGTTATATTAATTATACAAAACAAAAGTGTAAAAACAACTATTTGCTATTTTATGAATATGAGTGTTACATCAGACTATTTCTTGGCTCTAAGCAGTTGCCAGGCAACAAGAAGTTATGTTACTGGTCGCATCCAAAAAATAGTCCCACCCATAATCCTCAGTAAAAACCTAAATGTTTTGTTTTTACACTATGGTTTTTGTTCAGATTAAACAAGCTAAATATTACAAGTTTTAGAGGTGCTGGAAGGCGGATTTTGTTTGGACAGAGACAGACTGGCTCTTTTCTTGTGCTAAGCTAAGCTAACCGGATGATGGCTGTAGCTTTACTTCACTATGTGAGCGGTATAAACTAACTCTAGATATCTAATCTAATAAGCGAATCTCCCCAAAATGTTCCCAAAACGATTCCTTTAAACAAATGGACTATTCACTCTTAATGCAATCACATAACCTCAGCGCACTGCCCTTGCCCTCCAACTGACAGGCGTCTGTTTTCCTATCCAGGGAAAGTCTAGAGGCAAAGTGCAACAGAGAGCGGCTGAAGCAGCGAGAGAGCTGAGAGACAGAGGATGGAGAAAAAGGCTGAGCGCTCCCACTGAAAGAGAGCTGCCAACAGCCACTTGACGTGATCAAAACATCAAGTGGCATGAATACAAAAGAAAACACACAAGCCCTACACCAAAAAAAAAGCTGCAAAATATTTTTCTGTGTATGTACTGAAGTTAATATATAGGTGAGATTTATTAAAACTATTCTGTGTTGATTCTATTCTTAAAGAATAAAGATATGTATTAAAGACATTGTCAGACTCAGTGTCAGTGTTCAGTCTGTATATTTGCTGTTAATGGATGTTTAGCGCTGTTTCCTGATGGTTATGTTATGCAATAGAGCACAACAGGAATAATAATGTGGTCAATGACAACCAGTGAACCTGGTGTGACTGAAAACAGAAAACAGAAGAAGAAACCTTCTTCCAAATATTTAACTTTAAGAACAATTTGCCCCGCTTAACATATTACAGCTCTGTTCAGTAGCTATAAACAATTATGCATCATTTTAGAAATGTTATCATCTGTCTAAAGTTACCTACTTTATTTGATGATTTTCAACCTTTCATGACCTGTGACTCTTAGGCTGTATTCTGTATTAAAATGTGAAGATCATGCATTGTATTTCCAATTAAGTTGAATGAAATGATCAAGTTACAGTATATGAAACCCTATTTTATTATTTTATTCAATTATGTAGTTAAACAAATATATTATTATGCATATCAGTCCTATAAACTTCCTGACTGCATGGAGTTCTGAGCCCAGGGTTGAGAAACATTATCGTAGTACTGATGAACTGATGAAATCAAATGTTGAACAAAAGAAACAGACAGCCTGTCTTTACTTCTCAATATGTATTAACACAAAACAGACTGACGAGATATTACACCTCCACATTTCTTCATCGATTTTTACTTGTGTCCTCGTCCTCATCCAAATCAATTTGTCTAAAAGCGATCATGAGTTGTAGTTAGAAAAGGAATAGTTAACAATGCTAGGCTAGAATAAAAAGATGGCAAATTAATGCATATAATAAAATATCCCATCTGAAGTTCAGTTAATTTAGGAGAGTTTCTCTACTTTATAGCTCTTCATTATTGCACTGTTATCCATTGCTTTCAGAGGTCCTTCTTCACAGAAAAAGTTTGCATGGGGATTGATTGTGTAATTTGAATATCAATTACTGATACAGTGTAAAAAAAGTGTTGGACTGTCGAGTGTTTTGCTGGAGTCATGTCAGTTTTATCTACATAATACATTTACATATGTTTTAATACAGGAATAAACGTGTTACTGGATGTAAGAAAAAGGGAATGTTGTGTCTCCAAAGCATTCAAGGTTCATCAAAAATCACTTTGGTCACTAAGAAACAGTTCCGGTGACACCAAACCATCATCTCTGAAACATACAAAGGAGTAATGCCTCTTTAGGAGTATCCATCCAATGTTACCAGTGCTAGCAGCACCAGCTGTGATAATCCCAGTGGTCACGACATGTGGCAATGGTTAGTTGGCCCTTATTGGTCACTCTTGGGATGTTTTCTCTTGGTCTGTGCTCTTTGGTTCCAGTGTGACTGTATAACTCACGAGGCATCTGCAGGAGGGGAACCAGCTTCACTGACTCCCTCTTCCAGGATTTCCTTGACTTGTTCAAAACTCTCAGCCTGCCGAATTAACTCCAGCTTCACCTTTACACAGAGAGAGAGAGAGAGAGAGAGAGAGAGAGAGGTCAGTTTTAACAACTTCATTCAAGTTCAACCATCACTACTCCACTCAAGCTATCTCCTACAACTGTCCTTAGCCTCTTACCTGCAGTGACTGGGAGAGCTGGACAAAGTCCATCTGTACAGTCTGGCTGGTGTCGACCTGGGAGCGCAGACTGATGACTTGGCTACGCAGCTCCAGACACTGCTGCTGCAGCGCCGCCTGACAGCCACAGAGAGAACAGTCAAATGAGATGTCTGATATGCAAATGTATACTTTAGCAACTCCTAGTGGCAGTATCAACAAAACATTCTTCAGTGGATGGAGTTGCTCAGTTGTCATGGAGAAGGTGGAGTTGTCATAAATGTGACCAAAGTATGGAATTTCAGCCGTGCTCATACAGTATTTGAGCTTGTAACCCTTTCTGTTCAAAGATGATAACTGAGCAACTCCATCTGCAGAGGAAGACCACAAGAGCTGGTTGATTGAAGTTGGAAATTTTGTTAAGATTAGCATTCCCAAGAATGAGACCAGCCCACTACAAACAGGATTCATCACCAGTATAAAGAACAGCGCTATATACTTCACTGAGGCACACAGACAGCAGTTAACAGTTCAAGCAACAACAGTAACAACTAAGTTTAGTGCTGAAAGAGCAGGTTGGATTTACTTTATCACTACTGAGGGCCTTGTTGGTGCTCTGCACATGAGAGAGTGCCACCCGCAGGGCTTCCAGTTCAGTGCGGCAGGCCAGCAGTTCAGCCTGCAACTGGTCCTTCTGGGCCTGGATCCTCTCTGTCTCTGTCTTCAGACTGGACAGCTGCACTGCAAACACAATCACATACAAGGCGGCTTAAAGTCTGTCCTAGGAGATCAGTCAGTGCACCATCAACAGAAAAAACACTGTGATTAAGGAAAATTACAGCTTATTACAAGTTTTCAGCCATCAGTATGGTTGCTCATGATAACACTGTACTCACCAACAGGGTTCAGAGGTTAAAGGTTAAAGAAATCTGAATTAAATGTAACCCTACACCAATCACAAGACCTACTAATTGGCTTAAAATAAAGCATTAGTTGTTCACTCACCTTCTAAAACCTCTGATGACAGTAGTTGCAGTAGGAGCAGGTAGGAGGAGAGAAAGGGAGAAAAAAAAATGTGTAAGCGTCACAACGGTCAGTGTTGAAAACATGTCCATAATAATAATAATAATAATAATAATATAATCCACAGACCATTCTCCTCTGTCCGGGTGTCCAGCTGCTCCCTCAGGTTGACAATCTCAATGCGAAGACGCTCCTCACAGTGCGCCCCCTGCAGGTTAGAGTTCAACAATCAGCGCACACACTAACAATGCAAGCAGATAGATAGATAGATACTTTATTTATCCTCAGGGAAATTCAAGCTACACAGACACACATACAGTAACTATAACTAAAACTATAAATTAAAAAAAGTACATATATCTGTATATATCATATCTACTTTGCGCATGTGTTGTGGTTGTCTGCCAGAAGTTGTCATAAATTGACTTTCTATCAGTTTTTACCACACACTTTTTAGATCTTGGTGGTTTTTAACTATATATTTTAACCAGATGAAGGATTGTAGTTATTGGACGTCTCTGTAAGTGACACGGTGAGCTAACATTAGCAGCATCAGCGTCGGAGAAACAATGATTTTTAAGATGAAACTACTTTATTCAGAGTTTGTACTGGTTTTGATCACTGGGTCTATTTGTTTTGGAGAGGAGGAGACCTCTGCAGATAATTCAGCTCCGGTATAAACCTCCTTCAGTGATGAACAGTGAAGGAATGCTAACCTTCATGATGTTAGCAAACAGAACCAAAGAAACCAAAGAAACCAAATAAACGTAAACTACCAACAAAATTGAACATGAACACACACAAATGCTTACAGTATAAGCACCTAACTAAAGGGAAGACACATAATCAAGTTCTCACAGGTTTATGTTGCCTTTACAATGCAATATGAAACTACACTTACGCAAATAATGTCAAATACATTATTTTAAGTTTTTCTATAATCTGCGTTTATATGAGTTTTCAGAAAATGGGTTCCAAGTGAGTTTTCCTTGCCCTGCAATCGTGAAACAGATATACTGTAAATGAAACCCTAGAACGGTAATTGTACCTGAAGTGTTGGTGGGAATGATGAGCTGGACTCTGGTCCCTCATCCTCAACCTCCTCTCCTTTCAGTCTGGACAGCTCACTGCACATCTTCCTCTGGGAAAATGATAATTCTGCCTGGACACACAAATGCAGTTTTTAACACCTACTCCAACTGAGTAACATGGTAATAAATTGGCACACAAATACCTTACAGTATGGGTACTTATACAGACTTCCCAGAGGAATCAAGTGATTACTGCTGGTTGTATAACTGTGTGATGGATGAGTGAGGCATCATGCACATGGGCTACACATTTAAGGCAAATACACAATACGAAACACTTCTGTTCTTAGCTTTCTTTGATCAACGCCACTCACATATGTACAGTAAATGTATAACTGAAGCCAGCGGCTGCTTAGCTTAACATAAAAACTGATAACATGTTAATAAGACAGAGCTGAGCTCGCCTTTTCTGTTTCCACTCTTTATGACAACCTAAGCTAACCGACTGTAGCTTCCTATTTACAGTACAGACATGAGCATGGTATCAATTTAACTCTATCACTCACCAGCCGACTCTGGACTGCATTCTGTGATTGGCTAAAAGACTTCTGTAAATCCTGGAGTAGGGCCTCGGAAGTGTGGACCTGAGACTGGAGCATTGATACCTGAACACACAAACAAAGGAGTGTAAAATTCTGCAGCCATCATATCCACTCTGTCGTGTGTGTGTGTGACTGGCTCACTCTCTACACACTCGCTGCTGTATACGCACACTCAGAGCAGTGCTGTTCACCTGTTTGTGTGTGTGGTTCGTCTGTGTATCCAGTTCTCTCTCCAGCTCCTCCTTCTCAGCCTCCAGCCGACTCACCTCCCCTCGCAGCTCTGACACCTGCCCAACACAGCACACCTTTATTACACTGCAAAGTCATTTGGTCAGACTGAAAACCTAAATTGCACAGATTGGAGTGTGAAGATGCTTTTTTTCTATTGCTATACAATAAGGTGTATTTGAACTAAATTTCAACATGTGGATTTGTGTCTATAAAAGACGCAATGATTCAATAAAAGTGTAAAACCTAAGCTTTGAAACATATATCATAGTTTTAAATCTGTACCTGAGCATTGAGTGCATCCCAGTCGCTGTGCGTGACCAGCCGGTGTCCAGCTGGCGGCAGGTAGATGGCTTCAGGCACCAAAGTTCCTGTGGAGACCAGAGAGTCGGTGTCGTCCTGAGCGTGGAGTTTTCTGGGCAGAGAGGGCGTGTCTAAGGAGAAGGAGGACAACGAGGCCGAGTCGCAGTGTCGCAATGAAAAATACCCTTCTGCCGTAAGTGCTGTCCCTTCTCCCTCCGCCGCCTCGAGCTCCGCTGGTTGGTTGTGCCTCCTGTCTGTCGATGCCGTGGCCTCGGCCTCTGTCTGGCTGTTGGTGATCGGGGATCGGGAGTCATTGCTGGCGACTTCTGCATCCATCCTGGCTCTCCTTCCACTGGTCTAACAGGTAGAGGAAAAACAAACAGTGGGATTAAACCCCAACACTTGGAGAAAAATATGTGAAAGAACATACAAAGTCAAACACTGACCACAGACTGTCCACTGGCTCTCTTCCACTCCACAGGCTGAGACTGAAGAACTGCTATTCTGGCCTCGTACTGCGCTGCTGTCTCTGTAAACACAACAGCACAATCAAACAACGATGAAACCACTTAATGTGTAACCCCTGTGTAAGCTTTTCCCAGTCCTCTCCCAACCTTTTACCTTTACCTACCACATTTTAGTCTGCTCATTCTGAATTTGTATCAAGTGTTTAACTAATGCTACAGATTGAAAGTCAACAGGATGATGATAAATATTATTTTAGTCATTTGAAAACACAAAGAGGAAACAAACACCAAAACCAAAAACCATAGAGCTGTTTAATTCCCACATATTCCCAGATACTGCTTGTGTATGCATTTACTGGAAGCACAATGACTTCTTTTACACTCAATATGTTCAAAAGTCTTAAATATGCTGTGGTATTCAGAAAGCACTTGAACTGCAGGTTCCACTTTTTCTTTAGAGCTTTTAAAGGCCCGGTATCTCAGTACATATCTGACTGGATTGAAAGATAAAAGTCAAGGTCTCTCGGGTCCTCTAAACAGGCGTCTCACTTGTTAAATGAAAGCTATGAAGGCTGCTTATATCCAGACCTCTTATCAAAGCAGGCTTATCTTCTCTTAAAACTGTGTTACATGCACAACTATATTTTCCTGCTTGAACTTATATATGCTTTCATTCATCATATGCTGTTACTGTATTTATGTTAAGTACTTGGAGTTTGTCCAACAATGAGATGGTAATCTCTGACTCTCTTACTTACAGCTATTAGCAATTTCTTGGGAACATTTACTGAACAGAGTAAGTTATTGAGTTCTTTGAAAAAGAAAATATCATGGCAGAGTGTGCTGTGATTTACAATACTGTGGCAAACAGCAGAGAGTAGGAGACGCAGCTTTCAGCAGTGTCCTCAGGAATTGGTTGACGTTGTGTCTGCTAAATTATTTGACATAGAATATTAAACTTAAATATTCTTTAATAAAGTTATTTAAGAAAAAAGTCTCCTGAGTACCTTTGCAGAGTCATATCGGTGCAAAATGGACATATAGATATATTTTCCTTCCAGCTCAAAGGTTCACCATATTGTCAGCCATATTGGTAATCGGTGAATTCTCTCCTTCTACAATCGGTATCAGTGTCAACAATCCAATATGGGTCAGAAACACACTATTCTTATCACACACATGTAAACATGCAGACACAGCCAAACACACACACACACACACACACACACACACACACACACACACACACACACACACACACACACACACACACACAGACCTCTGAGAGCCTCCTGCAGAGACTGGATCTCTTGATCACATTGTTTTTGAAGCTCTGCTAGTTCCTCCTGTTTGCTCAGTTCACAGATCGTCGCCACACCCTCCCAGTGTTTGACCTGAGCTCGGCACTCGGCTAGCTGGGCCTGCAGGCCGGCCTCTGAAAATTAAAAACAGGTTGCTGTGTTTTGCCTTCGTTACGTTGTTTTAAATATGAAAAGACAGACAAACAGTGAGTATCATGATTAAAAGGAATCTACTAGCAATCAGACCTAAATACCTTATTATAAGATAAGAAGCTCATCTGTTGTCACTAATCTATCTACTGAGACCTTTGCAACAAGCAACTCTAAATTCCTTGTGTTGTGAAGCTGCAAAGTATGTTGTAAGTATGTCATCCTTGTTAGGTGTGCACTTAGGTTGTATAGCTATCTGAAAGTGGCATACAAATCCTTTAAATATACAGTTCTACCAGTGATGTAATAGTGTTTGTGTATTTTTTTCAAGGATTAGGCCTTAAATGACACCACCTGACACAATTGTTAGTTGTTTGAGTGGATGACAGGGCACATAACCAGTTAATAACAATGTTTAGTACACTGTGAGATCAATGAGGAGAGTGAACCCTATCTATATTTGATTTTAAAGTGTCCAGTGTGTAACATTTAAAAGATCTATTGGCAGAAATGGAATATAATATTCATAGGTATGTTTTCATTATTGTATAATCACCTGAATATAGGAATCTTTATGTTTTTACTACCTTTAAATCAGGTGTTTTTATCTACACACGCCACGGGTCGCCCTCTCTGGAGCTTGCCATGTTGAACTGCCATGTATCTACAGTAGCCCAGAGGGGACAAACACTGGATCTAGATACGGGTGTTCGTGTTTTTTGTGGCCACTATAGTTTCTCCTTTGTGTGTGGAAGAGGAGGGTGACACGACAGAGTTGTGATCTGCAACTACAGCGCTAGATGCCACTGAATCCCACACACTGGACTACACACAATTATTGTCTTCTGATGTCACTAAATAAAACCCAGTAAGTAGCTTTAACCCCCAAACTAGGCTTACACAGTGGATGAAGGCAACAAAAATGAAATTGAAACTGAAAATGTACAGTGTGTTATCCAACTGTTAAAGCCTGGGGTCTGTTAGACCACAGAGAGGTGAGGAACAAACTGCTGTGAAACGAGGAGTAACAGAACTTCAAATGCTGTGTTAAAAGTCTAAAAATGCATTGTATTTAATAATGGGTAACAGCACAACAGGTGTAATGTCTCTGTTTCCGTAGAGTGCCTTTGAACCATCAGTCCAAAATCAGGTTCATAAATGTTTCTCTTAATATAAGAGGGAAAGACAGACTCTAAACACCTCATTAGGGTTTACTGGTTGATGCTGTCATTGTCTGTTACTGTTGGTCAACATGTTTAGGACCTACAGTTGCGACAAGTCTCAAAAGAGATGAATTTATTGAAACAAATATGGCATAAATAGGACACTAGTAAAGGTGAAAGAGAGCTGTCACATTGAGTTAATGTATTCATGCTGAAGAAGGTTAAACTCACTTTGGTCTGCAGCATTGACAGTCTACTGGACCCCCCCTTTGGTGGTGTATTAGAGGACCCCCGGAGCCCAGTTTGGACACAAGTAGCGTAAAGTGTGAGCTAGCAGCTAGCACCGCCCGTTCATGTCTATGGTCAACGATGCTAACAGGCCGTCTAACGCTATCTGACCCGAGCTGCTGCCACGGCAACAGGTTCCAGTGTCTGAGACAGACGAGCAACAAGTTAACGTTAATGTTTACTGACGCTCAGCTCGTAAAGAGGTCGCTATCTCCTCACAAACCCACCCCCGTGAGGTGAGAGGCAGATTAAAGTTTAACCAGAGGTTTAACGTTGCCGGTGTTTTATTTTACCTGAGTGTTCACCCTCGGAGCTCATCCTCTCGTCAGACAGGAGCTCACCGGCGGGGGACCGTCTATGAAGAGTCCCAGAGAGCTGCGGCAGCCATTGTGGACGAGCAGCGGGAGTTCAGTGTGGAAATGATCAGCGCAGTGTCAACTTCAGGAAACAACTTTCCCCGGTCTAAGCCTGCGGAAATCACGTCAACCTGTTTCCTGTTCACAAATACCTTCCCTCTTTGCCTTAACTTGGGCTCTTCTCGACTTTTGGGCTGCATTTACTGTTTATTTTTTAAATTGTGGTTAAATACCAATAAAATAGGTGAATGATTTGCTTTCTGTAAGTGCCACACCCTTTATGGACTTTACATATGCTGTCCACTGTTTGGTGACCACTGGAGGTCACTGGACCACATTTTGAACAACAGTCTGTATATGAAACCACATAATGTATGAAGTTAGTGAACTAATCAATACAGTGTTTTTATTAACGAGTTATTATAGTTCTGTATTTTTCCTCAGTTTTTATTTTTTTATTTTGGTTTTTAGTTCAGTTTAGTTTTTATTGTTTAGAAATAATTTGTTATTATTTATTAATTATAGTTCTGGTGTGTTAGTTTTTTTTTTTATTATAATATGCGGGGTATTTGTCAGGGCCCAGATTTAATGTAGACACCCCACTCTCAATAAACAAATGCACCAATGCCTCCTCATGCATGTTGACAGACTTTAAACTAAAAAGACATTTCCTGTAAATTATTATTTTATTTTAGTTAGTTTTGTAAGTACACAATATTGTTAATTAGTTATTTTTGTAAAGTCTAGTTTTTATTTTTATTTCAGTTAACTAAAACATTTTTCACACCTAGTTGTAGTTTTGACTTTAGTTTTAGTTAACTATAACAACATTGTAACATGCATGAATGACTGATTTAAAAAATAAATTTTTTCTCTTCCTATTCTGAGGGATCAACTATTTTTGCATTTGATTTATTTAATTTTTTGCCATTTTTTAACCTCTACAAATGAAAAGGTCAGAGTGAAGGCAGTGTAGTGAAGGATTCTTTATCTTGAAGAGTGTTGTGCTAGATCCACATTGATGTTAAAGGTTATACAGTCCTCTCTGCACAGCTTTTGTATTTTGGAGTAGCTCTCTGCAGGAGGCTGGGCTTTGTCATCATAAAAAACGTTTCTGTTCTGCTCTGTCGTGGCTCCATGTAAGTCGACCGCACAGAAAAACTAAAAATCAGCACAAAAATGAGTTTGCATGGAAAGGTGTCCTTCTCACAGAGCTAGTTGGAAGAGCAAAGTGCAAAATGAGCTTTGGCTGTTTGTTATCAGCTCTGGCAAGTCACTGGCCCTCACATTCTGCAATTTATTGTCCCTGCTGTGGCGAGCAGGTCACTTTTCATACTGCAGGTTGATATGATGAGTCCTCTGGTGTCCTTTACACAGAAAGACTTATGTAATCATCAACTTAAACTGAAATGTTTGTTCACTCGAGAGGGACTGTTTCATCACCCTTCTTCTGTGTAAAAGAGCAAGACACGATTTAAGTGATGAATGAACAAAAAGGTGAAAAATATAATCCCTGAAACTAGGAAACTGGATTTTATTAGCAGCAGCTTTGCAGTTCAGTCTTTCTGCACCTGCTTCCTTTGCTTGACAAAGGCATGAGTGCACAAGCTTTATAGTTTCCTGTGTTTGGCTTTCAATAAAAAACTCCACAGCATCTAAAATGACTTTTGTTCTCACCAAACTGGAAACCATTTGATATGGGGACGGCACACAAGTTGTTTTTGAGCTTCAAAGTTATCCATCTGTGATTATAGCAGAATCTGTACACCTACTGTACACACTGTGGCCAAAAATGAATTCTATTAATAGAATTGACTCAACTCGACTCTCTAGCCCTCATACTCTTACACACTCCTCTTCGATTTTCATCTCTTCATCTAGAAATCTGATATCTAGGGAAGGCAGACATCCTGCCTGTCTTATCTATTTGCAGTCAAACAGGGTGTGGCAATAACTAAACTGAAGCTAAGAATACAAAGAACAGATGTTTCAGCCATATACTTTGCTTATGGAAACTCTTCCCAAACCACACACATTTCTGTATTTTCAGATAATCTTGCCATCTTCAAATGCAGACTATAAAATAAAGATTTTCAAGAAAGGAGTCACACCTAAGAACAGAGGATGAACATCAGCTAATGCAAATCAAGGCTCAAGGAATTTACTCAGAACAAAGTTATGAAAATGTATTTAAATAGTTTTCAAAGATCAGAATAATTCTCAAGGAAAAGACTCCACCTCATATATTGAAGATTATTTTTTTTATTTAAGTCAGTTGTAATTAAAAACATGGTCACAATGTAGAACAGGAAAGTACAAAAAGTTGAATTAGTTATTGATTAAATGTTTGATTGCTAGCTCACAATCCTCATTTTTCAATATCAGTTGTGCGGACTAATTTAATATTCTACATGATGGCTAAACAGACATCCATGATGTAATACTACACAGTCAGGTACCGATATAAAAAGCTGGTGAAAGTCTTCAGAAACACTAGCTCATACAAAGTGACTCATGTAAAACAGTGCTATATGCCGTTCAACCAAAATACAATTTCTCTGATAAAGGAATATTATAAATACATTGCAGGTTTTTAAATATCTTAAAGTGGTATGAGCCTGAATTCCTTTGAGTGGAGCAGAGGCACAGAATACATGTATATTGAATGCTCACAACAAATAAGTGATTAGTAACAAAAGCTCACTTGCCATGAGCCCAAACCCTGCAACCTATCTGCAGGTAGTGTGGTTGAAGAGCTCAGAGGTAACGTCATCTAATAGGTAAACAGATTTTACAGTATCCAAAGCACCACAACGGCACCGTGTGCTTACAACTTTATCTCCGACACAGCATCCAGTGGTCAGAGTGACATGCAGGCTGGTGTGAAACCTTGGAAATGCTTTGATTTCATTTGTTCCTACGTCAATGTGGGGATGCTGAGTTGTGTATGTCTGTTTCTCTTTACAAGTCCATGTCCTGATCGCTGACGCTCTGGCGAAGGTATTCTTCATACAGCTTTTTCTAGAAGGAAAGAAAAGGACAGTTAAACACACCATGATATTTTTATTGCCAGTACCACCAGAGTCGGCCTCTCACTCTCACACACAATACCTTTTTGGTCTTGACCACCTCTTGAACGTACTCTAGCTTCTCCTGCAGTTGCCTTTTCTGTTTGCCTGACAGAGTTGATTGAGTCCTGCAAAGAATTGAGAGGGAAACGATGAGATTTGTCATCAACATACAAGCTGATGTTGGAAACATTTTTAACAAGTCCCAAAACCAAATGCATCATGTAACACAGATCATCTTCTTGATTCCACAAGTACATTTGGGAACTGAAAGTGTCACCGCTGCAGTAAAAAAAAAAAGGGGGGAGGGGAGTGAAAATGCAGTAAAATATTATATTATATTATATTATTACTATTAAGAAATACTATACAAATAGAAGCTGAAATTACAAGAATATGATGTACAGTAAAATAGTAGTGTATGTACAAAACTGTGTTATAGTTAGCTAACTAACCATTTTCATTATCAATTAATCTGCTGATTGTCCGTCTTCTGTGATTTATAAGCAGGTGATAAAGAAAGCAGCAAATTCTTACAGACATTCTCACAAACACTATTTGGCATTTACTGCTTCAATAATTATGTAAATTATTAAATTAGTTTATTATTGCAAATGTTTTTTTTTTTAATGAAAACCCTGGGATAAAAGGGTAAATTAAGACTGAGCATTTATATAAAATTTTTAAAAAATGGTATTCCCATACCTGAAGGAGAAGCGTGCGATGATGAGCAGGAGGAAGGAGAGGAGGACCAGTCCACCACAGCTGTAAAGCTGCTGCTCCACAGAGAGGGACTCAAACACTCTCACTATGGGATTCTGTGGATTACAAGAGCAGCTAAATTAGACTTCACTGCTTTATTTGTAGACTACACAACAATTACAACCCAACAGTGAGCAGTCGCTTAAAAGGCTCACCAGGTAGATTGAGAGGGTTTCTGTGCCCTCACGGCCCAGAGCCATGTCCAACAACTCCTGGGACAGAGTGCCCAGCACCAGTAAGGCCATCAGAGCCATAGGGACGCTGAAGCCCAGCAAGGTCAGGAAGCAGCTCTTACAGCGCGCCCGACGGTTCCCAACACTGGTCTGCCTGTGAGAGCAGAAGGTCATGGTTATTCTCTGAAGGCATCGCTGAATGATGCTGCTGCGGGTGTCCCACTGATCTGAGATATCTGCACAGGGGTCAACTAAACAATATTTAACTTAATTGTAGAGTAAAGTATGCAGGAGCTAGGTGAGGTTACTTCTTTGCATTTCAAATTGCAGTGTAACTCAAAGTGCTTCTGTGTGTTACCTGTCGTTGATGAGCGTATCAGTGATGGCCTCGCTGATGCGCTCACAGTCCTTCTCCAGGGAGTTCAGGGTATTCTGGACTGTATGGTTAATAGTTTTCTCAACGGTGC
The DNA here is from genome assembly GCF_905237075.1 of Dicentrarchus labrax. NCBI lineage: Eukaryota > Metazoa > Chordata > Actinopteri > Moronidae > Dicentrarchus > Dicentrarchus labrax. The sequence continues at coordinate 1,538,320 of NW_026136722.1, read as the reverse complement.
GACACACCTCCTCAATCTGGTTGACACAGCGACTTTGGCTGAGGACAGGAACACATAAAAAAAATTTAAAAAAACGGAATTACAAGTCAAGTCAAGGAAGCAGAAGTAAGAGTATGGCAAAGTGTACGATCACCTAGAACTCAAACTGCAACCTTTACCTTATTTGGATTAGGAATGTAGATGGTGGGCATGTCAAAACCACATTTGTTGAGTCCCGGTCTCTTGCAGAGCTCCTGGACAATCTGCATCATTACTCTCTGAGACAGCCAGTCACAAAAAGACAAAGAAATAACACAGGAGGAGAGGGACGAAAGATGTCAGTTCCTGTTTTTGAGTATCATTTAGATAGAGAATTTATGGAGCTGAATGTCCACTTACTTACTACTACTACTACTACTACTACCACCATCCTGCACTGGTAGAGACACAGGACAGCAGCTTTCAACTACCCACACACTTAAACCGTGAAAAGGACAGGTTCTATTTTAGGTTATCATTCGTCCTAGAGGGGCCTAGGCCTGACAATATAAGTACATAGATAAGTGAAAACTCTTTTTTTAAACTTCTACAAAGTTGTTTATATCAGGGGTATCAATAATGCATTTTTCTTTAACTGAATCAAGCTTTTAAACAGAGCTGTTGCTGTGCATACCTGTCTGTCCGACTCCCCCCCAGCCTCGTCAGCCTTGCTCAGGTAAAAACGCAGTCGATCCCCGTGTTTGTCATTCAGACTCTCCACAATGTTGAGGGTGCGCTTGCACAGAGCCTGACCCATGGGGTCAAAGAAGACCAGAATCAGGTCACAGAGATCACCTGAGAGTGACAGTGGGAAGGACTAAGGTTATTTTATGTTTTATTTAATAAACAGACTGAACACCTTTTACACAAAATCTATTGAATAATACATTGTTATTGTATTAAAAAGTATGCTAATGGAAGTGTGATATCACAGTGAACAACCTCTCTTTTTTTTTAAACATGGTTCTTATTTAGACATTTAGTTTCATCATACTGTAGCAATATGATTCCAATGAAATATGATCCACAAGCTTGAGCCATGCGCTTTGAGGCAATTGAGGTTAGCTTGCAAAGGAAGTGGTAAAAGCAGCAGCTAGAAAAAGCTCACTAATAGCATACAGGAGCGCACACGTCCAGTAAGATTTTAAAAGGGCCCTTAAGTAGCCAAGTTTATATTCTTTCATGTGTGAAAGCAAAGTCTGGTGAAGATGATGGATCATGAAACTAAATGTCTCTAAAGCAAGGCTATTTTAGTTCCAGTTCTTCAAAATTAGAAAATGCTTTTAACACTACCATTTACAATAACTCAGTGTCTCAACACCAGCTGCCACAAGGAGGAGACCCTTGATAACTACAGTGCGACAACAGATAAGATCAGTTAGTTAGCAACCCACCCAGCCACAAGATCACTTCATCCACATCAAAGGGATACTTCATATCGCCATCCACCAACCCTGGCGAATCCACAAATGTCACCAGGCTGAACCGTTTCTGTCGCGATGTGCAGATCTCTGTGCTCAAGTACTCTGAAACACCTAGAAATCGATTCAAAGAGACCCAACAGGTAGAACAATGTTTGATACTGATACACTTAACATTAAAATAAGACATTTTGCTGAACTATAAAATTAAATCCTCTATTTGGTTGTAAAGGAAACTGCGGCAGAAAAACCTGAATGTTTGTTTGAGTAACACAAGAACAGTGAGTGTGGGCCTCATGGCTGTATCAGTGCAGACAGACTATGTACAAGTAACATTCAAATGGACACACAAAGCAGCAAATCTCTCCATCAAAATACTGGGAATGTGGGAAGGGATCAGGGCTGCGGCCGCCTGAGGGGATGCAGTTTCATTACAGTGACTGGGAAGGATTGGGGCTGCAGCTGAAATCTCACCTTTGAAGTGTTGCAGAGGCTTGAAGTGTGGATATAGATGGAGGGTGGCATTTCCCTAAAAGGAAAACAAGAACCAGATCAGCCGGAGAGAGTTTGTGAACCAGGTATCAGAATCTCCAGATGTACTTAAATCACTAGAGAGGAACTAATTTAAGTGAATGTAATAAGTCATTATCATGGGGAATGACTTAAAAAGGAAAGCTGCCATTAGCATTATGACTTGAACTTAACTTGTAACTGAAAAATAGTCAATGCTGCAACATGAGGAATATACCAAATATACACCTATTTTACAATAAATGACACCTTATTGTTTCTGTACTGTTGCACTCACTGTAAGAGATTCTCTCTTGCGTCCACTTGTAACAAAGCTGAAGCCCTGCGTCTCAATAGCCACTCCGGTGCGCTGGATGTGCTCTTCAACATACCTGACAACAACAAAGCATAACAAACTGAAACTACTGATAAAACAATTTAGTGGTGCACAGTGGAGGAGAAATATTTATTTATGTCAGTTGTCTAAAGTAAAATCAATGAAAACTATATCATTCACTAAAATCAATAGTCTGGTTCATACTTTATATTGGCTGACACAAAGATTACAGTAAACACTCACTCATACACTATGGACTGCATTTTATAGACTAAACATTCCTATATATTGCATGTTATATCTGTTATATCTTCTCAACATGCAGTTCTCTGTTGCGTGCTGTTTGTATTTCATTGTGTTGCATTGTTTTTCTAATCACTGAGTCGTCTGATGTTGGATGGACAGACTTGCTCTCTATGTTAAATCCAGTTTAACTTACCAGTTGATGAAGGAGCTTTTCCCAGCGGAGTGGTTGCCCATCAGCAGCACAGTGATCTTTTTCCTGGGCGGCAGCAACTTCACGCCAACAGATTCGGCTACGGAGATCAATCCTGGACAAAGACAAGAACATGATCCAAACAATCACTGATAAATACCTTACAACCGGTTCAATGGTTTTTAATAAAGTCAAGGGTCTGTGTATCTAACAAACATAAAGCCATCATGCTGCTGTGGAGGCACCTGTTGGACGGCCAGAGTCAAGTGCAAGCAAATGGCCTCAGACCTTTCAGTAGGAGTATTTATTCTTTAAAACAAACTGAGAAAGCATGCATGGCATTTTTTAATATTGCTGCACCATTTTATGGGTTCCCAGAATCCCTTTCTCTAGTGAGCTAAACAGCTACAGGACTACTTAAAAAGTATATTACAAAGTCGGTGACTCATCATTCCTTAATAACTTAACAAAGCTAAGCTGCTAGTGTAGCTCGCACCAACGCTGACTGGCTCCACGTCAGACAAATGAATCGATCAATCTGTGCCTGTTAACGTCAGCTAGCTAACAGTTAGCCGCCTTACCAAGTTAACGTTAGTTAGCTAACCCCCGGTCAGCAAACGGCGGGTTAACTTAACTTTATTACCAGATAGGTGAATGTTGGGGCTACTTCCAGGGAGGCCAACTCACCACTGTCGGGATCCGTGTACAGATGATGACAATCCCGCAAGATGCGCTCATCGCAGGACACACCGCCGGTTATCGAGTCTGCGTTTGCGGCGCTCCGGTTCTTGATTTTCCCGGACATTGTTAGACAGTGGTGGTTACTAAACTTCTGGAGAGACTTGTTCAAGCATCCAAAGTCAGCGACTCTCTGAACTAACGTTAGCTAACGAAGCAGGTTTGCCTTGTTTGAATCGCCCCGGTCTACTGAAACACGGGGTTGAAACGTACCTCGGCCACGTCGTCAGCTAGAGCGGCTTATGTCGCACAGGCTTTTGGGTAATGTAGTTCTTCCGTTGAATTAATGTAGTGTCATACATGTGCAGCACATGACAGGGATTTTTCTTCAGCCACACACTTAACTTAATAATACGAAAATAACACAGTGGACAATGAACAAATGTTTGTTTTCGAAATTAAAAGTATGTTTCCATAATTATATCATTATTATTATTATTATTATTATCATCATTATTATTATTATTATCATTATTATCATTAATTATTATTATTATTATTATCATTATTATCATTAATTTTTATTATTATTATCATTATTAGAGTATATTACCCATTAAAAGTTGTCCCTTTGTCAATGGAATTTGTTAAAAAAAGAAGACATAAAACGAATCATTTAATTTTTAATGGTTTTGTAGTACTTTATACATCTACAGCTTTGCGTAATCATTTTTGAATACACATGCTGTATGAGAAAATACACAAATCCACTCAAAAATATATGATCATTTACAATTTCAAGTAAGTCTAATGAATAAGAAAAAAACACAAGATCTCTTTGGTGTCAGACACTTTCACAGAAATTTAGTGCAAGGTTAGTAAGTGGACACCTCTGGGTTCATTTTCACATTATACCACACAGAGACAAATCCAATCAGCAAAGCTGCATGTATAACATCAATCATAATATTGAAACCAAATTTGTTTCACTTCTCCAAGTGACAAAGCTGTCTCATTCTACCATCTACTCATTTTTGTCTTACAATAATCACAAGCCAATATCACTCATTAATAAGAACTCTGGAGGCAAAGGTTAGATGGTTTTGTGACGGGCAGGTTGTCAGAACGACTGGGGAAATGTGGATGGGAAATACTCTCCCTTCCTGCAACAATAAATTATATTAGTACTCCTACTGTAAATGCTCTAGTGGAGCTGGGAGAACTGGGAACAGTAGATCCTCACCACACACAGCTGCTGGTATCATACCTTAATATAAATGAATTTCACGTCACGCAGCTAAATAAAAAAGGCTGATAGGATTTGTGGCGCACCCTAGACCTGTTGTGAACCTAATTCAACTAAGTTTTTCTTGTATGAGGTTTCTACTCAATAAACCCAATTACAGCAACAATCATCTCCCTTTCCAGTAAGTCCCTGGTGGAGATAGCATACTGAAGGTTCAGATCACATCTTAAGAAGAAGACTCTTTGTTATTGCAAAGTAATGAACATCAGGATTATGCAGCTATCTCTCATTATTAAAACTAATATAAACTTGGTTGTCCGTTGATGACAGAAACATCCATGTGTTAGTGTTTGCATCCTGAATCCTAACAGATACAAACTATCTCATGTGAGACCCTCCATCCCGGCTTCATCACAAAGTATACCCAGCAGTGAGATGACACGTACTGATGTGTTTCGTAAGGCAAGCTGTTGAGTGTGAAATGGCCTTTGCTTCCACCGTCTGTTACCACTTGAAAACATGTTCGTCCTCTAGCTTCAGCCTGTCTGTGCTCTGATTCAGTGGGCTGTGTGGGAAGCTCCAGCACATCTTCATATTATACTCGCATATAAAGATCAAAGTGAGTCTACACTTTTTCATTTTGGTAGCCCCCATCCCCCCATTCACTCTTAAATTAATGTAGTACGTGTTATAATCAGCCGCTCATTGTGTTTGTTCTCACATGATCACGGTGGGTTAATGTGATCTTGTTAACATTGAATACATTAGCATAATTTCTGCCAGCAAAAATAACGTGGTGTGCCATTCAGCAGCGTCTTGGACAAAGCTCAACACAAGACTATAAAATGGTCTCATGTTGAGCTTTGTCCAAGCAGTGAGTCAAAAGCTCTATTCATGAAAACTGCAGCCAAGCTTTCAACCTGTTAGTTCATTCACTTCATAAGTTCTTCTTTATCAGTCTAAAACGTCATATTGCTGTATGTTGTACAGAGGACATGCGTACAAGTGTCAAACTAGGTGCATATAAGGCTTTCATAATTACAACTACGATTATTATGTTTAAATTAGTGAGGGAAGAATCACATTGGTTAAGTGCACTGTCAGTAAACAGAGAGCAATGTGGCTCTTAATGTTTCCTTCATCGTCATGTCAGAATAGAGTCTTTCGTCCCTAGTTACCAGTGGGCCTTCCTCTCTTTGGCAACCAGCTTCAGGAAATCGGAATGACTCGCATAGAGCGGGAAGGACGAGTCAACATCAACCCACTGGACCTGTCCTGCGTCATCGCCAGCTTGCAGCGGCAGCTCGCTCACACTGTCGCCTGCAGTGACAACAAAGATATGTCATTACCCATCCGACACACCGTGCTATCTGTTGTCTCCAGAGACAAAATGGCGACTTATTATAGTCCTTAAGAACTACAAAAAGAAAAGAATAAACATTCTTCCTAATTACTGATACCTGATTCATCATGGTAGTTGACAGCGACGGTCTCCATCCAAGCATTGTCAGTGTTTCTAGGATCATCCACATAGCCTTTAAAGACCTGAAGAAGAAAAGAGATATTAGTTTTGCTCAGAGAGGCACTTGTTGAATAAAATGTGACAGTAAGCAAGCGATCGGGTGTCAGTTGCTGACCTGAAACCCTGTCGATTTGAAGAGTTTGGTGATGCGTTCATGGATTTTTGCTCTCTCTGATGGCGGGACTGCCAACGAGTTCAATGCTTCTTCCGAGAACTCCCGCTGCAGCGTGAGAGAGACGTGCTCCCCTGGATCTACCATCCCCTACAAAACAAGCACACACACACACACACACACATGAACAAGCAAGTCACAGAAACATCTAACATACCCAAAACCACTCAAACTGTCTTAGCTGTGGATTCATTTTTGTTGTCCCTGAGTAATCTTGAATAGCTGTGTTTTAATGAAAAGCAAGGTAGCACAAGCTGGAGACACAAAGTGAATAACAACACACATCATCAATAAAGCTTGAAAAAGAAATGTATAAGCCACTGACCCCAGGAATGGCCCACTCCCCACAGTCTCTCCTCTTGATGGACACAAACTGCAGGATAGGCAGCTTGGAAACTGAGTGATGCATCTTTGCTCTTTGCGCATCTACTTTCCATCTAGCAGAGAGTGTTAATAAAAAAAAGTTTGTAACTAAATTCAATGATGAACAACAGTTAGCAAGTATCTGGATAATACAGATTTGTAAAGTAAAGAAAAAGTTACCTGCTGACGATGGGATCTGCTGCGTGATTGGGTCCCCATCTTCCCAGCAAACCTCTGCCAGTCAACCCTGTGCGTCCATGAGGATTTCTAAATGAGTCAAAAGTAAATGTACAAATGTATTTATTTAAAATGTGTTAAAAGTATTACTTTAAAAGCTCAAAATGAACACAACAGAACATAGAAACATAGAGCTTTATAGACCAAGAACAAGTGCTCACAGGCCTTCCCGGACCAGTCATCCTGACATGTTTGTGCATTAGCTTCATTAAGTAATGTCTTTGATATTAACATTTCATGAAATAGATCCCGGTAATGTGAAAGAGTTGCTTATACTACTGATCCTTCTGAGAATCATCATACCGGACAACAGCTCTGTGCAACTACAGCTAGATGTCAAAGTAAGGAAGGAAGTTAGGAAAGTATTTGCAAACACATTAGCAGAAATACATTGGCTGATATACTCTTGTTGCGGTCACTTTCTTTTTGAGTTTACTTTCTACCCTTGAATGCTTAAAAATGACTAAATGCACATGTGAACTACCTGTTTTTGACAAACCAACCCCATTGACAGTGACTGGTGATATCTACATTTCAGGGAAACTCTGTAGGAACCATTTCTCCTGATACTTGATAACTTACAGGGGCTTTCCCTTTTCCGTTTTGTAGTTGCCGTCAAAGCTCGTCCGGTCCACAGCACCATCCACAGTGTTGAACTGTGGAGAGAAGGAGCTGCGAAACAAGCAGAGGTCATCACAATGCCATGAATAAAGTACAACTGATCTTCAACAGTCAGAATGTCTCACAACAGCCAAATAACAAATATTTTGGACTATATAAGTCAACTGATACAGCTCATTCAACATACAGCACAGACCTTGACTCAATGCAGTCAGGTATGTGTTGCTCACCCAATATCAGGATCCGCCCATGCTGGCTTCCTTAATACTGCTGGGTCAGTGTAGCTGACTGGATTATATTGCGGCCAGTCCTGGCTCCAGTGCACCTTGTCATCAGGCACGGGAAAACGCTTGATTTTGGACCCTGGATACACGGGACATCTAGACTGAACATGAGGCGCCGCTGAGGATGGCATCGTCCACACACTAGTCACGAAGTGGTTACAGCAACTGGTACTGATGGGTCTGGTGGTATGACTGGTTCTGGTCAAAGGATGGGACAGTGAGCAGGAGACAGCTGGTCTGCAAGGAGGGAAACATGAGACATGGAAATCCAGTAAGTCTCGGTCTGCCTTCCCTGCAGCAGCGTGGTCCCAGCACCACCTCACATGCACTCTTATTAAAAAACATACATCCATTTCAAACCCCTTCAAGTTATGACAGCCTAAATCCTCTGTCACACACTGACAACACATATGTTCAGGAAGAAAACAAACTTAATTGATTGTCACCAGAGCATATCGTGACCACAGGGTGAAAGCTACTGTTACACTGCAATACACATCTGTTGACTACAGTAATAATGGTTCACTTGAAGACCTAACTCTGAATGATTATTTGTTGAATTTTGTTTGATATTACATTTCATATCCATGTGATAGTCAATTCAATGGAAATAAAGCTTAATATAGTGTACATTTACATCATAGCTAATGGATGTCTACTCTATTACTGACTTCAATCACACTATAGCTCTGCTAATAATGTCAGTGGTCAGTGGCTTTGACATTTATAGCTCCTGCAGCACATACCTACGTCTGCTTTTGGATTGTAGTTTTAGCTTACAGCTGAAACTGTCATATAACGTAAACTGGCCATAGCTTTTAGTTCATATTTTACAGCTAACATTACTGTCCTTACCCAACAGCGGAGGTACAGAAGGTATACGGCAGTCCGAGGAGAGTGAGCGTAACACGAAGTCGGCCGATCAGGTCTGGTCGCAGACGGTACTGTACCATTCCGTGAGGGAAATAAATCAAATGTACAGCAACAACCACAACATGCAGCGCCAAGTAACCAGGAAGTACACCGCCCAGCGCTGTGACGTCTGCAAAGGGGTGTGGTTACAGCAGTCGCACTCGTTTCCATGGTGATACTATTTCAGCGACTGGCGGTTATCTGTAAGAAAACACAAATGATTCATGTATTCATTTTGATATTAACTCCCTATATGTTAATATATTAATAACTTATGTGGCGCTTTGTTTAATCCCTCGACTTTTTATAACGTTAATGGTGATATAACAGTAAAGTACAAAAAGGCCTCACCTGTGGGCACAGTGCGAACATAACGTTAGTGAGCGCCACAGAGAGTGCACAGCCATTTATAAGACAACACTGGTGGTGTCCGGGGGGGGGATAATGACCGCATAAAAATAACGATAAAATAACAATTTGATGATAAAGTGTATTATTTCCGTTATTAACAGGCAGCATGCAACATATTTCGGCACGCCCACTCGCGGCTGCTGCGTGTTTATTTGACAGACTGCGCTTGTTTCGCTGTAACAATGGACAGGACTGGGCGGTGCCTGTAGACAACTGACGCGACTCCGCCCAAACAAGTCACCCTAGTACACATATCTAACGCACCTGTGTTACCGTAGTTTGGCACGCGCATTTACGCTCGGCGCTGAGACCAAATCCGCGCTCGCGCACGAAATCTATTTACTCCTCAGTAGTAGAGAGGGCCCGGGTCGAGTCGCTCTGCTCCGTCGATCACACAATCCGCTCGGTTCAAGCCTCGGACTCACGGTAGACCTTGCTGAGAGCGGCGGCGGTCCCTCGGTGACACACACTGACAGAGCAGGAGCGGTTCGGAGAGGAAGAATGGCGGATTCGAGCAGCACCGCAGCGGTCGGGGCCGCAGGCTCCAACAGCGCTGCTGCTGCCGGGGCGGCTGGCACGGTTGCGCAGGAAGGAGCGCCCGCAGCGGGACCCAAGACCGGGTGCGAGTCCGTGAAGGGCCAGATGTTTGATGTGGGGCCCCGCTACACGAACCTGTCTTACATCGGGGAGGGGGCGTACGGGATGGTTTGGTGAGTTGTGCCCGTCGGTCCGCTCTCTGTTGGGCCATCGTCTCCATATAGCTAACATAAGCTGTTTGTTAGCCAATACGACCAGCCAGCTAACCTTAGCTGTTGTATTCAACGAGCGGCGGGCAGTAAATGTGAGCGCAGTCACGATGTTTTGTGATTAAAACAGCAGCCCGACGTTTTTAGACATTGTTGAACCTCAGTCCATGTTGTGGTTAGCAGGTTAGCTGACAAGCTACAGGCGTGGCTATGAGCTATACAGGAAACAAGATTGGGAGTGATTGCGCAGGGCGCTGTTTGTTCTCCGATGAGAAATCTTTTGCAGACTGCATTTGACCGCAAACTGAAGCTCGTTATCTCTATCGCCGTTTTATATGACCAGCATCAATCTCCCAGAGTCATTAGTCTCTACATGAACGCTGATGGCCAAACATTGAGCCTGCTGCAGAGAATAAGGGATAAGGGATTTGTCAGTTGTAGCGAGGCCTTTCCTCGTGTTATCGCTGTATGTGATCTACAGCATTGTGTGGACGTGTTAAGCAACCCTGTTGCACTTGACATCAATGCCTAGTCATTGCCATCGAGGCTGAACTGTGGACGCGATCAGATGTGACAGTCCTGCGTGTCAGTGCTAAGTGGATCATAGTATGAGAACTGGGCCCACACATCCATTTCAATCCCTTCCGTTTGCATACAGCAGTGTGACAGCCCAGTGCTATTTTGTTTGTGTCTTCTCGGTCATGTGACTGCATTGTTGCAGCATTTGGTGTTTGTAAACATTATGAGTGGAATAAAAACCAATTAGAGTTTAATTGTGTGATTTACACCAGCTCATCATTAACCAGCTGCACAGATGTTTTCTTACAGGTGTGATTTTTAACCACTGCATCCATCCAGTGCTGCGTGTGTCTCTGTATTTCAGCCATTGAAGAAGGTTCAGGAGCGTGTTAACATGCCCAGTTTATTCAGTGTGTTGTGCAATAAGAGAATACATTTTTACCAAAAGGAAAGATGTGATGTAACTTGTTGTTCCTGTTCCCTGTGTGTGTGTGTGTGTGTGTGTGTGTGTGTGTGTGTGTGTGTGTGTGTGTGTGTGTGTGTGTGTGTGTGTGTGTAACAAAAAAAAAAATTAAAAAAAAAAGAAAATCTAGCTTGGAGGATTTTTTTTCCCCCACAAAGGGCGATCAGCAATCAGCGATCAGTCATGGGTTTGATGGGGTTTCATAATTTGGGCCCCAAACACTACAGTAGATTCAAGGCTCCCATAAACACACCATTCACAGCTGCTCTCAGCACTGCCTGGTCTCTATCTACTCTACACCTACACCTCACTGACACTGCACCTACACTCCGGCCTACACCTACAGTACTTCACGACATATTACTGCAAAAAGAAGTGTCACATGTGCATCTCGGCAGTCTGCAACGCCCTTTTTTTTGGAGCTTAGCATTAGCCCAGTTTCTGATACCGTCATTGTGTGTGAATTGTGCAGTGTGTAATATGAGACTTGTTTTGTGCTTCTTTCCACATCCACTTTATCCAGCTCCGCTCTGGACAACGTGACAAACTCGCGCGTAGCCATCAAGAAAATCAGCCCGTTTGAGCACCAGACGTACTGCCAGCGCACGCTGAGAGAAATCAAGATCCTGCTGCGTTTCCACCATGAGAATATCATCGGCATCAACGACATTCTCAGGGCACGGCACCTTGACAACATGAGGGATGTGTATCCTTTAATGCTTTACAGGAAGGGTCTCATTTATTCCCCAAACCTGGATTAAATCAAACTATTATACAGGATTAGACTGATTTTCATAAAAAGGTTTTCCAGCCGTAGCTTTTGACAGTTAAAAGCATTTCACTCGTTGTGTCAGGTCAAGTCACCACTACTGAGAAGAGAGAACGCAGCGCAGTTGCTGTAATACTGTCGTGTACGCTCCAAATCAGGGTTTTTAAACAAAAGTGATTTTTTTTCACGAATCCTCTGAAGTTCTTTGATTAAAAAACACACAATAATTATAAGTGTTGCACTCAAAAGGTGCTAATTTACACATCTGGTCATGTTGCATTCAATAACCTGTAGGAAAAGGATGTGCAGTCACTTTTTTGCAGCAGCTTTCTTCATATTAGGAGTCCGCTTTTGAGTATTCTGCTGTGACTGCATCTGACTTAAAAATGATTGAGGCAGAGTGTCCTTGTGGTGAGTTTAAACCAAACAAATAAACTAGGAGTTCTTAATCCAGCTTTCACTCTCTTTACTCTCACCATAGAGCTTCAATAATGCTGCTTGCCCAAGAGTTCAGTGGAACAGTTAATAGTAAGGAGAAATACTTTGAGACAATAATGTTGCCTTTGACATTTATGGCTAGATGAGCTAAACTAAAAGAATGAATGTAAAATATAAACAGTTCATGTTTTGCATAGCTGGAGTTTACTGATAATAATCCTAAATTGCAGTTTATACATTGAGATTTCTGTAGTTTAATATCATTGTCTAATAGATGTTGGAACCAAAGTTAATGACATTTAAAGTAATTATAATTAATAATATGTTACCATATTCTAAAGTTAAGAATGTTGCTCTGTGATGTGGAGGCAAAAATGTTGAACCTGTTTTTCTAACACCTGGATGATTATTTGAGTATTTTGACGAGTGTTTTCTGGAAGATGTCTGCTGTTATTTACCCACATTATTCAGCCTGAGCAACAGTAGTGACCATTTGCAGAGCAGCTAGCAACAGACTGTAGGCACGGCGGGTCAGTGAGTTGCTGCTGAGTTGCTGCTTTCTCTGTGAAAAGCCGCTTTGTCCGCTGAAACACGGAAAGAAAATGTGTGATGTCCTTGTGTTTGTGTCTGGTTTCCTTGTTTGATCTCTTTAGTTGCTCCACTTTGTTGGATTGTGTTGTCGCTAACTTGTGATGAATCCTGATTAGGGCAGATGAAACCAAATCCAGGGACACAAACAGCAGTTAGTGTTTCCACTCTGTATGTAGCTCAGCTGGTAGGTGGTCTTATATTTAAACAACACTAAGGAGACAAACGTCCTAGCTGTAGCCTAACATGTCCGTCAATCCAGGATGTAGAAAATGTATATACTGTTGTCATGGAGAAGCACTGATTAGCTCTATATCTCCCCCTTGAGGACTGATGTCTCCTACCCCCGCTGGTGCAAGAGAGCGCACATCGAACATGAACAAGTTAGAACTCCCTTTCAGAGCAGTCCTTTGTGTTTCTCCTGGTGTGAGTGGATACTGTCGGCCCTGTCGTTGTCCTCCTTGACCCCGTGCGTCCCTCCAGCTACATTGTGCAGACTCTGATGGAGACGGACCTGTACAAGCTGCTGAAGAGCCAGAGGCTGAGCAACGACCACGTCTGCTATTTCCTCTACCAGATCCTGAGAGGCCTCAAGTACATTCACTCAGCCAACGTGTTGCACCGTGACCTCAAGCCCTCCAACCTGCTCATCAACACCACCTGTGACCTCAAGGTCAGCACACACACACACACACACACACACACACACACACGCGCAGGCAGGCACACCCCATCATCACCACTGGGGGAAGCCAAGTGGCAACCTCTGTGGCTTTCAAGGTCCAGTGTGTAACATTTAGGAGGCTCTATTGGCAGAAATGAAATATAATATTTGAAGGTGTGTTTTTATTAGTGTATAATACCCTGAAAGCAAGAGTCTTGTTTTAGGATTTTTACGGTTTATGATATTAATTGAATCATTTACAAAATGATATTTTAGCTGCTGCCTGTTAAAAATGATATCACAGAAAGAGGTAATGATACTGAATGTGTCAGAACAACCAGCAAGCAGACTGAATTGAACTTTATTACTTTATTTAAACACATGTTTACTGCATGGTACAAAAAACAGGTTCACTCTCTGTACGTATGCTTCATGACAACTATACAGGGGTTACATTTTTACCTGTTTAAATATATTAAGGTTTAAAGTTATTCATAATCAGTAACCAGGCCTAATTCAGTCACCTCAGCTCCACCCGCGCTCCACATATTTACCCGTTTTTGGACTAGCCAGCCACCACACTGAGCGTCACAGCGGCTCTTCAGAAACCTCTGGGTGACGTTGCAGAGACTACGTCCATGTTTTTTACAGTCTGTGGTGACAGCTAGGCTAATATATCTATTTCATCAGCAGTTGATACCCCACAGCAGGAAAAGGAGGGTCATTTTGGTGTTTAGGTTTGTTATTTTAGGTTATGGAAGATTTCACACATACACTTACAGTACAGTGCACTAGATATATATGGCATATGTATTTTTAAAGTTAGTGTCAGGCTCATTTTAGGGTGACCAAAGTTAGAAGAGAGGCCTTTGTTTCCGTATCAAATGGTTCCTTTTTTTTTGTATGTTTGTTTAAACATTGGTGTCATTAGCAACTTACACCAGCTCTCAATGATACTGAAAAGGAATCTCAGGAATGTAGTATACGGGAGATGGATTGACCTCAGCCCTTCCTTGTTTGCCAAGGCTCAGTCAGTTTCTCTTTGAATGATGCAGACTTAAAGCCTTGAACAATGTCGTCGTTATGCCTTCTAAGAGTTTCACTATAACACATGTGAGCCCTGGCCGTCACTCCTCTAGTGTCCTGTTGGTCTGAGTGTGTATTATATCTCATCTAAATGGAATTGGCTTTACTATTTTTAATCTAGGTTTAATCTGCTTTAGGCCTACCCACTGTGCACCGAGCACTGAATAAAATTTTGATTGAAGATACTACTTCATATTAATGACGTTGTGTTGGGACAATGAAGAATAATTTCCTTTTCTTGATTCCACTTTGTTCAAGTTTGTATATTTCTTAATTTGGCAAACCAGTTAGGTGTCAGTACCTTAGAATCATAGAGCAAAGGTATCTATTGTAAGGCTTTGTCCATAACACAATACAGCTGCAGGATGTTCAATGTGTAAAAGGCGTGGCAGTAAGCTGGCAGCAGCAGCAGCCTTTTTAGTGTTAACATTCATATTTCCAAACTGAACTGTAACATAATGATAATAATTTACATACACTCCTTTTTGTATTGCAGAAAATGTAGCCAAGGGATATAAGTTAAATGGAAGAGCTTTACGCTTGATAAAGTCATTAAGGGTTGCTGAAATGTATTCTGGGAAATGTAGGAAACCACAAATTGAAGTACATTGCAAGAAACTCAACCGCCTGCTCCCAGCTTTCCAGTAAAATAAACATCATTTTTGAACATGTCACAACAGGGCCTGAAGATCAGAAAGTAGGGTAGGGAAAATAAAGCTTGAGCGAAGCATTAAAGTGGGAACTGGTAGAGCTTTAGAGCCATCTGAAATGGCTCCTTTCGTTTGAAGAAAAGCTTAAAACATTTACAGCCGTACCCCCTCTCAAATTCTTGTCAGTAGTTCAGTTTGAAATGTCTGAGAGTGTGGGGCTTGACGTGTGTTTCTGACCCTCTGTGTCCCCCTCAGATCTGTGACTTTGGCCTGGCACGGATAGCCGACCCCGAGCATGACCACACCGGTTTCCTGACTGAGTATGTGGCTACACGCTGGTACAGGGCTCCAGAAATCATGCTCAACTCAAAGGTATGTGTGTGTACTGATGTGGATTCTCTGTTGGACTGGATAGCTTCTTAGTCTGTTGACTGTATGTACTACATGTGTGTTTGTGTCTCAGGGCTATTCTAAGTCCATTGACATCTGGTCAGTGGGCTGCATCCTGGCTGAGATGTTGTCCAACAGACCCATCTTTCCTGGGAAACACTATTTGGACCAGCTCAACCACATACTGGGTAAGAAAAAAAGGTTTCTATAACTAATTTACACAAAATACCTACACTATGAAGAGTTCAGAGTCATTTTTATTTGCAAGACAATCATTCACGTTGGCGTCCACTCAGCATGTTACACACATAACCTTTACAGTACTCTTCACTCAAGTCTAGCTGAGTTTAGTTTACAAACTAAACTTGCATAGATTCTGTCTAACAGAGAAGGTGAAGTAAGTCAGATGTTCCACTTTGATGTGATTGAGCTGGTGAGTGACGCTTGTTGTGATGAGTCGGAGCAGCCATATTGAAAGATGTCCCTGACCCTCCTCTCTGTGCAGGTGTCCTTGGCTCTCCATCTCAAGAAGATCTGAACTGCATTATCAACATGAAGGCAAGGAACTACCTGCAGTCCCTGCCCGACAAACCCAAGGTCCCCTGGGAGAAGCTCTTCGTCAAGGTGGACTCAAAAGGTATGGCAGCGCATACTCTATTGTAAACCTGGAGTGTAAGGGAGGAAAATAACACTGAAATGTATTTAAAATTATCACAATCTATGATGGTTATTTAGCTTTGTGTGACAGTTAAATCATACTGAATATTCCTCTAACTTTAATTTGAATATTAAAATGTATAATTTGAAAAAACAAAATCCAACAATACATTGAATTAAAAATATATAATAATTGTGAAAATATAGTTCAGATATTGAAATATTTGTCTAAAAATCCTGTATCTCTGTGGTTGTTTTTGGTCCAATAAACACTTTGAGGGTGAAATAAAATAACCACTGTAAGAGCAGTTGTGTTTCATTTTACTTCCCAGTGTTGTGACTGAACTAACTAAAGCTCTTTAATCTAACGCAGCTCTGGACCTGCTTGGCCGCATGTTGACCTTTAACCCCATCAAGCGCATCAGTGTCGAGGAGGCCCTGGCCCATCCTTACCTGGAGCAGTACTACGATCCCACAGATGAGGTACGTGCAGATGAAGCCAACATTTCAAGCTGATCTTATCAATTAGTCTGCTATTGCTGAAATAACAACAATCACAAGATGCCAAGTTGTAAGAGGTGAAAAGAAACGACATAAATCCCAGTGTAGAACTGTGTCCAGGAAAGAATCTAGGTTTTCTAAAGGCTAAAGGTGTACGAACTGTAAGAAAGCTGTGAATATTAAAACTGTACTACAGAGGAATTTGCACAAACTGAAGACCAGTAGCAGATTTGCACAAATGTTGGAGGCAGAAGGGCTTATTCATTCAAACCTGTTTGTCATTGTTTCAACCATGAGCCAAGATTTAATTGCAAGCTTTTCTGCTTTGTGCCAGGAAGCCTCTTAGCTGTGTTTGGTATGCAATTAGTATTAAGTTGCTCCACGGATCAGCTTGAGAGAGGTTAAAGAATGTAATCGCTAATCACAATCTCAGTTTACGTCAGCAGAGACGGGGCCTCAGTTAATGTACTGTACTGTAGAAATCAATGTTGTGGATGGTTTTAACCAGGGCTGTTGCATGGAAATAAGCTTCCATTGGATTGCACTTGAACAGAACTGTGTGTTCTGATCACATTTTAAACATTGTACTGCGCTGTTCAGGCTACATAACCCACTTGGCAGCAGTACTAGTAGCCTAACAGTTTTTTTCAAACTACTGCCTTCAGATCATAAGCTGCAGCTGCCTCTTCTACTTACACCAAGACTTTATTTTTAAAGCTAAATTTGAAGGAAATGGTGCTCCAGCTTTTCGTACTATGTATGTTTGTGTGTAGCCAGTAGCAGAGGAGCCCTTCACTTTCTCCATGGAACTGGATGACCTTCCCAAGGAGAAGCTGAAGGAACTGATCTACGACGAAACCGCTCGTTTCCAGGAAACCTACCAGGGCTCCTGAGACATGCAGGTACCTGAAAAGGCTGTTTAACTCGCACCCAAACGCACACAATCACAGCAACACAGGGTTCTAGTATAGGTCGCCAACTGAACACAGAAAATCTATATTAAAAGATATTCCCTTCGCTTTTCCTGGCAAATACTATTTGGTTTATTATGTCATCATCTATTTTTTTTCAGCCGAGCTCTTTGGCCAGCTCTGTGGAAAGGAAAGTTAAAAGAACCAATGTGATTTTCAGCTTTATGTCTTCAGTATTTGCCCATCACACATTCTCATGCAGCTGCAGACCAAGCAAATTTTCTTGGTTTTAAACTCTAGTCTATGTAGTCTTAACACATTTAAATTTAAATGTGGGGGGGGGATTTATGCAAATAAGCAACAAGTTAAATAACTTTAACAAACGGCAACACCAGTCAATAATCAACCACTACTACATATCAATTTATGTCAAAAAGCTGCATTCAGAGCCATTTCATCCCTTGTCTGATTTTTTTTCTTTAACCTGCTAAGCTCTGAGTAGGATTGTTTGAGATTGGAGACCACTAGATGTCAGTGGAACAAATGGCATACATACATTCATTCAAACTTCCACCCACCAGTGACCCTGTTTGCTGTTACATAGGTAAAAGACAATAGTAAATGTACATACGCGGCTCCCAGAGTTGGAGAAATATGGAAAAACTGGTGACTGTGGATTGTTGTTATCAGACAGTTGAGGACTGGGTTGGGATATAATGGTGTTCTGATCTGTTGTGTGAATCAGCCATTTCCAAAATACAACCTACAACAACGCTCCTGAACTCGACAAGGACAGCCTGCTGAATACAGTGGAGGACAGGCCTTTTATTAGGAAGACAAATCGTCAGCTACAGAGTCATGAGTGCATATGTGGTTTAGTGGTTTATACCCAGTGAAGGCATTGGTCTATAAATGGACTCTGAAAGTGAACCTGTGGTCTTAAATTAGACATTTTACTTTAGATGACCACACAGACGTCCATCTTTCAGTTTTAAATGTTGACCATCTCCTCCACCACTTTACAACAGTTTATTTGGAGTAAAACAAAGATTGGAGTTAATTGCTTAACTATCAGTTGTTCATGTCTGTTAGATTTAGCAAAAATACTTTTCAGAAAACACATTTCTTGGCTGCTTTCTGCAGTTCTTTAATGCAACATGAGCGGTCCATTACAGTCACAGTGTGCTGTGGTGAGTTAGATCTCATCCTGCAGGAAGTAATGGAAGTTTTCAAAGTGGACCTAAGTGCTTTTCTTTTTCCTTTCAGCCCTAAAGATTGACAAAGCCACCCAGAGGCTTGGAACAAGAAGACCCCAAACGACATGCTAAAACAAAAGAAAAATGCATCTTCAAGAAAACCAACAAAAAGAGAAAATAAGAAATATGAACATTTAACTGCTTATCTTTCCATTTCTACTGCAAGAGAGCTAAGTTTAACTTTAATTTCTGTGGTTGGGTGGGGTGGTAGGGTCTGGCGTACTCATACTGTTTCAGTTTTGTCCATGTTGGACTCTCCCTCCTCTCACCTCACATTTAGTTTTCTCGTTTTCCCGTTCAGCGTCCTTCCTCATCCTGTCTCATCTCCAGTAACTCACCGTTCCTCTCCTCTCCCGTCCCCATCAAACCCTTTTGTTGTCCTCTCCCGCACCTGTCGCTGATCTGTCTGTCTGAGCTCTCTCCTGTCTCTCCTTTCTGTCGCTCCCTCTCATATAAACTCATAATACTGTATTAACCAACACCATAACTCTCTTGTCTTGCTCCATGTAAATTACAACCGGGAAAAATCGAGGGCTAAAAGAACGGGGATGCTAATAGGGTGTGTGTATGTATATACAAAAATATAAAAGCTTTTTTTTTTTTTTTTGTTTTGTTTTGTTTTTTCTTTTTAAGTGTGCTTGTCACAGTTGTCACCGTTGTTCGCGTGTTTTCAGATCAGTTCAGAGTCGTATTTGTATGTTTTGAGGTTTATATTTGCTAGTCATGTTTTTTTTTTTTTTTTTGGAAACTTGATTTTGAGACAAACATTCAATGTTTTTACTGGCATGTTGGCAGGTTTATAGATTTCATTGTTGTTGCTTTTTCTTTTTTTTTTTCAAAAAAAAAAAAAAAAAAACTGTGTATGATGTTCATATGAATGCATGCATTCCTAAAATTAACCAAAGTGGCAGAGCGATGCGAGAATCTTGGCTGGGGAGCAACTAAGGAAGATCTGTCGTAGTTTTGAATTGTACCGTAAACACATTTCTTGACCTATAACCTTTACCAAGGGCAGACGAACTGAACTCTCCCTTCATTTTGTGGAAAGTTGGTTATATTTAGGAGGCGCTACGTGATTGGAACAAAGCGAATAGCATCAAACGGCATAAAATATAGTTTCTATAATTGTGTGTTCATTTGGATATTACAGCAGTGATACCTAAGCCCCATTTTCCAGAACATTCACGGTACTTCACGGTCAGAAACTACCTGACTTAATGTAAGTTTTATAGTTTGACAAAGGGCGAATACTGCCACAATACTGATGTGAGACACTGGTATAACATTACTGTATCATCCACATTTGGCATCCCAACATGACTTTTTTTTCCCATGAAATACAACCAACATCAAAAAGCAAATCCAGTGTCAACATTACGCTCTTATACTAAATTGCATTTCTGTTACAAATACACAGCAGCTGAGTGGTGAACTGCTTGTCTTACAACATCACTGAAGCCTTCTTATCTTTCCTCAGCTCCTCTTGACCCTGAATTTCTAGAGCAGCGTTTAGTGAACATGTACAGTATTCTGGAAAATGGGGCCCGGTTGACATCGGCCTTTCCATCCCACCGTGCTGTTTTTGTACCACGTTGCTGTCTGCTACTGTTTGACCCAGGATGGCTGTATGAAGTAGGCAGACGCAGGCTGGGGACCTATCTGACAGCGACAGACCCGATTCTTAAAAAAAAACAATAAATCTTAATTTATTCAAAGTGGCCATACTTGAATGCAGTCTACAGAAGAGCAAATGCACTATTCAACAAAGCATTTTCAGAACACGATCTTTTTGGCTCATTGATGTGAGTGCTGAATGTAAACGGCCTGAACTTGGAGGAGTCCTGTCGCTGCAGCTTTGGTGTTCCCCGGCTGCGACCTCTTACACGAACAGCTCCTCTTTTTACAACTACTGAGAGAACTGTACATGCTGCTGATAAATGCCGCATTCACGTCATATGGGTATGGAAAAAGGTTTTTATGATGGTTGTAAAGAGTTGGTGGTGTGAGGATTGAAACACTGTACACTGACAATGTAACACCATATCCATCAGAGTTAGGTTTAATTCCATTGAATGCCGGTTTTGGCTGATGTGAGGCATATTTGCTTTGTTTTCAGGCACGTCTGTATTAGTAAGTGCCTACTCAGATATATCTGCTATTTTAGAACGTTTCACAGTCGTAACTATGACTGGGAAGTGGATATGAATGCTATATTAGTCAGAAACTTTTAATTATGAACTTCGATATGGCATGATCATGGCAGGAAATAGTCCAACCCAGGATTGTCATAGTGCTGTACAGCTCTGTGCACAGCCAAGCAACCATCATCCCTTCATGGTTGTACAGTTTATATCCCAGTTTGCCCCTCTCTTTCTTTTTTGCGCTCCTGTTCCCCCTCTCCCCCTTTGCCTGTGTGTTTTCCTGGCTCTCCTGTTAACATGCTGGATGTATATTCTTCTATGTGGGTGATTTTAGTGCTACAGATTGCACTCCATTCTCAAGAGACGGCCGTTCGTGTTTCTTTGAGTGTGTGTGTGCGCATGTTTGTTTATTTCTGTGATCACTGTTCCTGTCACTTGTTGGTGTCTGCTGCCTCCTCCCTTTGTTCTGGATGTGACTGTACTAATTGCTGCCTGTTGGAGCCCCCCCACCCCCACCCACCCACCCGCGGGTCCAGCAGCTCAGTCACCAGCCCAGTCTGCACTAATTTTTGGCCCGTTGCACTGGGACCAGTAGAGGAGACCCCCCCCCCCCCCAAAGAAATGGACCAACACATGCACTGGACCCTCTCTCTCTGTCAGGGCAGGCCTGTGATGCTGATAGACTCAAGATCTACAGTGCTCGCCAGCCTCGCCCTCTCGTCAGCAGAAGTCATTGGTTTTGTTTTACGTCTCGGGCTCGAGCTCGAGCCACGCCATAGGCTGTTTTCTCAGAAGCCATAGCCAGCACTCTGGGATCGGTGTGAGGCTTTTTGGTGCATGTGGTGATATTCATCCTTTTTTTTTTTTTTTTTTTAAAAACCTTCCCGACTCTCACCACGCTTTACTCAAAAAGGGCTGCCTCCCCCCTCCTCCTCCTCATCCTCCTCCCTCTCTGTGTGCTTCTGTGTGCGCAGTGGGACTGACTTTGCTGCCACTTTCCTCCTCAGAAAACCATTGCCCCCTTTTCGCCTGGATCTTAGATCATGGATGGTCATACAAGCAGGAAACTGACTCCAATCACATAACTCAATCAGCACGCCTGCACTTTGTCTTTCCAGCCACGCTCTCTCTCTCTTTCTCTCTCTCTCTCTCCCCCCCCTTCGAGGTTGTTATTTTGGTTGGTTGCCTCCCTGTCTTGCATCCTCCCTTGTTCAGCTTTAAGTTTCGCCTGCTGTGCGTGTGACGTGTTGAGACTTATGGATCGTCTGCAGTAATTTAAGTCTTTGTACAAGTGTTTGTGTATCTGCTCCTCAGTAACATAAAGCCAAGACTCTTTGTCCTGTATATGTGTGTGTGTGTGTGTGTGTGTGTGTGTGGGGTGCGGGTGCGTGTGCGTGTCTGTGTGCGTGTTTTGGAAGTGTGTATCGTTTCCTCACAGTTTGGACCCTCTCCCTGCAGTTACCTGTGCTTTTACATCTGTGAGACACAAAAACAGTCACACAGATATTTTGTATGCATTTCATATGTACAGTATATTTGGTCAGCAGTCAACCAGGCCCTGCTTGCTTTTTCTTCTCATATTTTTCTTCTTCTCCGACCTGCCACCAGACCAAACATCTCACTGGGTGACCACAGGAACGAACCAAGAGGACCACATTTTGCAATCCTCCTGACACACTTTCTCTCTCACACACACACACACACACACACACACACACACACACACACACACACACACACACACACACACTCCTCTCTCTTTTCGAGGAGTGTTTCTGTGTGTTTGTGAAAAGTTGCACTTAAACACACCATATACATTCACACAGTATCGACGAGTCTAAAGGCTTGTCTGTCACAAGGCCTGTTTCCGGATATTGTTGTTTTTAAATGGCTGTTCTTATTATTGCTATTGTTGTTATATTGGTGAGTTGTTGTATTTTCTTTCTTTCTTTTTTTTTTTTACATAAAAGGGAGTTAAAGTTGTATCATTTTTTAATTATTAGGATGTTTTTATTTGTATTTTCTTTCTTCCTCATTTCTCTTACGAGCGTGATTATTATCGGCAGTGTTTTCAATCTTTCTGACAGCTTTTTTTTTTTTTTTTTTTTTTTTTTTTTTCTTTGATTTCCCCTCCAAGATCTTATAAGGAATTATTTTAAAAGAAGATATAAGTAGATTGTCAAAGAGATATGAGTTATTGAGGGTTATAGTCTGTATATTCTATGGGTATTATGAATTAAACGATTAACAAAGAAACAGAATTATATACATATAATTAAATAAAATTTCCTGATACTGTTGCACCTGTTTGTGGTTTTTTGTTTTTCCTTCTTTTGCATTTTCAGAATCTTTTACATTGTGTCATTGAACTCCAGGGCCCAGTCTTGGCTATATCTTTGATCTAACTTATAGTCAGATTTCAGATAGACACACAAAGCCGTCTGTTCTTGGCGAAGTAGTCATAAGTAGGACTAATTTGCTGAGAATTGTTTTCCTCATTAACTCATATGGCTGACTGGACAGCTGCATCAAACCGCTCAGCTCTGCTCACTCTAAGAGGCAGAACCAGAGGGGTGGCACAGGCCCCCCAGTGCCCTTACTGCTGAAGTAAGAGAAACAATAAACATTTCTTGGTGGAAAGTCATTCAAACCACTACAAACCTGTGTGGTTTTTTTTTAAACTCAATGATACAAAGTGACTACAAAGAGGCGCAAAACCACAAAGTAATGTAGTTTTAGTGTCTCTACTAGTGTCTCTTAGTGTCTTGCTCCAGTGTAGGAGGGGTTCGGGGCCTTTTTTCCATGCAGCGGTCGAGGTGACCATCGTCTGTAAATCCATCTATGGCTGTAGAATTTGGATTTACAAATGGAAGCTATTTATCAATGTTATTTCTTAGTAAAATATTTAATACGAAGCTCCAACTTTACTAGTATCCTTTTTGAAAACGTTTACAGTCACTAACAACCTCACAGTAGAATAAAATCTCAGGCCAGTAGAGCTGTGGCTTCTTAATGTGTCATCACAATCAGGTTTCCAAATGAAAATGCCTGACAATGTCATCATGGACACTGCTCTGCAGTGATTGTTTCCATGGAAACGTGGTTTTTAGTTCTGGGGTAAGCTGGCCAACTTTAGGCTTAAAATAAGTTATTTTAGTAGACTAATTTCAGAGCAAAATTAAGATTGGCGTAACTCTACAAACCAGTCTGAAATATAAATCTGAAACAGGCCCAGAAACTTTAGGCCTCAGAGTCATGGGAATGCACGTACAATTAACGGTACGGCATCTTGCCATGAACTTGTTTTTCCTGCTATACAGCTTTCCCATATGACTTCATAACATGTCTGAGCATGGCTTCCCCCTCCGTCCCAGGCATTCCCAGAGTCTTTGATTGGAAACTGAAAACAGGGATGACCGCAGGAAAACAGAAAAGTCGTCAAATCTGATCTCAGTCAACATGACAAGGATTTGCTCACACAGTGTGTCAAAAGGAGACCCCTGCAAAAGTGGGAAAATGCTGGAAAGTCACCTCACACTGCCGTGAATAGATTTCTCTCTTCTGGTGAAAACCATGCTTGTTGTAACACCGCAGTGGGGGCTCGGCCTCTTGCACTATTGTTTGTCACATTCCAGCTTTGCTATTGAAGCTGAACAATACAGTACCACACTGCTGACTTTGTACTGTATATGTAGAGAGCATGCGTGCCTCTAGACATGTGATTGTTTTCATATTTCTGGCCTTGTGGGTCAGAGTTGAGTTTACATATCTCCACACACCACAACCCCTTTGTCAAATACACACAGGCTAAGAAACCTGCCACACTCCCAGTGATGTCTTTGTCTTTCACCAGCCCAGCCATCAGCTACCACAACATTATATTAAATCTGGAGAGGTAAACTGCTTATTTTCCTAATTAGGTTCTACCTGTGATTTATAATGTGATGCTTATTTAGTGTCCTATATCTTATGTGTCATACAATACTGGTGAACAAACTTCATCCTCCGAACAATAAAGCAGAATAAAAGAAATCCTAGAAAGGTGCCCAGGTATGACACGCACACACAAAGCCACCTATATCCTAGCTTAACAAAAGTGAAGAGAGTGAAATAGTATTGCCACAGGCAGGGGAGAGGCCAGTGAGTGAGAGGTGAGTTGAGCTCTGGGTTACGAGCTGGTGCTTCATTAACAGAGTTTTACAGCTCTGAAGGTTTCGGGTGCGTTGACTAAGATTTAGCAAGAAGGAGAACTTTTTCGGTCTTACCTGTCTGTCCAGTTTTTTATTACCTTCCCAGGAAGACAGAGAGTAGATTGTTTCAGCTTTTGAATCTGTTCACTTGTCCTTAGAAACACAAAGGGGGATTGTTGCAGAGTTTTATAAACAGATTATTACTTTTTGCTGAACAAGGACGCTATCAGTTTTGTTTGATCACTGTTTTTGTGGTTGGACATTGCAGAGACAGGAGCTGGACATATTTATAGGGAAGGATGAGCAGTTTTCTGTACTTCATCCTCCCAGCTCTGGGTGGATACGCTCTCACCTCGGTGTACCTGCTGAAGAACCCACTCATTCTCCACAGGAGGAAACGCACAGCCTTTTACTGCACACACATCTCACACAGAGGAGGTAAGGGGGCAACTGGTGGTGTGTCAGGAGAGAAGGGTATGTCCAGATAATGATGTGCAGTCCAAACAGCTGGATATGGACAGCTGGGAAGTACCCAAGGAGAAAGATGGAAGGATGTTTGCTATTTAAGTGTTTTTGTATCACTTTTCCACATTTTAAGGGCTGATTTTTTCATTTGGGGTTAAAGAATCTACACTTTCCTATAATGTGTGTGATGATGAGTGTGCAGATGTTTGATTAGAAGGTGAAGGTGATAAATTACATTTTATTTTACTTTCTTTCTTTCAATCCTTTCATTGACTTGCAGAAAATGACACTGCAGCGAGCACGTTGAAAAGAGAATGCAGATATCCGATTGATAACCTCATTGTTTCAGTGACTAAGTGTGTCTCTTGCAACATCTGGAGGTTTTAATAATGTGGCTAGAGTGAGGGAGCTGATCAGAGGTTTTGTCATTCACTGTTTCCTGCACAGCTACAGTAGAGGCAGTGATGCAATTTTCTCAGAAAGGGGTTAGCCAGGTGTGGTTTCTTTTTCCTCTGCAGCCATCATCAACTCTAACTCTTCTGTCTGTTGTCAGGATGTGGAGAGAGGATAGAAAGCACGATGGAGGCGTTCACAAAGTGAGTACCAAACTCAAGAGGTCAGCAGCCAGCTGAAATATGGACTCATAACTGACAAATAAAGTCAGTAAAAACTGATTGTGGCTGAACTACAAAGATTTAGTCTATAGTATAACATATCTCTAACCTTATAGGGGTTAAGGGTCAACCACTAGGAATTATTTACAAAAGCATTATAACCAATAAATATCTCTTCCGTTATCTCTTTACAAGCAAGCACGATAGCTCATTTTGCTTAGGGCTGTTGATATGTTGATTGGCAGTGAAATCAGTTCATGTGTCCAACTGAGCACCAATTACTCTGATTCCATCTTTTATTTCTATGTTTCTATGATGATCCAGTCTCATAAAATGTCTTGCAGTATATAAGATAAAAGAGGGATTAGGTGAGGCATCTTGGATTAAGCATGTTTCCACTTGCACACCTCGGACGCTGTCTAATAAATTGTCCCTGTGAGATTTTAGATTTAAAGGTCCAGGGTGTTAAAAAAAAAATATATATATATATATATATATATATATATATATATAATATTCATAGGTATATTTTAATTAGTGTATAATCATCTGAAAATATAGGAATCATTTCGTTGTTAATACCTTAGAATGAGCTGTTTCTATCTACAGGAAGTCTGCTACACATTTCACATCCGTCTTATTCCCAGGTCGTCAAATACAGATGCGAGTGGTGTTCAGTTAGTTGCAACCTCAAACTTCAGCTAGATGCCACTAAATCCTACACACACCTTTAACACAATACTTGGACATCTAAACTGCCTTTGTCAGTACAAGATTGAGAGAACCAAATTAATCTGCAGTTCTCAGATCAGATCACCAGTATAACAACAGCTAAAATGTGAATCAGTATTTAAGATAGGCTGTGCAATATTTGAGCAAGAAGAACAAGAACTGCTTCATGAAAGAATAGTAAGTATGCAACACTGAACTGTATTAATTGTTTAACACTGGTTCCACGAGAGCTGGAGGAGCAGAAGTGGAGAAAAGTTCTCTCTCTGCACAGCTAATAAATACATGTGTTCTCACTTTTTATCTTTCCTACATCTGTCTGCAGTGCGGTGGAGCAAGGCACACACATGCTGGAGATGGACTGCCACCTGACGAACGATGGACACGTGGTGGTGTCACACGATGAAAATCTGCTAAGGCAGACCGGCCACGACGTCACCATCTCCTCACTCAAGCTACAGGTGGGAGGACGGATCCTATGGGTGGTTAGGAGAAAGGGCACAGGGTCATGCTGAGACAGGCTCAGATGTGTATAATAAGCAGCATCATTCACATTTAAAATAAATTCCCCTATATTTCAGGTTGCTCCAGTATAACTGCAATGTTCAAAATAGCTGCATGCAATGATGATGATTATCTGTGATGCCTTGAAGACACATCTCACCAAGCAGGATTTCTAAATGAGTTAGTTACTGAGTTAATAGATAAAACTTAGGCCCATGAACCGGGCTGGTGTTAGAAAACGCACTTTTGTCAGATTAAAAAACCTGGTTATCTTTTTGTTTGTCCTGGAAAGATACGTTTTAATCAATTACATTAACCGTAATCTGAATAAGGGTTTTCCTCAGAGTTTAATATATTATAATAATATAACTTTTATGTGTGTTTTTATGCTCTTTTAGGATTTGCCTGTATATAAGGAGAGACTGGAGATGACATTTTATGCAGGCGAGTTGCTCCTCTCATTCTTTACTCTCAGTCATCTACAAAAAAACATGTGATGAAGAAGTAGGTCAACAGGAGAGTGTGAGTCTGTAGCCTTCATTGTCACACCTCCCTCCTCCAGGTCGCTACAGCAGCGGTGCAGACAGGAAGTTTGCTCTGCTCGAGGACGTGTTCAGGAAGTTCCCTGAGATGCCTGTCAGCATTGAGATCAAAGAGAACAACCACCAGCTGATAGAAAAGGTACGGTACACCCAACCACATTGCTAGTGGTTGGAAATAATCTCCAGAACATGAAACAATATTTATTATCATCTGTAACATTGAATATCAGTGGATTTATTGGATCACCAACATCTAACCAGTAACTAACTGTGATACGATATTTATTTATTGACATTCTTTATATGAAGCATTGACAAAAAACAAATACAAAATAAAAACTCAGTAAGAAATAAAATAAAACTCCCTCAAAATAAAATAGGGAACCTGAGATAATTGTAATTTATTGGCTTTCTGGATGGTGGAGGAAAGGTGAACAACTAACCAATCAGACCCTTTGCTGTTTGTATTTGCTCGAGGGATCGGGTTTTGAGGCTTCAATTTGTGATGCTTAGCAACTATCCAGTTAAATGTCAAGAGTATCTCTAATGATGGGATTTAAATTACAGCCACTTTGCAGTTTGTCTGTTTTTTTAATGAGCAATGTGCCTTCAATTTAGACTTCATGTTGCTTTAAAACTCCCACATGTAGAAGTGGTTTCTTTTGAAGTCAAACATCCTGCCTATGAGCATTTTTTAACTTCAAAGTTAAGGTCTTTGCAACATTTTGTCCTCCTCAGGTATAATTATGTATTTACTGCCCCCTGAACTCTAAAGCAGCTACGCCTGTGATGTTCCTGTTTGTACATTGCAAGTGTCTGTCTTGTTTCATATTACCTGTATTTCAATTTGATACCCATCCCCACCCCCCTGTCCATTCGAAGGTATCTGACTTGGTGAGACACTACAACAGGGAGGAGATCACTGTCTGGGCCTCCGTGAACTCCAGCATCATAAAGGAATGCCGCAAAACGGTACATAAACCACCTGGGGGAGACAAAGCTCCTTGTACAGCATTTTACTATAAATTCACCTCATCTAAACAGGTGAGATTATTAACTGTGTCTCTCTGTTTCCTGGTAGAATGGCTCCATGCCGTTCAGCTTCTCTATGAACCGAGGTGTGCTGCTTCTGCTCCTCTTCTACAGCGGCCTGCTGCCCTTTGTGCCGCTGGAGGAGAGTTTACTGCAGTTCTACCTGCCGCGCATCATCAACAGGTGTGCCCTATGTCTGTTCATGCATTTGTCACTAAGGAAGATGTTCTTCATTTCTGCCCAGACTATACTTAACCACAGCTGTCTTCATGTCTATGCCCAGTATTTCTACAGATTTTACATTTCTTCTTAGATTTTCTTCTCTTGTTTGGTGTAAGATAAATGTGTCACAGTACAGATGTTGTTTCTTTCTCTGTCTCTGTCTGCTGAAGGACGTTCATCCCTGAGAACCGCATCCTGAAGAACAGACTGGTCATCGCTTTGTTAGAAAAGTGAGAGAGAGAAAAAAAAGCCTTACACTAAAACAAAAAACTAACAAAACATTACACAAAGTCATGCTTTTATGCAGAATTACAACAATTTGTGGTGATGCACTTTATATAGCAGCAAAATCTAGTTATGTATGATTGTTTTTACTGTTTTTTGTGAAAAAACTGAATCATTAATATATGAATTGATGTTGTCATTCCAGAGTAACAATGAGGAAGAGCCTTTTTAAACACCTTGCAGCCCGTGGAATTCAGGTATGAACACATTTGCATACATACATACAGCACATACAGTCCCTAAAAACAGAGTTTACTAGGTTCATTGCAGGAATGCATAGAAAACAAGAACAGTAAAATACATAAACTTTAAATAAAAATAGGGCAGACAATAAGTTATACAGCCCAGTGTTGAACCAGAGATACATTGAAAGGGTGTACCAACTGTAGGACTTCGTTTAACCAAAGCACTTAATAGTTAATGCACATTACACTTCAGTGTTTCAACTGAGGCAAACAGTATCACGGCCACTAAGAGTGTCTTGAATGCATCACCTCTGTCCTGATGTGAGTAATCTCTGCTGGGATGAGCTCACCCCCATCGTCAGCCCATGAGTGGTCACTGAATAGTGAAAACAATTGAAGTCATATGCCGTTGCCTTGTCAGCTGCTGAGGGCATCACCGCATTTGAACGCTTGTGAGTAATTCTGAGGTAGAAAAGCTCTTCCCCTCAAGATTTCCTCCACTCAAAATAACTGTAATGTCCCAATGTGTGTCAGCAGTGTACAATCATCTGTGATACATCGTCATATATGTGTAATAAAGAAAGAAATAGAAGGAAATCCTAATAACAAGGTACTAAAACCAACGTATATATGTTGGTATAACAGTGAAAAATGCTGCTGCCACATACATTAGTGCAGCATATCAATGTGAAACACTGTAGTCGGTGCTCGAAGGTCTGACTTTATGCTTATGTCTGCTCTATTTTGGCTGCTACATCTGAGACAACTGCAACCCTCCCAGATTAGGACAACAGAGTTTGACTTGTATTGATGGTCAAGTCACGTACTGTGGCTCAAAACTGCAGGAAGGATGACAGGGAAACATGATTTTAAGCTTCACTCCCTCTGTGTTTGCAGTCCCACAGACCCCTCTGCTGTATGTGTAAAAATAATTATACTGATTGCAGAATCAACTAAATGACAAAAAGCATTGTCATTACACTGAATAAGGAAATATTTCATGTTTTATGTTTATTTGCCATAGTGTCATTACTCATGTTTGAGGTCAGTTAGACTCCAGAGAGGTGAAACTCCCTGTTTGACCATGAACAAACTCTAACTTATAAAACTCCAATAACAGTACATTTTGCCAACACCAATCATAAATGAGGCATTATTTTCTGTAGCAAACCTCAAAATCGTGTTTACAAGCAGGTCTGTTAAAATGAGGTCAATGAAAGTCATGTGATATAAAAGAGATCAAACTGTACAAGTATGTTTTTTGAGCCGTTAAACAGATCATTACAGTTGACTCATATGTCTGTGCTCGCAGGTGCATTTGTTTGTGTGCAATGAAGATGAAGACATAAAGGCTGCATTTGAAGTGGGGGCCACAGGGGTGATGAGTGACTATCCGACTCTCTTGACAAGCTACCTCTGCAGAAACAGAAGTCAGGATTGACCCAGCACACGTCCGCACATGACAACAATTAATAAACTCATCACATGGAAATGATGAATGAGGATTGTGTACACAAAAAGACTGTGAAAGTGTCCGACACATTTCCTCAATCGTGACAATATCAGTGGATGAGCTGTTCATTGTTCACTGTTGATTTGAATTATCTGCAGTCAGTTCAATCAGTCAGTCAGACACAGACAGAAACAGTCATTGAGTTTTCTCAGCAACAACTCTAACGGTGCTGGAGGGATTTTACTTGATTTTTCTTTTTTTTTTCTTTATTACTGCAATGAGACACAGTACAGACATAGGCGTAATCAAATATAATACAGACAATAACACGAAACACTTAACAAACAGAGGTTATGATTTGTAATTGGTGCATATTTTTAGTTGTTTATGGGAGAACAACACATACACATACATATACACATGTCATATTAGGAGCCTATGTGTTTCTGTTCCTGTATGAAAGTGTGTTGTTGTGTGTCGAGTATTCATATTTGCATGGGTGTGACCAGAGGAATGTGCAGGTATGTGTGAGGAGGAGGAGGAGGAAGAGGAGGAAAATAAAGAAAGAATCAAATGGGAAAAAAAAGAAAAAGTGGTGAAAAGGAAAATACATATATGTGCACATACACACATTATGTATGTGTGTATTTAATATAACAGATATATCAACAGCGTGGGTTTTACAGGGCTTCACTGCAGTTCTTCTTTATCTTTTCTTATCTTTATCTTACAGGTGTTATTGCCTTGGGCTGCCCCCAAACCCTCGCAATGATAATGATATTTATGTTCAAGAAAACAGGGAGTTTATCTAATGAGTGGTGATGAATAACTGAATAGTTGATGACAACAACAACTCAAGGCAACAATAGATAATGATAAACAAAGATGTGGAGAAAGAAGACGTGTTGTCTTGTTGGTTGTAATTGAATCCACTTAAGAGTTGGAGTTGGTTTGCCAATAAATAATGGAAGTAATGTGGGTTTTTTTGGTTCTCGGTTGCCAATTTGGTGTATTGTATATCCAATAATATTTGGTGATTTTGAAGTCTAGGTGAGGGTGGGTTTAATTGGAATGATTGAGAGTTACATTTATTTTAGGGACACTTTAACCCTTAATCGGGCGAGGAACCATTTAAGGTAACTTCCTTATGACAGTTTTTATAACACTCCTATTGCATATTTTGGTGGGGTTTTTTTATAGGTGAAATACTAATAAACACTTCACTGTTAGAGCTTTCTTTCACAAATAACTCAAAGTGGGCTTGAGCTTGATTTGTTTTATGGCTTATTTATTACATATTTTCATAGTATATGGATGTGTTATATTTCTTTTGCAGCAGCTGTCTGCTCAGTCCTTCTATGGGAAGAGGAGGCCTGCTGTGCCACAGATTGCTGTTGTGCCAGCCCACCTACACATCATTGACTTTGATTTGCAGCCTAAAACTGAAACTTTTTTAAAAAGTAAAAAAAGAAAAAATGTCTTCTTATATCCACCAATAACACTCCAGGGTTAATATTTTAAATGTCCAAGTTTTTCAATGAGTGCCCAATGAAGGGTTAAACTTATTATATGCATGTATTATTGGATGAGTGTTCACCTTTAA
Source organism: Dicentrarchus labrax (assembly GCF_905237075.1). Lineage (NCBI taxonomy): Eukaryota > Metazoa > Chordata > Actinopteri > Moronidae > Dicentrarchus > Dicentrarchus labrax. The sequence continues at coordinate 1,505,549 of NW_026136722.1, read as the reverse complement.
TAAACGATCGGGATGGATTATGGAAAGAATCAAAGTAAACTAGAGCCTCACTTTTGACTCTGATGTCTGTGTTGATGAGTGAAATGGGACAGTAGCAGTCAGGTCTTTATTGGGTTTCAAAACAAGTGAAACAAGTATTTCTTTTATTTAGTTTGTTGGTTGTAGTTTGGTTTAATTTCAGTTGTCAGTCTGTGAAAAAATGCCTGTAGGAAGGTCCAGTGTTTGTAGCTGGAGAATATTTAACCAGCTGGACCACGTCACCTGACTTTGTTTTGACTGCGTCTGGAGTTATTTTCTGCCATTATTTGATCGGTATGAGAAAGTGCTGCTTTTGTATTTTTTTATATATTTTTTATGGCATTAAGATGAAAATAAAACCAACATGGGGGTTGGAAATGAAAGTAAGGAAAAGGTACACTTACTGATAGGCTGCTATAAATATATCCATATAGGTGAGTATAGCATTATTAGTATGTAGGCTGTGTTGTGGATCTGTGTTTAATACAGCCTCTCATCTACTATAAACTAGGTTTTTAATGTGCTGTAAGCCTCACCTGTGTCCTTGTTTTCCCAGGCTACGGTCAAAGTCCAACCACACTGCTGTGATAATAATCAACCAGTCTGTTGGTGAAACAAAGACTGTATTTTTCTGACCTGCTTGGCTGTGCCTTCCCCTGTGACAAATGAGTTAATAGAATATAAGTGGATCGGTGCAGACTGACGTCTTCAGTAGGGTAGATACGGAGAAAAGGTTTGAATAAGCGAGCCAGCAGTGAATTCAGGCTCCTGTGTTCATACAAGACACAGAGGACATCATCAGTCATATTTTTGGGACTCTAGAGGGTTTATTGGCATTAGGTTGGGTTTAGATTCACATGTTACACAACTTGGGACTATACCTAAAATATAAAGTGTTTTTAGACAAAAAAAAACCAACAAAAAAATTCACAATGCAGGGAAGGCTTTTTAATAGAGCTGAAACAATTGGTCAATTAACTGATTAATCAATTGACAGAAAATTAATCTGCAACAATTTAGAAAAATTATGAATACTGGCTGTTTGTCTTAATTCTTGAATCTATGGCTGTAAGAGGAATATGTTTGGGTTTGGGCCTTCTGGTCAGAAAAAACAAGATTGTTCACTCTATTCTGGACCAAATGATTAATCAAGCCAATAATCGACATATTAATCGGGGGGATTTTGACCTCCTGGCAACAGCATCCAACACACACACACACACACACACACACACACACACACAAGCCTCGAGTCAATACTGCAAATAAATCCAGAAACCGTTTGCAACCAGTGTGAAGGACTTTATCCCAAACCCAGCAGCAGGACCTGATAACCACCAACAACATTTATAAGACTGTACCAAAAATCCAACTGATAGCCATAAAAGGCTCCTGTGAAGTCGACTCTGATTGGTTGACCCACATTCTAAACGTCACCCGCCGGCTCCCATTGGTCGACAGGGATTTGTTTTGCACTCTTCAGACTTCCTCCTCTGCGTGTTTTCATAAACAAACCACATTTTTTCCTCCCGCTGGGGCCGTCGCACGGTCATCCTGTCAGCCTGCCAGCACTGTCGGATTCCTGCTCCCGTTTCAGCGAAGGCCGCGGAGGAACTTTGGAAAACTGGTTCGGATTCAAACCCGGGACGCGGGTAAACGGGCTGCAGCGACCGGAGCCTGTCTGTGTTTGTCTTTGTTGTCCGAGCCGTCAGCGCGTGGTCGACACTTGGACGGAGCCGACCTGCCGACCACCTTACCTGCTGCTTTGAATCCGCTGTCAGCCACCCTGTGCCGGCCGTGCAGACTGCAGAGAGCCTCAGTAGTACCAGGTGAGAGCCACAGACCGCCGGGGAAGATCCTGCAGTGCGCTGTCTGCTGCTAGCTGCCTTATGTTGTGACAGTGAAGCTAACCAGCTAGCCAACACGCAAGCTAACTCTCGGTCAGAGCTTGTGACCAGTGTCTGTCGGAGCGGACAGATGTCTCAGGCCCTTTTGTGGACATGTGTGTTGTATTAACCGAGTGACAGGCGGTCAGCAGTGTCGGACAGTACATAACGTTACATGGCGCAGCGCACGTTGCAGGGGGATGCTTGGATTTGGGTTGACTGACTGCAGCTAATGAAGCAGGGATTGTTTGTGCAAACTATTATGAACCAGGAAGCAGGCGTCCTGGTTCACTGTGTCCCAGCCCGTCTGTCAACATTAGTCTCCACTAATTGTGTTCATTTATAACAATACACGCCTTGTCAGATGTTTCCTCCGCTATAGGTCAGCCCCTGCACGGTATAGACAATAAGGAGATACACGGTAACAGCTCAGTGTTTACTAGGGCTGCTGTTCAGTCATTCACAGTGTGGTTAGATTAGTCTGTCCCAATCAATGGAAGCACATTCCTACCAGGAACATGGGAAAACATGGGCTTTGTAGTTTTTAATCAACCATCTTGGTCAATCAAGTGTTAAACCTAAGCTGGCTGAGCCCAGTAATAAGTTTTGTCTTGTTAGGTCTTTGATTCACTTGAGATACTCACTTCCCACAATTGTGTGCAAAAGACAAAAGACTGAACATGATCTGAAAAGCTGCAAATTATTGTCTGAAATACTAAACTGATTGTCATAATGAATGTTGTCTGACTGGTTAATCGACCGATTGTTCCAGAATCGGTTTATTAGCATTTAGGTCAGGTCTGCTTTCTAGTGTTTTGTTGCTTTTATGCAATGGTGTTAAAAGCTAATGGCAAACCTGCCTGTGCCTAATGTCTTCAACTTCCTCATTGCTGTAGGTGAACGTAATCAAAAGGAAAGTCCTCAATTCATATGTATGGTTAAACAGTGAGTATTAGGAGCCTGTATTCCTGCACCACTAACACATGCATAACAACATACTACAATTCTGCTTCCTCCTACCCTCTTCCTCCTCAGCCATGGTGAAGCTGACAAAGGCCAAGACGTTCCAGGCTTACCTGGACTCCTGCCACCGTCGCTACAGCTGTGTGCACTGCCGCGCCCACCTGGCCAACCATGACGATCTTATTTCCAAGGTGAGCCTTGTTGTTATTAATCATTTCAGGTGGCTCTGAACACAACTTCGTGGCTCTGGCATAGTTTAGAAAGCAGCTAAACCGGAAAAACTGGACTGACGTTTGGGAGATTTTTTTGTGAAGTTGGAAAATGTATCATTGATTTGTTGTTTGATCCACATATTGAATGGACACATGTCAATTTCTTTTCCTCTAATTTTATTTTTTCTCCATGTCTCGTAGTCTTTCCAAGGCAGCCAAGGACGAGCCTACCTCTTCAACTCTGTGTGAGTATTTTACTGGGTTCGTACATGTGCTGCAAATGACAGCACTTGAATTTCCATGTGGTGTGTTTAAGGTCTGAAAAGTGCTTAGATTTTGTATAAAGTGCTTGAAATAGCATGAAATCTTAATTGCATTACATAATGAATCACTATCTAACTGAATAGTTCGCTTTTTTTGAGAACCACATATCTTTTCTAATTTTAATTCAAGAGGGCTTATAAATGGTTAATTTAGCTTCAGAAGTGGGAACATTTTCTCAACCCATAAAGAAACACTCTTACCTTCAGTTTATCAAAAAAAATCACCTTCAAAATCACCACAAATGGAGATAAATGGATTCCACTGGAGAGACAATTGAAAACAGTTTGGCTGGCGACGCATTTTGGTGTCACCTGCTTAGTATGTTGCTAATATTAGCGTGTCAGCACACTATTGTAGAATCCTTTAGCACACATGTGACTACTTTAGGTAATTGGAATAAGATCACTAATAATTTAATAATAAAAGTGGGGAATTGTCAGTCAATGCATGCATGTATTTACACAGCTGCATAAAGTGACAAATGATGACCGTGATGATCCGGGCCTTGTTTTTAAATGTATTCATTACTGTGGCTTAAAGCTTCGCTCGGTGCACAGTTTCAGATTCAAACATATTTAGTGCATGGTGTTTATTTTGGAAACATTTTGGAATTGGAACCTTTTGAACTGGATTCAGCCTTGGTTACCACGGAGAGCATCCATGTATCTTTCAAACCTCTCTGACTTCATGAACCTGCAGAAGATAATTCAACTTAATTCACATGTTAAAGGTAAGAAAACACATTTTCTTAAGCTGTTTTATTTCTATGTGATGGTCTGTAGTTTAGAGGAGTGTGTCCTCAAGAAAACTTAAATCCAGACAAACAGATTTGGCTGCCAGAGCTTCACTGGCAGATAAAGCACTCAAGAGCCAACCATCATGAATTTACTTAAATTACTTTACTTAAGTTGGTTGTTAGTTTTTCAATGTGAAACCTTTTAATTTCGGTATTTAGTGGAATCAATTGATTAGCTAGTTAAATTGTTTTGTAAATTTACTACGTTAACTCTTGTCTTGTTGGGAAGTGGAGGCCCTTTTCCTTTGCACAAGTAAAGACAATTAAATTGTTTTATTGTTCCCATTTTCCAAATATAGTTCATTTTTAAGCTGAAGTTTGAATATTAACCATAAAAAAGAACTATAGCAACACTAACGTTACTTAATATGGAAACTTGTGTTTTCAAGGACTCTTACTATCTTTATTTGATTTGGTCAGAGTTGATTCACGGATGGAGGGATATCTGGTAGAAGAGAAGAGTAATACCAGCAGCACAATGAGTTCATCAGCAGAGGTTAGTTACTTTAACTTTAAAGCCGCTATGTGTGGAATTTGAAAATGTAACTTTACTACCTCAGCACCCGTCAGTGGTAGTAGTACTGTGTAAATCAGCTCCTAGGAAACATCTGGAGCAAATGCTTAGGCCACAACAAAGAAAACAAAACTGTGATCCTTAAGATCCTTCAGTGTGATTATTAGGCTACCACGGTATGGAGGCCAGAAGACATTTTCAGGTTTCATTACAAGACAAAAGTAGACATGACAAAGACAGTCCATTTTGTCCTCGTTGCAGGAGACCTGTTCTTGTGTAACTAGGTAGCATTTGCCATTTAATATACTTTCTTGTGACTTGATTCTTGTGACTATCTCCATCTCTGTCTCTGTTTTTTTTGCTTCATATAAACAGAACTGCAAAAACTCAGAAAGACCTCATGATGAAGGTGAGAAGAGTATAAAGGGAGGACCGCTGAATCAACATAAGCGTATCCACACTCAAGGAAAGTCTTACCCCTGTGACCAGTGTTGGAGGGTTTTCACTCAGCTGTCAGGTTTGAAGATTCATCGGCGTATCCACACTGGAGAAAAGCCTTACCTCTGGGAACCGTGTGAGAAGAGTTTCAGTCTATCATCAAGTTTGGAGGTCCATAAGTATATCTACGCTGGAGAAAGTTGTCAGTGCACACACACTGTTTCGAAAGCATATTTGAACTGAACTGTATGAAAGCTTTTGCTGTTATAATGTGATTTGGCTTGGGAAAAGTTGTCTGCGTCTCAATAATGTCTCAATAATATTCATATGCATACAACCTATGTTGTCAAATTGTATTGTTTTTACTTCCGCTGTCAAAGCTAATATAGCAATACACGAGAATGCAAAAACTGAAGGATTCTAAGATAGTGTGCTAGCTTGCCAATTGACTGTAATTATTTCAAAATGCCACACTAGCAGCTAGGGTTGGGTAACCTTCACATTGGAACCAGTACCAGGGCCAAATGCATAAAATTTGGTACCTTTTTTGTGGGTAGTTTCTGTACTTCTGTCCCTTTTTTGTTAACAAAAATGTCATTTCAGTTGTAAAAAAAAACAAATTTCTCTCACTACTGTGTTGTTTGTGTAATATTTCCCTGTAAATAGCATGCAATTCATGTACTGTTTGTTTCATACTAAGGTGTCAGGCATACTAAAAAATCTCACATGTATGGTCGATCAGCACACTTGCTAACCTCCAATGATCATAGCCTAAATCAGGAGACCGAACCTAACCAGGGTATCTGGGGATTTTCCCAACTACGTTAATGATTTTGCAAAGGCATACTAACCTAATAATAACAATAATAATCTCTTACTGGGAATCAATGTCAGAGTGTCAGAGACACAGAGCATCCTCATACCATAGTTACTCACTCACTCCTACAAGTGCAAGAGGTGCTCTGTGTTTCTTTTCATTCTGTTCATCTGTTATAAATTAGTTTTTTGCTGCGGGAGAAAATGAATTTGTGGCACGAGAGCCTGTGAGAAGTTTCAATTGGTCAATGTGTGAGTTGACAGTCCTGTGGCTGACGCTAGTAAGAATGCTAAGCTAACGCCAACCAAGAGAGTTAAAAACAGCAAGTTATCTCCAACTTATCCAACTAGCTAATTAAAACTGACTTAAAGTCTCGTCGTACATGGAGGGTTTAACTTTGGTGCTGGCTGCAGGCGTGCTAACGTTAGCCGTGGTTGCTTCATTGAATGTGTTAACAATAGTTGTTTTAGGAAATGATGGTAAACTAAATCATTTGTGTCACACGTATCAATCCTCTGGGCCCCAGTAGGATTATATAAATGTTTCTTCAGTTCACTGTGAACCCTCTTAAATGAGCATTTATCTTACACAATCCAAACAAACACAAAGAAATGGACAATCACAAGTTGTTTTCATTTTAAAACACACAACCTCCATCCACAACATTTGTCTCCATTTGCCTCCTGAGTCATCATTCAGAATCTTACAAAAGAGATGCTTCACTGGATGATGCTAGGTTTTCTAAATAAAAGAGAAATGTCCCACACTCCAACCTAGAGTCCTGTACGGGTCCAAACCTGCACCTGCAGAGCTCAGAACCAGAACCAACCCATTACCTGCAATTATCTCCAAGTCAAACCCAGATCGTTAAAAAAAAGACCCACGATCTGACCAGCGCTTCACACAGTCGTATTTTTACTGCCGCAATTGTAAGTGTTGTTATATAATTAGCAGTAGTCTGTTCGTCTCAGTCACCAACTGTTGCCACTCACAATGCTGCTGCGTCCACACGATCAGATGGACATCGATGTCAATTAAGTCCTTTGTCAGTTTGTGAAATCCATCTCTGCCTGCAGTTTTAAAAGATCTGATCTTGGTCATAGTGTTCTTGTCCTCTGTTACAGCGATTTGAGAGTTGTGTTATTGGAAAAATTTCTGTTTACTGGCGCAGCACCTGAGCTCTTGCTGCAGCTGTATGTCCTCAAAGAGGATGTGCAAGCTTGCAGCTTTCACAATAAAAGAGCATCCTGGCAGCAGATTAGGCTTGATAATATTTAACTGATTTAAATGTTAAAAATAGCCTACACAGTCATTTTCTCCAGAGGAAACCATACATTGTTGTTTCATCCACTGCCTACTGGCATTTGATAATTTGTCAACGTCAATATATTTTTTACCCAAGTTACCTGAACCGCTGCAGTACTCTACTCTGGTATTTTAGGCTCTATCAGAGGAATTTCTGATACTGGTATAAGCATCAGACCAATTTAAAAGCTGTGTTATGAAGCTATATGTTGGAATTTTACATCACAATGTCTAAAAAACGCTAGACCTATGTTATATGTTGTTGAGTTTTGTACCAATGTTATCCCAAATGTTTCCAACAACATCCCAGAGAAATATGTGATATTTTTCTCACCTCTAACTGTTGTAACTTCAGCATATCAGAATTAGGAAGGAAGTCGGCAAATGTGACTAAATGTAACATGAATAAAGCTTTTACATTCCCTCGTCCATGACATGGTTACTGTCACATCAGATAGATTTTCATCAGCAATGGTGGTTGTTCATAGGGCTGGGTTTAAAAAAAATCAGTTTCCAGATACAAATCGATCTACATTTGAATGATCCGATATCCATTAATAAACCATACATTCACAGGGACAGTAATATTTCATCACATCTTCCTTTGTTATGATTTTGACGTGAGCGATCCTCTAGTGACAAATGTGTCTTTGTGTTTATTTAATCCCATTTTTTTTAGACTGCCACTAAATTGGTTTTAGAAAAGGAAAAAAAGAAATCTATGATCTTCAGTTTACTAGGTTTTCTCTCCGAAAACAAATTCCCAGTATCAGACAGGTTTGCATTGTCAGTAGCTAATTTGATTTGCTCTAGAGTGAACCTTGAAGTTGGGTGAGTTAACTTTAGTCATGCTCCTCCTAGGTTAGTGGGTCAGAAATACAGAGGCTCTCTGTGAGCCCAAGAGGTGAGACCATTAAATAACTTCAGCACTTAATCTAACTTTATCTGCTTCTATTCAGTTTAAACCTTGATCTGTTCAGGTGAAACTGTTCTAAATGGTTTCATGGAAAGCCATCCTGCCCATAACGCAAGTTTCATTGACTTTTTCTTTTCCTTTTTTTAAAGAAGTTAGGGTGATACAGGAATATAGTTCTGCATTCTGAAAACTACCTTTGTTTTCAGGGTGAACGTCGGCTGTGGTCCTGCGGAGGAGAGGCTGCTGCTCACAGGACTTCACGCAGTCGCCGACATCTACTGTGAAAACTGTCACACCACACTTGGCTGGAAATATGTAAGTGCATCCACTTAAAAAGCCGGCTTGTTCACCCATAAAACAGGTTTACAGGGTTGGCGAAAAGGGTTAACGTGGTTCCCACCTTCCAAACCTATTGTGTAGGGTTTAGTACAGAGGTCTACATAACCATGCTATAAATCTGGTTTGAGCTAAAGTTTAATCCACTTTCCCTTCTGCAGGAACAAGCCTTTGAGCTGAGTCAGAAGTACAAGGAAGGGAAGTTTATCATCGAGCTGTCCCACATGATAAAGGACAACGGCTGGGACTGAGGAGAAAACTTTCATCTTTCTTCATGACTTTTTCAAAAGTTGCATTCCCTCGACTTTAAAGGGTTCCAGTGTAGCTTCCTCATCCCGCGTTCGAGCCATTGCTGTGCCACACTTTCACTTCGTACGGCTTTGCCAAGAGTAGCATGTGATGCCTTATCTTCTGTTCTTCGTGTTTTTCCAGCGACCACAACAACACATTTGCTGATATTTCTATCCCAATTGCTAGTTGTGCTGGGACATGGACTGAATGAGTGCAGGGTTTGTGTGTGAACGACTGGGAGATGTAGTCACACAGGCACGTGTGCATGTTGGATTTTAAAGTGTGTGTTTGAGTGATGAAACTCTTATCAGCGACCGACCACTGAGCAGTCGCACTGTGGGGGGCGAGAACAGTGTCAAGTCAAACAATCTGACCTTCTTACACATCAGATGCAGGTATTTGGGTTTTCCTTTTGAGTTTAAGGTGCACTTTTAGACATATCTGGCCCAAACTGAGTAAAGTATCTAGTATTTTGTGGGGGGATGGGAATGCTTATAGCAGTGGGAGGGCTTGTTTTTTTTATGAATGAAATTAATTTTTTTATGGTCAGATCAGTAACACATTTTGCCAAAGGCAATCAGTATGTTGAAATAGTAATGTTAAAGCCCGCAAACGTCTCCTGCAAGAATTCTTAAATCTGGAGTATGAGTGTCTTCTGCTTGTAGGTAATACATTTTAGAGTGTGTGTGTGCGTGTGTGTGTGTGTGTGCGCGTGTGCGTGTGCGCGCTGAGATGTCTTAGCTGGACGGTGTTGAGAAGCATTATTCTGGGGTTCACATCTAGAGTTTCCACTGCACAGCTGGGATATCATCACTTTTACTTCATGCTGATGAAATCTGTCCTACATGTTTGTGTATAGCCTAACACTGAGCCGCCCTTACAGATACATTTACTCAATCGTGTTAGAGCAAAGTGTGATTAGGATTATGTAGCATATTTATGGTGATTTTTACTGTCTGCTTCTTTCATTAAAAGTGTATTATTTTAGCCTAATCTTTCATTAAAATACAGTGTGTCTGTAACCAGTTTTCCTTTGCTTGTGGTATTTTATTGTGTGTGTGTGTGTGTGTGTATATGTATGTGTATACATACATATATTTTGTCTTTTCTTGAATTATTAAAACAACTTCAAAGATGTATAGATGCTCGAGAAAAGTAATTTCTTCAAAAGACAAAACCAACATTTAAGTCTGATCTTCACCACTTGAGAACTGATCGTCCTCTGCTTCACTTTCAGACTTTATGCAGCATTTAAACTTCCTTTTTATTCAGCATTTGCTAATGCATGTGGTGTAATGATGTTGTAATGAACAGTTTCAAACCATTGCTGAACTTACAGTTGCCAATTCATTATGATGAGGTGGGGGGGAAAAAGTGCTTTTATTTGGTGGAAATTTCACCATTCTTTTGTCTTTAAAGCAGAAAGAGGAACAATATTACAGTGCAAGTTCTCACCTCCGGGTAGACTACTGCCTGCGTAGCCTCAAGACAAAACCAAGTTTTTCTTTAAAAAATGAGTAAAGATCTTGGTTGTTTTTTTTTCTAAGGTTACATTGTTCTGTTGTCTTATAGAATATATAAAGTCATCATATTGATATTGCTTTTCTCTTGTCTTTGTCTGCATATATGGGGTTGAGATAATGCAAAAGTAACTTAACTAGTAATTTTAACTTAGTTACTTTAATATAGTATTACTGCGATTAGGTTACAGACTACAGTTGTGTAAATGGTAATTGTTTCTGATTACATTTTTAAAAGTGATAGAACAACCCTGTCAGTAGATTTGCAAGCAGATGGTGATGTGAGTACTTCTAGAGGTATATTGGGCATTAATAAAGGTTTATCTTATCTCATATACATTTAAAACTGTCTTCCCCAATATAATAATTACTGCCTAGGTATGTACGGTATATCAACATGCTAGATATTAGAGTCAGACACACCCCCTCTGTAATCTAACCTCAAACACAGACAATCATTTTTGCACTTTTTGCACATTTTAACCTTAATATATATATTTATATATATTCTTGATACATGTTCTGGAGTAGGTAACGAAAGGAATTTCCCCCTGGGGTTAGTAAAGTATTTCTGATTCTGATTCTGATTATGCCACTGCAAACAAATGAAAATGGAATATATATACAGTAGAAGACAAAATGAGTGAGTGAAAGAAAGTTAAAAACCTCCAGCATGGACTTTTTAATGTTTATTGTGTAGCAGCAGGATGTGTGTATCTGATGGGTTTGATTGATTTATGGTTTATAGGATTTTAATATTGCTATATTATTATTATTAAATTCTGACAAGCTAGCCGCTTAGCTGTGGCTTCTTTTGGTTAATATGTTAATGTTTTCTCAAACCCAGTCAGCCTGATAAGAAATCCACTCTACTGTACACTAATGTACTTTTATAACAAAAAAAATCTTTAGACAAAAACAACACATATTATACAGTTTGCTGCAATATTGAAATTATTTTTATATATTACTTTCAAAAACACAAACAGCAAAGCAAAATAAAGTGAATACATATTGTCCTCTTACTGTAAAGAAGTGATTATAATACTTAGTAGGAGTAGGAAGAGGTCACATGAATGAGCTCTGACCAGAACTTGTGGAGAGGCTGCTGACAGTCATGTGTGTGCAGTATTTTATCTGCTTTCACTTTCACAAAATCTGTATTGTAAAAGGTTACTGCGAGTACATTCTCATGACATGAACAAGTTAAAGGCATTACTGAATGATAAGCAGTGAGAAACATTTTACAAGTAGCGCAGAGAAATATTTATTTTAATTTAAATAATCTTCCATAATATGCTGAAGCGTACAGTAGGTTTGCTGCACACATCCCACCACGTAGTGTAGGAATCTTTCCTAAGCTGGGAGGAAATGAGAGTGCTTGTTTGGGGTTTGTGGTATAGACCAGAACATCAACTGGAAATAATATAAGAAATGAAATGAAGGAGTTGTTAAGACTTCATCTTAGAGAATTCATAAAGTCCCTCATAGCTCATAGAGTTGGGAGTGGCATTGAAACTTTTCCCTGTAAAGCAAATTTACTTCTATTTAAACTGATGCTGAGTGTAATTAGTATTGTGGTCAATACTATCAAAGTCAGTGAATACATCTGCTGTAGCTGAGAACTAATTCAAAATTAACATTGTGAAATCAAGACTGCAGAATACTCAAACCTACAAAACAAATTAATGTAAATAAAGCTTCTAAAGTTTGCAGAGTATCAGAATTAGAATCAGACATACTTCAATAATCCCAGGCGGAAATTACTTTAAATATTGCAATGATGTGCATATGTTTATATTTGGAGTACAGTCTATGTATTCTTTCTTCTTATTCTTATAATTCAGTCTCAGAAGAAAATGTATGTAAGGCTTATTGTCAAATTAAAATTTCCACAATGAATTTATCAAAACTCTTGTGTTTGTAATTTCTTTTACGATGGATGTATGTTTTTTACATTAATTTATAACACTTTAGGATTTAGTGCCTTGCTCCAGGACACTTCAACAAGACTTGTGGCTGCTGTGAAGATCAGAAATGACGAGCGGGACAGAACTCCAATTAAATTGTTTATTTATGAGCAGACATTTGGGGCAGATGCCCTTCCTCAGTGTGCAAGCTGGCAGCAGGGTTGTGCTGTGGTGAAGATCAAATCTAAAAGTGACACATTTCTGGTGTAATATTCTGGAGGATAAGTGTTGCCACTTTAAATTTAAAGCCTTTTATTGCTCTAATCTTTCAGTTCAATTATACTGACTGTTTAGAAAATCTTTGACCAACAAATCTATATGAGGTATTTTTAAAATGCAAACTGGAGACGATCAGCTTCAAGGAGATGGATTATTAAAGACACAGATTACAACAAACTTTCAAATATCAATTTTAAGAAACTATATTGTTGGGGTGGTTGTTGTTTTAAAAAAAGAGGTCAAATATAATATGAAAGTGTATATGTGTGTGTAATATATAGTCAAAATCTGCCCCAAAGAAGCATGAAAATGAAATGTCCTTTAAGCTGACATTAGAAACAACCATTTCACAGTGTCACCTTGACAAAGTCAGCTCTAGGATGTGTCTCCATCCTTACTTAATCAGGACAATCTTAGTTTGTTTGACTCCTAGAGGAGCTCTAATGTTGATTTAAATTAAGCGATCCCTGCCAGGTTACTCCATGATAATAAAAAATAAACCCATAACATACAACACATACATACTGCTGTACAGCTAGGATGGTGTATGCTGGATATGGACATTGTGTTACTGAGCTTTCTTTAAGCCTTTAGCTTACTCTGCCTATTTGTTGTTGTATATTTTTAATTATAGAGCAAACACAAGTGTTTAAGGTTGATTTTACCATCTATTTGATACCTAATAATTAATACGCCAGCGTGTAGTGACTACTAGCGTTTCAACTGCAGTCAATGCACTTGCAGCAGAACATACCACAATACACACACTGTACAAACTACTCATATCATATATTGTGCTTTTACAAACTGTTGTTACATTCAATCACTTTGAAAATAACCACCACATGAAGATAATTTCTCTAAGATAGAATACGGTGCAATAAACGGCGAGGGTTAGGTATTTAAAGCCTGTTTGTGCCGCGCACCCCTATGTCCACACAGATGGTTCCTTCCGAGATGGTTGATCATGTGACTTTTTCCGTTTCGCCATTTTCCTCTTCTACACCGGTGCTCTCGCTGGCAGCTACGTTGTCGCCCCCTCTCAGTGTTTTAACCTGTCCACAGCTGACGGTGGGAAAGGGGAAAAGCTATAAAAAAAGAAGATAGTCTGTCTTGTAGCTGTATCGCCCCGAGAAAAGTGCGAGAATGTCTTCTGAGGAGAGCCCCGAGTACTCGCCTTTCTTCGCTGTGATGGGAGCCTCTGCGGCCATGGTCTTCAGCGGTAACTACACCAGCTCCTTCATCTGACATTTCATCGTTATTACAGCGCTAATGACCGAGCCGCTCAGCCCAAATGTTGATTTCCTGTGGAGATATTAGTGGCGTCTGTCTGTCTGAAGAGAAACGGTGTTGGTTGTGAGCTGAGTCGGTCACGGCTCACACACACCTGCCAGGGATGCGAGGCGGTGGGGGGGGGAGGGAGGGAGGGAGGGAGGTGTTTGCACCGACATCGAGCTGCTGACCACTAGCTCCTCACACTGCTAACGTTATAGCTGGCTCTCCCCTGTATGAGCCACGTTACGTCCTATTATATCATAGCTGTAATGCTGTTTCCTGGTAGATGCTGGCTGGTGACGCAGACCCTCACTGAGGTGGCAGCTGCTGCCATCAGACCATCCCTTAATCTGTCAAAATGAAGTCTTTTTTCACTACAGCGAGGTCCAGATCTTCATTTGTTATAAGATAAATACGATTATTGCTGAGATTGCATCCAGAGCGTGCCTCCCATTGGTTGTTATGAGCTGTATTGCAGGAGGGCCAGCGTTAAGGCCTAAACATCAGTGTGGGGAATTAAAGGGTGAATCCACCCATTCATTCATGTACTACCGCCTGTCACTGTTCAGCATGCACTGGAGGCTGGAGGCGGGGTCCACCCAGTCTGTCAAAGAGGAAATAACATTAGACCCCCAATGCAGAATATACATCGTGCTCATTTAATGGTTTTTGGGGAAGTTAAGGCAATCAGGTGATTCCTATTGCTACAGACAATAATCTCCATAATGTGGAAACTATTGATGATTCGATAATGACACTTTGGGGAGTTTGTTCGCTGGGTGAGGGCTCATAAATGTCATGTTTAAGATGGTAAATCTGTTGACACACAAACTGTTTATCCCCTGATATAATTACAATACCTAAATCCAGGGCATCTGCCGTACCAATCCAATACCCGTGTGCTCTTTTTTTCCCCCCTAAATGTAATATCTGTATGCCACACCACTGTATGGAAGTTGGAATCATTTATATGTAGGGTAACATTAGGCCAGGGATTGTTGTGGCATTTAACAACTACAGTCGGTGGCCTGTTGTGCCTGAAAGAATGAGACCGATAGCAGAAACACTACATTGTTTAATGACAATGACATGGAAACTGTATTTAATGCGATGTGTCACATCGTGGGTGGGTCACCTCCTGGCTGACACCCAACTGGATCAGTGCACCTGTAATTAAATCAGAGTTTTGTTTTAATGTAGGGCAAAAGACTTCCTGACGCTCTGTGTTGAAGTGTCTTACTGCTACGTATGCTAGAGGTGTTCGTAGCTCATGTTTATTGTTCAACTCCGGCCCAGATCATGAAGTCTATACAGAACTGGAAATTAAGGCTTGATCAATACTGGATTTATGAGGCTGATACCAATATACTGGCCAATATGTATTTATAACAAATGGCTAACATTTGGTTATTGAGTAATTGTTAGAGTTGAAAAATAAACTCTCCAGTTCTCTATAAACTAAAGCTAATGGTGATTCCCTTTCTAAATTACTTCAAACATTCTCTACGGCAATTTCTCATGCTCATCTGGCGGATGTATCGTTCAGACTTTGTTATAAATCATTTCCTACACCACAGGCATACAGAGACACCTTGATCCAGCAGTGTAATTTGGGTGTAAAATATAGTTTTTGCTTTTAATCAATACAACCTCTCAGCTCAATCAATCATCTAATAGCGGACACGTGTGTAAGGCTGAAGACTCACTGGACAGAAATGTGATGTCCACCCACATTCATTATCTATGCGATGCAAATGTATTGCCTTTCAGGGTACCGTGGGAAAGCATGCAGCGCAGAATGATAAATGATGTATGATGCACTGAAAATGGGAGGTTTCAGAAAGTTATGTTTAACTTTAATGCAAATAAGAGCTGCAGAAACTATCAGTGGATAAGAAAGTCATAATTGTATTTTCTGGGATTGCTCCTTTGTGTGGCCTTTCCCTCCCAGAATATAAAGAAAAGTGCTGCTTTGTACAGAGGTGTTAGAATTGTTGGAGAAAGTGCTGGGTTGCTTATTAACACAATGCACACAAACAATTGCTTGTAGTCTGAGAACATAGCCCTTGGAAGCGCCAACACACCCACAGCAAGTGGTGTTGTGCGATTTTATTTATTCATTTGCTTCCGGCTGGACTTGGTGGTGAGCAGGTAACCTGTATTCAGTCAGAGTTGCTCACTGCTGGTTGCCATCAAAGCAGATTGATGCTGTAACAAAGAGTAGCGCCGATCACTGTGGATTGTCTGTTTCTGTTTCATTGAACTTTAGTACGGGTCAGTTTGCCCCATCGTGTTGAATGATGTGTGTAGGTGAACCACTCCAGTGGATGATGTAGGTTGCTTGGTGAAAGACAGATGTGAGACAGGTGTTACATTAACTAGCCGCCATACAACTAGCTGCTTGATATAGATCAATCAACGCCTCTGACACAATGTCAGTAAAAACTGAAAATTGTAAGATTCACATGGTTCTCTTCAGTCTTCTAGTCTTATTTGCACAACTAAAGCTAGATGAAAGACATACAATAATAGAGCTCAGGGGAGGAAGGAAGCCTTTGGGCTTATACAAAAAAACAAATGCATTAACAAAATCATTATAATTATAAACATCAGACAGCAAGACAAATCAAACATAAATAAGACCAGATAAAAGAAGAGGGAATCAAACACAAGAAGAGATTTTTGTAAAAGGTTGGTATTATTGCAGGCAGGCCTACTGTATTACTGCGGATTGTTTCACATTCACTGGTATTCTGAACAGTGTAGATACTAATGTGTGATAAGCAGACAAAACATGAATGAAACATGAAGTGACAGCGGAGCAGAAATGGGAACTTGGCAGTGACACCATTTGTGACATGAAAATAGTCATAATAAAGTGTTGAAGTTACCAGAGTAAGATGGTGTAGCAAAGCCTCAGAGTGCCACCATGTGTCACGTTTTTAAAGTGTTTGTTAGGAAACCTTAAAAATAGATTCACTAGTGGGATTTGCAAGTAAGCCTCTTTTTTTTTTTTTTTTTTGTATCACTTTAATTTCTCAGTTCTCAGGAGAGGACTGGCAGCCGAACATGTTTCACTGTTTCATTTTGTCTGTTACCTGAACGTCAGGACAATGTGTGAGTCAGATCCAGCTTGTTCGGGAAGAGAATTGAAATTGGTCAACCTGATGAATCATTCTTACGTAGCGCCACCTTAATCCATATCTCTTCCGGATTGAGTTTGTTTGTCAGGAACCATTTGTAAGTGAAGAAATAACTGGAACTCTCTTCTCTCTCACTCAGCATTAGGAGCGGCGTACGGGACAGCGAAGAGTGGCACAGGCATCGCTGCCATGTCCGTGATGCGGCCAGAGCTAATCATGAAGTCCATCATCCCCGTGGTCATGGCTGGTATCATCGCCATCTACGGGCTGGTGGTGGCTGTGCTGATAGCAAACAACATCTCCGAGAGAGTCACTCTTTACAAGTAAGACAAACCTCCAATACAATAGCTGATTTAAAACACTTTTTACATTTACATATTCTTTCTGCTCAAAAGTGAGCAACATATTATATCATATCTGCAAAATACTGTAGTTTGTACACTTATGAGTTGAAGCACATACATGCAAACAACCCACAACGTCTTCAACTCACAAACACAGCGGCCAACTGATGAATTTAAGACCAATATTCACTGTCCTTTACCTCTGTTTTGATCAACTTCATGGTACATTTTCTATATCTGGCTCTTCGCTGGGTAGTAAACAGTTAACCTGTCAAAACACTGCAGATTTAAAAGCTTTAACATAATTTGTTTTCAGTGGTTGTGAAGTTGCAGTGAGACAGCAGTTAGAGCGTCTTTGTTTTTGGTTTAGAGTAGTTTAGATACGAGAGGGATTTGATCAAATCACTCCAGGCTTAGTGAGTACAGAGCGATATGGAGCGGTACAGGACAGTTCAGCGTACACCCACACCACCTTCATCTGGAAGGATGAGGGAGAAATGAATAACTTACACCTCAACCACATTTT
Organism: Dicentrarchus labrax; assembly: GCF_905237075.1. Taxonomy (NCBI): domain Eukaryota; kingdom Metazoa; phylum Chordata; class Actinopteri; family Moronidae; genus Dicentrarchus; species Dicentrarchus labrax. The sequence continues at coordinate 1,487,736 of NW_026136722.1, read as the reverse complement.
TAAAAAATGTAGTTGTCTGATTTTTGCGAGTTAAATAAAAATCCCTGACCATGGTCTTACTAACACTCGCCACTACAACCTTCAAACTAATAGTGTGTGGTTTTACATGATGGTTGGGGCCAATTGCCCCAAATAACTTTTGATTAAAATACGTCCCAGAGTTCAAGAAAAACATTTTTGTACAGAGAAAATACAGCGATTTTGATATAAAGACACTGAAACACTCAAAATTATTGTTTTGCTATATTTAGTATATAATAAGGGATAATTGACACAGAGACACAGGATATTGGAAAGTTTATTTTTTATTTCACTGTTACAGCAACATTTGACTTCATTATGTCCTTTAATGTCCTCACCGGCCGCACCTCGGATCTCTCTGTCAGGAAGCTGCACTTGCTGCTGCTCTTGGTAGCGATATATGGGTTCTCGCTGACATTTTGATTATTAGATAGATGTGTTTAGCTTTTTAGGTGAAATGCATCTTTAAATAATACTAATTATTTTGGATATCAAACACTCACCCTCCCATTCATACTGTATTATCACCAAAATATGACTAAGTGGGTACTCTTTTCTTTGTGTCCCCTCAACAGGAGTTTCTTGCATCTCGGTGCCGGTCTGAGCGTGGGCCTGAGCGGTCTGGCGGCCGGGTTCGCCATTGGCATAGTGGGCGATGCCGGCGTGAGGGGCACCGCCCAGCAGCCCCGGCTTTTTGTGGGCATGATCCTGATCTTGATCTTTGCCGAGGTGCTGGGGCTTTACGGGCTCATTGTGGCCCTCATCCTATCTACAAAATAAGTGTCTGCATCATAACACCATCTCATTCATTCCACATCAAAGCAGCAAGAACAAATAGGAGATTTTCACCTACTTCCATTACACCCCGTGGGTCTGACAGGATGGGATGGCAACAGAAACATGTTGGCGGTCGACTTGACAGCTGTGTCCTCAATAGATGTGATCTATCCATATTGTTTAAAGCCATCCAGTTGTGTCAGGTCTTGTGCGTACAGAACGGGCATGAAGATGTATTGGTTGTTGTGGGATGATGTGTGGACAGTCTGCTTGATTTGTTGTCTGATCTTAACCTGTACAGTGATCCAGAGTCCCTCCACCCCCTGTAAATGTAGTAACCAGTCTGTGCTGTGAGTGTGTGAGTATCAACGTTTCTCCCTCTGCCCATTCCCCTCCTTGGGTTTTTGTTTTTTGTTGGTGGTTTTGATCATTTTCTGTTTTGAGACTGCTGAAAAATCGTGCACATTAGTGTTTTATTTTTTCATGTTCTTTTCTGGGACCATTTTTGAATCACAGTGGTGAGGAACTGACAAGACATATTTTTTTTCACTATTTATGGAAAGTTGTGAAGATTTTGACTTAATGAAACTGTCTAAATGGAATAATGTTTATTGAATACCCTATATACCACAAAATATATAAATTATCTGTGTATAGTTAGATTAATTGCACTGTGGGTAATTGTTCTAAGTGCTTGGAATTCCTCTGGATGTAGTGTGATTATTAATGGAGGATGTCCACATGTTGACATGGAGTTGACAGTGTGCGAGCGTGTGTGTATGTGTGTGTGTGTGTGAGCGCGTGTGTGAATGACACGAGTGCAGGATGTGTGCAAGTCGATTTATGTTTAATATTACATTCTCAAACACTAGCATCGTTTACCTGTAGTGCTGCTGTCTTGATTTTTTTGTTTGTTTTTTGTTTAAGGTGAGAGCTCACTGTTCAGCCATGCCTGTCAGATTTCCAAATAAAACTCAACCTCCTCCAGAACATTTGTCGAGTCTTTGTTTGTCTGATATTAATGGAATGGTTAAACTTACACTACCAATGACATTTAGATTTTTCTAAGCATTTTGTGTAAAAAGAGATGGGATATTAAATGTTGAGCAATAAGGACTTCTTATGGATTAATGTTGTAGTCAGACCTGATGATGGCGCTAGATTAAAAGTCAAAATGTTAATACAGTTCATGTTAATGTAGGAATGAATGTGTCCTCCTTGCATTAAAGTTTTTAAATTAAAGCATTAACACACATAGAGTGATGAGATTTTCTTGATTTATATTCCGTTAATTCCTTCATGCTACTGTGTTAAACAAAGAAACACATAATTGTTTTGTGGTTTATGACTGCACAGTAGTCTTCTTGATGCCTTTTGATTCATAAATAGTACTGAAGATATTAGTATACTTCAACTTGGATACATTATGTGCTGATAAACATTATTGAGCTCATAAAGTGGTGTCAACATTTAAGAAGAACTCCAGTCCAGAAGAGCAGCACTGACCTCTCACAAAGCTCAATGTTCACCTTGTAATTTACCAAAAGGGAAAGATAAAAGAGAAAGAAAGCACTGAAACTGTCGATTAAAACTGGCAGCGTTGGTTGCTGTTCACACTGCCTCTAGTAAAGTTTCATATTTCAACATAAGATCATCTGAGCTACAAACAGCTGTTGCTTATGCAAAGTAGGTGAATGTATTATGATAAGTTGCATTTAAAACAACGATACCTACATGTATGACCTAACTCTGTGTTCAGTGTGTACAGTATATAAACTGCACTTACAACTTTAAAATGCTGCATACACATTAATGTGTCAGTAATAATACTTCAATATAATATATCCAGCAGTGGAAAGTAAGTATATTTATTTCAATTCAATTTTATTTGTATAGCGCCAATTCATAAGAGAAGTTATCTCAGGACACTTTTCAAATAGAGCAGGTCTAGACCGAACTCTTTATAACATTATTTACAGAGACCCAACAGTACCACCATGAGCAAGACCTTGGAAACGGCGGCAAGGAAAATATTACTTCTGTAAAATTACAATATAATTGTAATATAATTGTGTTTCTGTTTCATGTTACTTTACTTTTCAAATTAGGATTTTACATAAAAAAGATATGAACAGTTCTTAAACTATGATGCAGTTACAGATCAAACTATCCAACAGTACATAATATATATATATATATTAATAAGGCTTATTATGTTAATGCATCGATGATAATGAGTCACAAATTGAACAACATACAACTGACAAGGGCCATAATACTTTGACACTTTAAAGGATCAAGCTTATCACATGAACACTGAAACAGCCTTTTTACTTCTAATTTACCGGTAAGTGACATCCAGGGTTCCTTCCATTCAAAAATGTATACCAAAGTTTGTCTGAAGTTAACATTAGGCTTATATCATTTAATATTAGGACAGTACTCCTTTACACTGACCAGGGAAACAAAAAGAGGGTTTCATACCAAAAGGACTGAAACTTTGGAAGATAACTCTTGATTTGTTGAACTCTCACTGCTCACGTCTCATATTCGCTTCACACAAACATTTGAACACATTTTTGCATAAAACAGGGAAGGGATCTTTTAATAGCCAGTATGAACATGAGTAATGTTCTTGTTATACAGCAAGCAAAACCAGTTTCTGTGTTCATACAGGCACCTGACTACTGATTTTAAACAGACTTTAACACGTTTGAACCCATCCTTTAGGTACACTGTATCGGTAACACTTGTGTTCTTTTAGATTGTGAATGCAGGACATTTACTATTTTGAAAGCGAAGTAAATGATCAGACTTTAACATATAACAATACAACACTCCTCCACCTCTACTTTTCATCATTCAAGAATTTGCAGATTTATTGATGCAGCACTTTTACTGCTGATAAAGATATTTTATAAGGTTGCACTAAAGTAAAACCCCTTCTCCCAGCACAACCCCTCTGCTCCCCCACACAGCAGCAGCAGCAGCATTAGTCTTTGATGTGTGCTCAAACTTCCTGTGAGAGCCTCGTACTGGGAGCTCCTCCAGCAGAGAGCCTGTCTGGCTGTTATTGTTTACGGTCACACTCATGTAAAGTAGGTCATGGAGAAAAGGAAGCTCAGCTAGCCACTCGTTCAGTTGTCGTGTATTAACGCTGCAGCAGTCGGTGTCTTCAAGGAGCAACCCGTCTGTGGCGGTGTCAATGATTTTCCGTGAATAACAAGGTAACGTTGACGTTAACGCCGTCCTCTTAAAACAGCGCGCAGCTAACGGGAGCTAACTATTAGCTAGTTTACGCTAGGTCTGAATCTGCACCACCAGCTAACGTTACGTTATTCCGCCCACGGTCACCCTTTTCTCATTGCATGGCTCATAAACCGGGCGGTCAACTACGTCTGCCGGTGTGCTGAGCTGTATACACGGGTGTAACCAGCAGTCGGACTTAAATTGTGATGCCTCTGACCTTGTTATAGCCTGCTAACATGTTGCCGTACACTAGCTATGTGGCTAGCTGCTGTTAGCTAGGCTAAGCGGCTAACTGAAGATGGTAGAAAGACGATTTGGCGCGTCAAACGATAATAATAATAATAATAGTAATAATAATAATAATGTTCCTGCTGATGGCAGTGATCTGTGGACCAGGACCAAGCTACCAGCGTTAGGTGATATAGTTAGATGATGTGTAAGTGTGATCCCAGAGAGAGTCGATGTCTCTGGGGATGTTGTGGTTAACGTTGCTCCCACTAAGTGTCCCAGTGGGCTAAAGTGCTTTTTGTAAGATTGCTTGTAAAATAAGACGAAACTAGAAGAGTGCCTTTGAGAGAGGAAAGGTGTAGCAAACGTCACTGAAACAAGACAGCAAGATTATATGAAGAAAGTACTAAACTCTGTCATACAGCATCTGCAGGTGTGAGTCTTTTTAACATATTCAGAGGATTACTTAGAGCCGCAAAAGTCTTCAGTCTCTCTGCCTCTCAAAAATAATCATGTTGTCATTTTGTGTTGCAACAGCTGTACTGATGCTGTTCTTCCAGCATCTGGACTGAAACCTGAACTGACTGGCAGGCTCTTCTACTGGTGAGACTGTGTTGCTGCCATGTCCAGGCGAAGCAGGAACAGCCGTGCATGGAGATATGTTTGGGGTGGGATACGACGGGATGCTGATGCCCGGGCGCTTGTGTTGGCCTCTGAAAGTGAAGAATGGGGCTATGATCGCTTAGAGGTAAGCATACCAGTGCTGCTGTTTTTCCGTCTGTAACCTGAAGCTCAGAACAGATATGAAGTGCCAGGGGACATGGAAGTTCTTGTTTGTGTCACATGATGACACTTGTTTACACTCAAGGCACCATGAGAAAGCAAAAATCTCCAACTTAAAGCCTCTAATTTGCCTTTGGTCTTTATAAATAGTGTGTGTTTGTTGATGCTGATGTCTGATGCTTGAAGCTAAAGGTTCAGTTGTTTCCTTTGTATCAGAACTAATAGTTTTTTTTCCACATTAAAGAAAGCAACATAAGGTCTGATGTTTTAGAGATGCGTACATTTTGGAATCCAGTGCCCAACTTTGTCTTTGTAGCAGCTTCACATGGAAACCAGTGCTGTGTTGTTACATAAGTGATGCTGCTGACATTTGCATTTCCTCTTTCTATCTACACTGCTGCTCTCCAGTACAGTGATTCAGACTCTGAGGCAGACTTTTCAGCAGTGATGGTCCCTCCAGTCCCCAGTGCAGTGCCTGTCACCGGAGAGTCCTACTGTGGCTGCGATTCACAGGCTGAAACCAACTACAACCCTCGTCTGCGAGGTTTTCACCAAGTTAAAGACTGCCACTGTGGAGAGGATGACCAAGGTACCAGCCAACTTCTGCATGTCAATCTTTTATTGATTTTTGTGATTTGCTCACATACAAGGAACATTTTTGTGTGCAACAAACAAAAATGATTTATTTTCTTGTATGATTATGAATAAATTAATGAGTGAATGACTTGTTCTGTTTCAGAGTTCGACTGGGTTTGGGATGCCAACAGCAGGTCGACAGCAACGTTACTGAGCTGCGACAATCGCAAAGTGAACTTCCACTCTGAATACAGTTGTGGTACAGCAGCGATCCGTGGCTCCAAGGAGCTGGCTGAAGGGCAGCACTTCTGGGAAATCAAGATGACGTCCCCAGTGTATGGAACAGACATGGTAAACCTAGACTCATTAGCTCCTAGCATTGACTTGATCTGATTTAGAAATCCCAAGGTAGAGCTAATATCTTGCTAAGAAAAAGATCAAATGCTTTCATTCATGCTGTGTGTTTGTTATTTCTGTACAGATGGTTGGCATCGGCACTTCTGATGTCAATCTAGACAAATACAGACACACATTCTGCAGCCTGTTGGGAAAAGATACAGACAGCTGGGGTCTTTCTTACACTGGTAAGATTAATACAACATGCTATGATGTAACTGCTCACGATGGTTATTGTAGAAGTTAAACATCAGTGTTTGTCTTCCTTTTGACAGGCTTGTTGCATCATAAAGGAGACAAGATGAACTTCTCCTCCCGCTTTGGACAGGGATCCATCATTGGAGTTCATCTGGACACGTGGCATGGCACACTCACTTTCTTTAAGAATCGCAAGTGTATAGGTTAGTACTGGCCGGCAAAGTCCACTACCACAGCGCCGGTAGTTCAAATCCTATTTTGATGGTTTGAGCCATCATTTTCTCTTCCAATACCGAGCATTGATCCAGTAATAGTACTCTACTGAAGCCCAGTAGATATTTGATTTTTGAGGCTGATACCGATGTCAGTATTTGGGAGTATAAATAAACCAATAATGATATGTTGGCCAATAATTTTTCTTTTAAACATAAACAATCTTGATATGGGAACTGTGGGACTAAAACAAACGTAACTCATATCAGAAACTATATTTAATCTCAATCTGTCCCATCTGAGTGAAACTGATCTGGTGAACCTTAAAGGGTTAGTTCAGGTTTATTGAAGTGGTATTTAACCATAGTCGGTGTGTTACTACATTAGACGGCAGTCGACATGCCCCCATTTTGGAGAAGCAGACAGAAGTTGAGCAATGCACCAAAGCCACCAAACCTGTTTGACAAAAACAGTAATTTCTGATTTAGGTGTAACACTGTAGTTTGTTAGCACCCGAATTAACTGCTGCAGACTTTTGTCAGTGGAGTCTGGTGGATTTGAAGAGAGCAGAGATCTATATTAATGCTTCAGTTTCCTGTTGATAAGGACTGTCTGACAGCATATTCTAAATATAGCATTCACTTAAAATGTCCACAGCAGCACATTGCTTAACTTCCAAACTGGTATCCTCTCTGCTTCTCCGCTGGGGACGTGCCAACCCCTCTCTACTGTAGGTAATACACTGACCATGGAGTGCCTCATACAACCCCCCTTCAAAACTTCTGAACTGACCTTTCAACCATATGGTCGCCTGTATAAAGCACACATCTGTTTTAGTGGGGAGTCTGTGCTAACTTTAATACATTATACCCACAGTTTGGTATTGTAACAAGATATTACCGTAATTTCCGGACTATTGAGCGCACCTGAATATAAGCCGCACCAACTAAATTTAAAAAGAAAAAAAAAGGTGTCCACGTTTTAACATGAGATATTTACACAGAACGATTTTTTAAATTTTTAATTAAATAAATGCTGCTGTCTCCAACGTCTCACCATCGATTCATTGATGCCAAGCTTACGTGCAGCAGCTCTTCTTCGACAGCCAGATCGATTGCCTTTAACTTAAAAGCTGCATCATGTGCATTTCTTCTTGTGTTTTCCATGATGAGGGTGTGTGCATGATGCGCAAAATGACTGATTGAATTAAATGAGTTCAAACTGAATGAATTCAAAACACAATCAAACTAGCATCTTCCGCGGCGGATTATCTCTTCCACCTGTCTGTCTTGCTCTTGCGCTTCCTGCTAGAGCGCCCCCTGGAGGACGTTAGCCCGTAAAAATCTATAGATTAGCCGCATCATTGTTTAAGCCACAGGGTTCAAAGAGTGTGGCAAAAGTAGCGGCTTATAGTCCGGAAATTAAGGTACACATGAACATAAAATGTTTTTTCACCATTCTTGATATAGGTGTCGCTGCCACAGAGCTACAAAATAAGAGGTTTTATCCAATGGCCTGCTCCACAGCAGCAAAGAGCAGCATGAAGGTGATCAGATCCTGCTCTGCACCCACCTCCCTGCTGTACCTGTGCTGTGCTCGCCTTCGCCAGCTGCTGCCAGACTGTATAGACACCCTGGACGTGTTGCCACTGCCACCAGGCCTTCGTCAGTTGCTCCACAACAAACTGGGTTGGGTTCTCAGTCTGAATAGTGGCACCACAGAAGAAACCCCAGATGGGCCTGAGCGCCCCTCAAACCTGCCTGTCGCCCCACTGGCTGGACCGTCTTCCTCTGAGAGTGACTCGGAAGGTTGTACGTCTGACCCCGAAGCCTGTCAGAGGAAGAGATGCCGCTGGACATGACTGGGCGGCTCAAATCCTACCTCCTCTTAAACACTGGTAGAAGTCACTGTCCTAGATGGCATCTAATCTAGTGTTTCCTACCTGCCTCAAGCTTTCCTCAACATCGATGTTGTTCAGTAGTGAAGAAAATAACCAGGATCAGAGTGGTACGTAGGTGGAAAACTGTGACGGCAGTATTTCTGCCTCCACATTTTTACTGTGATCTTCTCTCATGCCATTCGGATGTCTTCATGCTCATCATACATTCAGCGTCCCAACCAGCTTCAGTAATAAGTAAAAAGACGTGGTGTTATTTTGTTAGCTTGCATAACTTGTTGCCATGCGTGTGGGGGGATTAGTGAAATGGTGCAGGAATGGACTGTACAGTGTAACACTGAAGTCAAGTATGGCCAAATTTTGGTGGTCATCGTGGTATATTTGCAAAAAAGGGGGGGCTTAAAAAATGTGTTTTCATCTTGTATGCAAATAATGTATATTGTTCTCAACCTAAATGCTATCCATGCATTATCAAAGTAATCTGTTACCCGTCTTACTGGCAATTTCAGGTTAGGTTGCAAAAGTGAGAGTCAGTAGGCCACCGTGTCAAATGAGTGGAATAGACAAGTGATTATTTCTTACCCACACGTTACAGCTCTACAGCAAAACATGTTTAAACAGATCACAAACCTAAGAAATGTTAGAAGGAGGTGGAATGAACCTGAATGTACTATGTAGCTTGTAGTCCTCCAAAAATGAAAATATTCCTTTTCCTCGTTTATTGAACAGCCATCAGATCCAAACAACTACGATTCCTCATCAGACAATTCTTGTTTCCTGAGAAACTTAAAAAGTTAAGTCAAATATTTGTTATGTTTATGGCAACATCCATCTGTCACCAGCTTTTAAAAGGCTCCTATCGAAACCTTATGAACTAAACTATGTATTTCCTCTTTTCTAAAATATATAAACAGTATACATTGTTATTTAGTGTAAGTCCTTTAAATCTAATCATGAGAAGTATGTCATTCAGAAAATACTGCCGCACATTTTAAGAGACTTTTCATCGCTGTTACACCTTTATCATTTTTTAGAACTTTTAAAAAAAAAAAAACGTTTGTTTGATTGACAAAATATGAGATTGTGGGCAGTTTTAATGTTAAACTTTTTTGTACTTTATGCAAGGGTGTTACTTTGGTTCTCCCAAGGCCTTTTTTCATCACTTCCTTAACCAACTCCTCTGGACTGTAACTCTATTCTAAATCCTTTTAGTATAAAACACTCAGCCCCCGTTGGCTTAAAGGTGTCACTTGTTTCCCTGTTAAAGCAGAAAATCTAAGATTCAATATGGTTATAGAAAGTTCTTACATTGCTCCTGCAGCATAGCCTGCCTCTCAGGTCTCTGTGTATGTGTAGTGTGTTTCTAACAATCATACTTTTGAAATATGGCTAAAAACACAGTTTACGTGTCTGGTGACAATCAGAATTCTGACTGAAGCTGTGCCATATTTTGTCATATAGTCATAACTACATCTTATAGAACATGTTTAGATCATGAAAGGATGGTAGCGAGTTGCTGATTATGCTGCAGGAGTGGTTTTCATCATTTCTGTGGATGTTTTGATGCACAGGAAAATGAAATGCAAACATTTTACAGCCAACTTTCATCATAAATGACTAAGACGGGGAACATTACCCCTGGGTCAAATGTAAATAATCCTTATTTTTAGTTACTTTGGAGTATCAAACCGTAACAATATAATATTAAAACAGTGTTTGACCCAGGTTTTGAAACTACACAAGAATGCCTACTGCTGCCTCAGTGACCAGTCTTTGATCATGTTCACTCCTCAAGGTCTTGGTTTAAGTATACGTACACAAAGACAGACTTAAGGTACTATGCAATACGAGGATCTTATGTGATAGTGGTTTTCAGAACGAATAGGTCATGACAGAGGCTCAGACAACAGGGGTGAAGGTACCAGAGGATTGTGCTCATTAGCCACGAGTAGTGTGAAAGGACACACTTAATTTTGCCCAGTTGTGTAATTATAAATCTAAGATTTATCCCTATAGATTTAGTAATGTAACCATCGAGAGGTTAGTTGTAGTCCAGCAGATGATTTTTATGTCTTATTTCACAGTATTTGTCTTCACATTGATGCATCCAAGCACTTTTTCTTACTGTTGTACTGTAAATAGGAAAACTCTGTCTCTTCTATAACATGTCATAATAATAATAATAATAATAATACTGTATGTGAAGGCCTTTACTCGCCTTTTTCTGTATAACTTATCAGCATGATTTTCAGCTGAAAATAAAATGAATGCTAAATATGCACAAAGGACTGGATGTGTTTATTTATTACGGACGAAACTGGTTCCAATAAAAAGTAAATTTCAACTCAAATGCTTAAGATCAACTAAAAGTTTGGATTGCTTTTTTACTTCTGATTCTGAACATATTTCAGTTCCATTCAGTAGAAAACTAACAATTTTCCTTATGAATTAACATTTCTTGAGTGAAATAAACAATTGAATTACAAATAACATTCTTCATCTGGAGTAAATCTACTGAAAGAATAAGTGATACCAAAGTCATACCTGTCAATTTGAAATCTTTTAAGTAAAAAATATATTTTCATTGTGTTCATGGCAGTGTGAAAAACAACAGAAAATATAATTGACCAATTGAACGTTAACTCAAACATTTTAAAGGGTTTGGGAGTGATTCTAGTTTGTGTTTTTATTTGTTATTTTTTTATTTTTTGAAATGTTTTCATTATTTTGTTTATTTATATTTTTTTACTTAAATGTTTTTTTTAATCTGACATCAGTAATTAATAATCCTGTCTAATTATTTAAAACAGCACTTAGGCCAATACAACCTTAATTTCTTAAAATATTTTAACAATTTAAAGGAAATTTAGAAGTTATGTATAAAATCTTTATAGGTTATTAAATATCCATTCTTATCTAATAACTCTGCACCAGTTATTAACCCAGTATTGATCCAATTAAATTAATAATGTACAACTTTTATTTATTTTTATTAATGTGTTTCACTTCATTTACTTCAAGCGGAACAAATAGTGAATCGGGCTGTTCACCGGAAACTCTTCGAAGTCGGACCGAGCGAGCGGAAGTTGTGTGCCTCGCTTGCGGAGGTCAAGTTACTTCAGGTAGGAATTTGTGTACCAATACTTCCAGATATCTGCACAATATAAGCAGTATCGATAGTTCGGCATTAGTAAATTCAACCGATCAGTTTACAGCTAACGCTAACTAGCAGCCCGGTTGCCCCGGTTACATCAGCACTCTCTTACAGGACAGACGCCGGGCAGTGAGTGTCCGTGAGGGTTGTGGAGTAGCTGCTCGACCTCGGTACAGTCATGGTGAAGAAAAGACCAGTGCGTTTCATAGCAGAAATGGCTCGGAAGATCCGGGCGTACCGGGAGCTCAAGTCCCGGCCGCGGGAGTCCCAGAAGTACGTCCTGGACTACGAGACGATGAAGCGGCCTCACACGGGGAAGATGCTGCCAGTGCTCGCCTGGCAGGATGTCCGCAGGGAGAGTACTCTCTTCTCCCTGCTGTCAGGTATGAGGATGTTCGGAGTGGGCCGCATCTTTACCCGCAAGTCCTGGCTGGAGGACCACACAGAGCCCAGCTACTGGAAGCTCACCAAGATCAAAGTGGACTACACATCTGAGGTAAGAGCGGGCCATCCGTACACTGACTCTCAAGTCTGTTTATTGTCATAAAATTGACTGAAAAAACAGTTTGGGTCTGTTGGGATACCTGTAACCAAATGATTCCTGTGTTTTCTAGAACATGGATCATGGCAAAGCATGGGGGGTCCTCACCTACAAAGGTAAGATTGGACCTGAACATGTATCTGATTCATCTGTCTCTCTAACTGTACCATTATAGAGACTAATGTCCTGTCATATGGGGGATTTCAGCATCCTTTTGGGTCTTACACTCTAAAAACTAACACTGTGGATGTTTTAAAATGTTCGTTCTAGTATTTTTACACATGTAGTGGCTTTGTTGCATTTTGTGCTTGACAGGAAAACAAGAGAGCGAGGTGAAGGAAGTGGACAAGGTGATGTACCACGACTGGCGCCTGGTTCCCAAACACATAGAACAGGAGTTCAAGCACTTTGAGACGCTCCCCGAGCCGCCTGTGCGCTACGTCCCGTACCCTCCCCTGCTCCGCGCCATGATGCTGGCCCAGCACAAGAAAGCCTCAGGCAGCATATCACCTGAGGAGCCGGCCTTGCCTTTAACAAGGAACGTTCTGCTCAACAAAGACTATTTCCGCAAGCGGGAACAAGAGAGAAAGAGTACAAGCGGGACAGCGGTGTGATACTCGTGCTTTTGAAGCTGAAGGGTCAACAATCTTGGACATTTTGGACAAAAGCAGTGTTGAAAGAAGCCCTCACCTCAATGTCCGTAATCCTGGACTCAAATGAGTTCTCTGCTGAGTTCTCTTCATCTGAAGCAGACCTCTTTGTATGTAGTATGTATGTATGTGTGATGATGGGTAAATATTAAATTTGAAATAAAATATAACTGCTGTTTGTGGTTTTTCTGTGTGTGTTAAAGACTATAGGCAGCCGTATAGCATCTTGAATGCACAGTAAACACTTAATGTAGGTACGTCTGATGCTTTAACTTTTTGTACCAGCAGAGAAAAGGGAGGGGAAGCAGATTCGACCACTCAGGCAAAGACAAAGTTTAATTTGATGTTAAATACACCCATGGTCTACTGACACAGGTGTTTTTAACTTATTCTCCCTGATTAGACTTCCTCTCATTACATGTTTACGTCATATCAGAGTTATTGTAGTGACGAGTTTCTGACTTTAAATAGTACTCAAGTCAACTGGTTATTGTTTAATGTAATTAAACACAGATTTAATGGAGTTTACTATGTATTATATTGTCAGTGCCCAGTATTTTCATTCTCTTGCAACCAACTATCTGTCCCATAACATGAACACAGCACCGGGACTGAAGGCCAGGTCTGAGCTTAATTTACATATATTTTTCTTCTGGCTTCATGATTATGCTTTACATTAACTGTAGGCTAATACAGTTTTTGTTGATTTATATTAAATACAGAAATAAAGATTTGTCTATTCTCAAGGTTTGGGTTTCTGATTAAACACTTAAATGAATTATGGTTATTGATCCTATATCAGAGATAATAAAGAAACATAGAGGCCTAGTGATCAGTCACTGTGCTTCATGAATTGTTATCTACAATAAATATTGATTTGTGGATTGTATGAGTAAGTACACACTTGAACTGATCACATACTTTAACATTATTTTGATTTTTATCTTCGCTTCATCCTTTGGGCTTCCATACATTTTGCATGTGACGCGTTCCTCGTGAGCCCCGGGACACCACGCGCCCGCGCTTTGGCGACCGTTCCTAAGCAACGTCCGTGTGTACGTACGTACGCGCCCTTACGTCCTCCTTCCCTCTCTCCTCCACAGTGCTCCGTCCGGACTCCGGCGCCGACGATGATCTGCCTGTTTCTGTCTATATTCGCGTACATCTTCCAGTCAGGTTGGTGTTTATACTTCATGTGTGGTTCACCGTCCTTCAGTGTGATAGTGACAGCGGACATTATTACTCACAGTGTCCGCCCTGTGTGGAGCAGGAGACGGAGACCCGCCGGACACGTTCCTCGGCTACAGGAGGAGCAGAGTTAACCGGTGAAACAATGGTGGCATGAAGCTGTCAGTAACTTTTGACGAAGCTTTTGTAACTAACTTTGTGTTCGGCTTTCACGTCCAACATGTCTGCGTTTGTACTAATCTGCCGTTACACACTCCGCGGCTGCCTCGTGTAACTACCAGCAGTGCTGTCCATGTGTCCTCCTCACTGTCAAATAAGTTGATTCATCCTCCTATTAATAACTCGGGTGTTAGCGCGCCGCCATTGGTGCTCTCCGGGACTCTGGTGGAGCCTGTGAGCCCTGATAGGCTGCTGCTGCTGCGGGAGAGCTGCAATGGGCCCGAAAAAGAGGTCACAGCGAGATCCACGTAAACTTGAAGATTTGGTGTTTAAACATGCACGGATTGAGGAATCTGGTGAGAGGCAACACAGGCAGAAATATGTGAGACTCAGCCTGCTGTGATGGAGAGGTTTGTTGCAGAAAGTGTTGTGAAAGTGCAAGGGTTATTCCTGCTACATTATAGCAGATTATATTCCGATTAGCAAAGACTGGAAAGTGATATTTGTGAATCCAACAGTGGCTTGTTGAACTAACAACTAATAGACAACGTTGGTGGAGCCCTTTGTAGTTTGTCTTAAACCCTGTGTGCCCTGCTGCATGGTTTATGTGTGTGTGTGTTGTGTGTGTGTGTGTGTGTGTGTGTGTGTGTCCACAGGGTCTAAAGGCTGTCTGCAAGCATAATAAACCCTGTATGATACAGGCTGTGCATGTAAGCTGCTCTGGTTGCTCTTGTTGGTTTTAACTTCATTTTTTTCTGCATGTTATCTGTGGTTGCAGGCTGGACTGGCGTGAATGAGCGCACATTCATCGCTGTGAAACCAGATGGCGTTCAGCGGAAACTGGTGGGAGAAATTCTGCATCGGTTTGAGAGGAAAGGGTTCAAACTGGTGGGCCTCAAACTTGTGCAGGTATTTGGACTTCTGTCTGTCAGCTTTATGTTCCTCCTTGAGACAAAATAGTTCATGGTCCAAATAAATGATCATTGCTAATATAATAAATCTAAACATTTTAATTGAGTTGAATATGTGTCTGTATTGTATTTCAGGCATCCGAGGAGCTTCTTCGGGAGCACTACTGGGACCTGAGGAGTAAGCCTTTCTTCACGGGACTGCTCAGCTACATGAGCTCTGGACCAATCGTAGCGATGGTGAGATTCTCCCTCCAACGTACTGTACACAACACTAAAGGCTTTCAGAAACTCGGTAGGCTTTTGGTTTTCCTAGTAAATAATAAATAAGTCATATTTTACAGTCCTACTGCAGCAATACATAGGGATGGGCATCAAGAACCAGTTCCATATTAGACAGCAGGTTAACAGAGGAGTCAAATTCAGGCCTTTTTTCTACTCTGTGTTCAGACTCAGAGATAATTAAACAGTTCCATTGATTGATTTTGTCTCATCAGTATCCAAACATACATGTGATATATGTGGAAATAAATGGTAAAGGTGCATTTCAGCACAAACCGACCACAATAAGAAAATATTTGACTTTAATATAACAGTCCAACTCATTTAACTTCTGATGCGATGAGGCCCAGCGAGCCCGAACTGTTGGTAAACAAAAACATTTCCCTGTTGGTTCAGGTGTGGGAGGGTTTGGACGTGGTCAAGACAGCACGTAAGATGATGGGAGAGACCAACCCTGCAGACTCGCTGCCTGGAACCATCCGAGGAGATTACTGCGTGGAAGTGGGCAGGTAGGATCACCTGATGGTTCAGTTCTGTGAGGGAGAACAGGCCTTTTTCACGTCGGGCATTTTGATGTCTAATAATCTTATTGATGGCTCTGTCCCAGTGCACCATGACAGTGTGTCAGTGAGGCAGCATGCACAATACCAAGACCCTGAATGACCCTGTGCATCTTTCACTATGAAAAGCCAAAATGTCTGCTGTGAAAAAGGCCTATAGGAATGATTTGTGCAGGTGTAATTGATCCGGTCAGACTTTTCGTCTGTGGTTAGTCAGAAATATCAGAAACAAGTTTTCTGAAAACTTGCACACCACTGAATAAAAGAACAAATTAAAAGGTATAAAGAGCATTATCAACAACGCAGTATTTACCTCAGTATCTCCTCTATGTCACTGTTACTACATCAGAGGCTAACACGTCTTTATTTTTCCAGCTGTGGTGTTTTTTATTCTCAAAAACCTTTACAGAACCTTTAATTAATTCATTAATGCCTAAATCGGCACAATTCTGAAGGGATGGTCTAGTGTGAATGTAGTTAGATCACACGATTGTGATGTAATAAACCACGGCCATGGCCAACACACTTTCCACAATGTTGATTGTCTTTTTTGTGTTTTAAATGTTTTTTTTATTTAAATGAACCAACAAGAAGCGGATTGATGAGCTGCAGTAAATGTATTAAACTGTTATTAATTGTTATAAACGGGCCAGCTTTCTTCCGCTCCAGATACAGTTTCTGTGTGTCCTGAACATGCTTGTGCGGCGTTGCAGGAACGTGATCCACGGCAGCGACTCGGTGGAGAGCGCCCAGAAGGAAATCTCTCTGTGGTTTCATCAGAACGAGCTCCAGTGCTGGGAGAACAGCGCCAATCACTGGATCTACAACTGACGGTCTACATGTGCTGTGTGTACGCCGTCCTGTAGGTGAACCAGTGTTTCTCCTATTAGTCATTACAAGTCGGGTCACATCACACTTCAGATTAGTTTTTTTTGGGCTTTAGTAGTTTGTAGCCATGCAGGAGACGAAGGTCATCGCTTTCTTGCTGCTTCTTTTTTTTGTGTTTTTCATGAAATGAATTTTTTTTTATCTGAGGTGAAATGACTTTATAAAGCAAACGTGCACTAAGTGAGCAATAACTTGATCAGCAACTCCACAGTGTCTGCTTCTGTTACAGACTTCATTGTAGTTTCTTGAATGTAAAGAGTAGAAGTTTTAAAACATGACGTGTGACTAAAGCTTTCAGGGAGCGTTTAGTTTTGCAGTGTCATCAAGTCATGTCTCAGTTTACAAACGAAAGAGGAGCTACATTTGCGCCATCTTCTTTTGTTCTATCAAAGTGGAATTTGTATGAAGTCGTATTGGAAATGTCAAAAACAATAAATCTGGTCATGAAATCCTTTTTAAAATGTTCCGTTTTTGTGTGTTTTGTAAAGCAAGACATCCACACGTCAACCGTCCACTTTTGTCAGCACACAAATATGTTTAATATTTAATCCACACGGATAGAGATCAATGCATGAATTTCCATACTGAACAAAGAGGATGGGCTTCAGTGTGTGTGGAGATTTACAATAATCCCTGTACACATAATGACAACACATCACCGCTCACGTGCTTTACACCGAACCGTCTGATCAACAGCCAGTCAGACGAGAGAAATGAGTCTCGGACTGAACCCTCGAAACATTACGCTCAAACCCCTTTCAACTGTGTTTAATAAGATCGTTCACGCGACTCCAGCAAGACTCTTCTGACCTTTTTGATTTACAACAGCACATATTTCCTGTCATTGGGGGTCATTACCTCCTCATGAGGGTTTTTTTCTTGTAATCGGGGCAGAATATGAGCAAAAGTCACTAATCGAGACTCTTCAAATACAGGTGACTTCAGGATTGTATGCAAAATATTTTAGGTAACAGCCAAAAGAAGCTCAGACTTTTGTGCTGAATTCGACATCATTTTTACTTTGAATTCGTTCCATGTCGTCGTTCCTTCACTTTCCCTCAAATAGTGAACAAACCCAAACTGGTTTACCATCCACTACAATCTTGTATTCACTCACAATCACTGTCAAAGATTGATCCATGAACACCTGACACCTCCATCCATTTAAACACACCATGGCGTAAATGGTTATGGATTTCTGATTGGCTGTTAGAAAACATCAGACACATTTCTGGTGGAAATGCAAGTCAGTGTTGTCATTCACATTTCCGTCCCACGGTTCTTCTTTTATTTTTATTTTGGTACAACTGATGCATGTTGGGGGCTTCTGGGCTTCGCTTTAAGACGAGGTGGAGGTTTCACAGATGACAAACTAAGTGGAGGAAGAGGAGGAGGAGTAACTGGGGCAGATGCAGGACAATTGAGGTAAATATAGGAGGAGATATAGTGTACTTACAGGGTGAGTATAAGATCGATACAGAGGAGGGAGGTAGTTATGAGGCTGGGTTACAAGGCTCATGAAGATAGTTACAATGCCCTGGGTGGGACAAACAGGATGGCAGGCAGATTACTAGATCAGAGGAGGTACTTACAAGGCATTAAAGTTACAAGGTGACAGGGCGGGTAGGGGATATAATAGTTACAAGGGACAATACACGGCTTTGGGTGTCGTTTTAGAGCCAAGGGGGAACTTTTACATGACCGGGGATAATTACAAGGTTTAGGTGGCTGGAAAGCTTTTTTGGGGGGAGGAGGAGGAGATTTCTTGAAGGAGATGAGTGGGTGGGGGTGTTGAAGCAGGTCCGGGTGTCACTCAGGTATGTAAGACACCTGCCAGACGATGATGTGGCTCCGCTCGGCTTTGCACAAAGCAGGTTTCATCTGTGTGGCACCAGCACTCTCTCCTTCCTCCGTCTCATCGTCCTCTCCGTCTCCTGAGGAAAACACACAGAGAGAATTTAATGAACACATCTTACACTTTACTGTGCTGATTATATGTTAAAGTCTATTGTGTATTTACTTTTTTTATTTCTGTATTTCCTAACCAACATTTCAACATACAGGCTTTGTTCCTTATATAAATATATTAAAGGTCCAGTGTGTTACATTTAGGAGGATCTATTGACTTGCTCACCTATACGGAAGTCGATGTAGCCCTCTCCTCCACTCAGCACCAACACGTTATGGACACTCTGGGCCTCGGTCTCTTGGGGCGCTGTTGAGCCCTGCCCCTCCGATGGACTGTCCAGCACGCTGCCGTTAAGGGTGGCCAGAACATTGCCTGTCACACAGACACACAAAGAGAAAAAGACATCCAGAGCAGGTTAAAGACGAGGGAATGCAGTCCGTTACAGACAGACAGTTACATCAGCAGACAGACGGGCTTCGTGCCTACCGGGTACTGAGACGAAGAACTTGACAGCATCACGGTGTCCATGGAAACAGAGCTGGGCCTGTGCCATGGAGCAGTAAGGGATGAAGCTGCCGGTGCTCTTCTCAGAGCCGTCATCACCGTACACATGGATCACTCCACTGGACGATGTAGGAGACACCTTATTGGCTGAGGGACGAGGAACCCAGGTGTGAGAAACTAACCAACCAGGAGTGTTTCCTTGCAAATCATATGTGGAAGTATGGCACAAGCAAAATATATATATATCTTTCTAGGAAAAACACCCACAAAATCCCCATATTTCCACAGAACAACTGAAAATATATTTAAAAAAATTGAGACATCTAAAACACATCTGTTTCATGCAATAGATCTGATACACACAAACATATATTTGAATCATTGATGTAATAAATCACAATGATAAATATCATGCAAAGCAATCGATGAGTCCAAACACTGTTCTGATACACAGTAAAAAGTAAAATCATTGCACACAGAATACTTTTGGTGACCTTTAGCTAAGTGTTCACAGATAAAAGGAGACTAATTGTGTGTGTCTTCATTCATTGGTGTTCACATCTCAACTAAGCTTAAAGAAACAGGTGTAGTCTGCAGACACTGTCTCAGGTGACATGAAGGTTTGACCAGGCGAAAGGCGGGCGAAAAAAGACAGATCACAACAGCAGGAGGGAGGGAGCGCTCCCACTTACCCCTCACACCAAGGAGCTGTCCCCGGTGAAGGACCACCGCTACCGGAGGCGGAGGAGGAGGAGGAGGAGGAGGAGGAGGAGGAGGAGGGTAGGATGAGAGCAGAGGAGAAAGAGGACAGTAACAGTAACAATTGTGACCAAGACGAGGCAGAAGGTGGAAAGAAAGACAGGGGGTTTATGGGAAGAAGAGGGAGTAAGCTAAAGGAGAACTCAGACAAATAACACAGCAGTATGTGAGGCTGTGAGTCAAGGAAAAATCACCTAATGTTTAGAGTTTGTTTGTTTTTTGATAGAAAGTCTCAGATCATCTAAAAAAAAACAACCTTATGGTTTAAGGGCGTTTAAGCCAAAATGTAAAGACACCACATGGTGGTGCTGCTGGACAAAAATAAATCGCTTGTTCCTTTACTCATGGTCTAATTCTCCATCAAATGAGACTAAAATCTGTTGTTTTTGACAAATTCTGACATCCAGGCAGCAAAATAACCTCCTTAGCAGTGTCAAGGACTTTGAGACCACTGGCTAATCATTGCCGACCACTCCCCAAAAGACTTTCAGTGTGAAGACATATTTTGTGGTTTTAGCACATTAAGGAATCACTATTGGAAACAGAGCTCATGACACACTTTTGTGCGCACGTCTCTTGCTGTAAGCTGCATGAATGAAACTCAGACTTACTCTCTGTCAGTGGGATGGAGATGATCACACCGTTTCCAGTTCCTACCCAGAGACGGTTTCCACCAATCAGAAGTGCTGTGATTCGCACAAAAGAGAAGCCTAGCTTGCCAGTACCTGTGAATTGAACAGGCTGCATGTCAGTGACAATATAACAGGCTACAGGACTCTTTTCTTAAAGATGGAGAGAACAAATATCTTGAATCTACTGATGAAGTGACTTTTCTGTATGTGTGTATGTTACCCTCCAAGTCTGTAAAAACACTCTGCTATGATTAATATTTAGTTTTATGGTTTTCCCACATAAAAAGTAAAGTAAGAGGTTGTCGGTGACATCAAATGTCAATACTGTAAAGCAAAACACTTTTATATCCTCCTGCCTGGATTACTGTAACTCCTTATGTTTCTTATTTTTGTCTAAGTGAGTCTGCGATTGCTCAACTTAAATTGGTTCATAACGCGGCAGCCAGGCTTTTGACAAATGCTTAACAAAGAGGGCACATTACCTCCACTCTGGCCCACTTCCTTGAATTCAGTTCAAGATCCTTCTGATCACATTTAAAGTCCTCCATGGCACTGTCTAATATCTCTGAGCTTATAAACCAATACTCTGCACCGAGATTACTCAGATCTGCTAACCAGTTCCTCTTAAATGTCCCATGCTCCAGGCTCTATTGTTGAGTATCTACTATGCAACTCTATGAATTGAGCATCTGTTTCCTTTTTTAAACTGTATTTTACTGGCTGTTTTCCTGCTGTGTATTATGATGCATTTTATGAACTGTGAAGCACTTTGGAACTGCTGTGCCATATAAATAAGCTTACTTGAGATTTTCTCTGTAACAAACCAATATTCTCTCACCCAGCATCTTGCTGACATATGGCTCAATGTCCACATCCTGGAGGTGTTGGTGTGTATGCGCATGGTAGAGACGCAGGGTCGAGTCTAGCCGGATCGACACCCAGACGCCGTCCCCGATCCACGCTAGCTGCCGCACCTGACTCTCCCTGCGAGGGTGAGCGTCGAAGGACTTCTACGTGGAGATAAAATAATTAGGTCAGCTCGTTATTACAGTCAGTGGAAATACCTTCTGCATAAATGCATTCATGACTCACCTCGATCTGCATGCTCTTGGGCTGGATGACGTGGATCTTGTTCTTGTAGCCGCACCAAACCTTATCATGGACCACAGCCATGCAGCGGATGGAGTGATGTGGCCGCCCGAGGTCCATTAGGTGGTAGTTGGACAAATCCCACTGGCCATCTGTTGACAAGACCACACACACACACGCACACACGCAGAATGCAAAGTTATGACTAATTAATAACGAAAGTCTTTACAAGTCTACACAAAACACACTAAAACATCTTGGCTGCTTTTCTTAGTCCCTGGAAGCTGCTAGAAGTTGGGTGTATGAAAGCTCTGACAAAACAAATATCTAAAACCCCAAATACCCTCTGATCTGTGGAATATGGCGAGGGTCCCATCAGCGAGGGCAACCAGCACACGGCCTTTCACGTGTCTGCAAATAAGGAGGAGAGAGAGACTGTTGGAGTGACAGAAATCCATAAAACTCTACTTTGGGAAAACATTTGCCTTTAATTTACACAGAGTTGAAGTGAGAGTTGAACTGTCACCACCACTTACACCAGACTGAGCACCGAGTCTTTGAGTTTGATGGAGTGGAGACACTTCTTCCAGTTTCCAACTGCTGAGTGGACGTAGAGCCTTGAGGGAGAACAGAGGCAAGATACTCCAGAGCAAAACAAAACGGCAAATAGAGTTCAAAGCAGCATCTCATGATTTTTATATTTGAATATATATGTGAGTCTTGGATGGAAGATATAAGCCCTCTTTTGGAGGATTTTCCCATCCAGAGTGTGATTAATCTCTTCTTAAGTAATGTGTTTGTATGTGACTTATATGTGAGCAGGGTAAAGAAATTATTGTTCTATGTGTTTTTCGATATTCTAGGGCTTCAGCAGAAGTTTGCAGCAGTTCTGCTGAGCGACTTACCAGCCGTTCTGAGCCCCAAGCCACATAGTGGGGGCCACGCTGGTGTAGTTCTTGGCCTCTTCCCCTCCATCCTCTGACTCTGGAGGGTGAGAAGTTTCCTCTTTGGATTGACCTGCGCTTCTGTGCGGACAGATGACAAACAGTTATGTATTCATGTCATTCCTGATGGTTGTCTTCATGAGGACAGACTCTGAGCTCCTACCTGTCGGAGGTGTCTGCTGGACGAGGCTGTGGATCTGTGAAGACGTGCTCAGTAAATGGTCCTGGAGGTCCCGGCTCTGTGTGGTTGGCCGTTGACTCGGGAACCTCTGTGGCCTCTGTTGCCTCCTCGGCCGACTGGGCAGGGTGAATCTTCCCGTTCATGGGGGGAGCAGTGGGGGCTAAAGCACAACAAGCATTCAGATAAACAGACAAACACCTTTTCGTCTGTGGTAATAAAAAATACAGGGAGCTTTTTGGACGTTCCCACCTTGTCCTTTGTCCATAATTGGCGTGTCAGTGCGTGAGGAGCAGTTGCTACGGGCGACGCTGCAGTTGGTGGCGCAGCCCACAAGAGTGATACCAGCCAACATGCCTTCCACGCTGCCGGTGTCCTCGCCTCCACCTGCTCCACCGTCACCTGGATCCAACACGATCTCTCCTGCTGGATAGTCGCTCTCACTGGCAGCTGCATAGAAACACGCTCATGTTAACAATGTTACACCGCAGCTGCATCTTTCTATTTCTGCCCCCAAAAAACATTATTTTTATCACTCATTTATTTTTGTAATAAAATCCTTGCGGTACGCATTGTTAGGGAAACTCCTCAGCAGAAAATGTAGGCGCTGATAGATACAAAAGGGTTTGACAAGATCTTTCCGTCCCACCTGGCACGCTGGAGATGCAGAGCACGTGGGCGTTGCAGACGTTGAACTGGTCGACCAGTGAGCCCGGCTGGTTGGCATCGATGATGACCACCTTGCTGGCAGAGTGGGTGCTGGTGAGGATCCACACTCGACTGCTCATGGTGTCTGTTTCCTGGAGCTCCTTGGACTGGACGAGCAGAGGAAGAAGAGAGGAGACGACGGGGTTTTAACACAGTGACGACTAACTGACAGACAGGGTTCACGTGTGTGTCCTCCATATTTCTCAGTAGTTTAATGCATAATGCTCCATGGAAACTAATTTTTAACTTATCCCTAATATGTGAATATGATTCTCCTGCATCTATGATTAATGTCTAGTTGAGGTGAATAATAATAATAATGATAATAATAATAATAATAATAATAATAAATCGTTCTACCTTCCTCTTCTCTGGGGAGCTGTGGCTGCTCTTCTTGCCAGCTCCATCATCGTCAGCGTGCAGGGGGTCGGTGCTGCCTGATGGTGCTTTGGCAGGTACCGATTCCTGGCTGCTGGCTCTCCATCCAGTCAGGTCCACCCCGGCTGCACACCACAACTACAAGCATGTGCGCGCGCACACACACCCACACACCCACACACACACACACACACACACACACACACACACAATTTAAAAACATGTCAAATATGAGATTGATGTGCCACCTGAACACATGTGAGAGATTCAAAAGACTGTCAGAGTGCCCTTTTTAAAATAAATGAATTAATAAATGACCTTTTGAGACACATTTATGTTTCATTTTTCACCCCAAAGCAGCCTAACTGTCCCCTTAAAGACTTTTTGATCAACCTAAGTGTGCCTATGGTTCATTTAATTCCTGCTCTAACATGTCCCTAGGTTAAGAATGTGCATGAAAGAGGTGTTCCTTCTTAATGTTTGCCCCCTGTTCTTCAGAGAGTCTGTGCAAGCTAATGCTCCATTCTGTTGTCCCAGATCCGCGTGGCTTACCATAACTGACAAGATGGTAATAAGCGGTTAAGAGAGGACTGTGTGGGTGTAGTTTGATCATAACTGATTGACAGTTTTCAAACAATCCACCACCAATTGTCATCAGATTCAAATGTTACTAAATCCTGAATCGATTCTGATTGCTGGCATCTTTCCAACTGAACTCTGCCTACTTTAAACCAGTGAGAACAAGAAAAAACAAAAACAAATCTCAAACACAGAAATCTCTCATGCAAAATACCAAAAACTGACTAACTTTGGCAGAAAATATTGTGCACTGCCCACCTAGAGCCAGGGTCTGTTCAAGGTTTCTGCTTCCTAAAAGGAAGTTTTTTTTCCATGACTCTGTCGCCAAGTGCTTGTTCATGGTGGGAGTTATTAGTCTAGAGTACTTCTGTTATGATTCGGCAATATACAAATAAAATTTAACTGAATTCATGTAGGACTCCATTGCTCAAAGTAAAATACTGATTGAGAAATGGTTTTTAGGGTTTTTAAGACATAAAAAATATTTACTTTCAATAATAATTTGTGCCAAAGTGCAAATACGTTATCAGCGTATCAGAGCTGGTGTGGTTTGTTTCATAGAAAACTGTTGAACTCCTCACCTTCCTGTTGGGGTCCTTCTCCACCAGAGGACGACAGTACACCGGGACAGGCACATTCTTCATGCGGTTGTCCTCCTTCTCGTTAGTGGTCTAAAAGTAGATGTGATAAGAGGTCAAGAGACAAGCAAAGTAGTGAATTATTGTCTGGTTCCATCAAAACATCTCCAGTGGAAAACAAGAACATTCAGTGCTTGTGTATGTACCGTATACATGTACAGTACATTCACTGCAGGCAGTTTAAAGGAAAACTCCACTGGAATCACTTTCATTTCTTCCCCAAGAGAGACCATGGACCATCTCTGCCTCTTTTATAATGGCTTTATCTCTGCCGACTGCTGCAGTACATATCAGTGCAAAATTATGCTTTTAGATTAGATTAGATTAGATTGTGGCACCAAAACATTGTAACTGTACTGGAAATATCCTGATGGGATCTCATGCTGTCGCCAGATATAAGAAAACACAAACAAAAACCATCACTTAGCAGTATTTTATAGTGGATTTTTCCTTTAAAGTGGAACACTAAGATCAAAGCAGGAGTAAGTAAGTGATGACGGCATCAGTGTGTTAAGTAGGGCAGGTTGAGACAGACAGAGGTCAAAAGGTTAAAAGGTTACAACAACATTGGCAGAGGGAGAAAAGATTAGATGAAATCAACTCCACAAAGACGGGAGTTTATCGGAGAGATGCAGTCTTAAGGTGTGTGTGACTTTAAGTAACATCTTGTATATTGTCATATCATGCCTCAAAATGAAAAGTCTCCCCTCATTTTCATGCATTTCCAGAGCTGCATTTCATGGTAAAGTTGTCCTAAGATCATACAGTGATGGTCTTATTTTTAGTCAAGAACTTGGAGCTGACAGTGACTCAGTTTGCAAAGTACAGAAAATGCCATCTTGATTATCTAAATATATTCAGGGGTTTGTCTCTGTTTTTTTCTGGTATTATCCATCGGGTCGGGGGCCTTAGCTGGGAAGGTTAAAGGGAGAGGAAGCCGTAAAGGACGCATGCTGGCACTCTGTCGGTCTCACTTGCCTGTTGTCTCTTCAGCGGGCTGTCCTGAGCGCTGTCCGTCTGACCACCAGTCTGTGGGAGACCAGAGTTAGAGCCACCTGCCTATCAACAAACTCTGCCCTCTGGCCTTCGGGCTGCACAAGGTCTGCCAGCCAATGTCAAGAACACTTTGATGCTATGAAATCAGGCTTGAAACCAAAGTGGAAAAGACTGAGAGCTGCTATTCTTACAGGTGTTGGTTTAATTTACAGGATAAAGTATATTTATCTTGTTGTCAATAAATCCCATAAAAAGACCAAAACCAACCATAGAGCTCCACTGCCGTCAAAAACTATAAACAGTCAGAACAATCTTCACTGTTTGCCTGTCCATACATGTGCCACGATGTACCAGCTCGGGCCAAACAAAAACAGCAGCTAGCATTAATCAACAGTCAGTCTGTGCGCTGACCTCCGATCAGTTTCAGCTGTCATATCAGTAATTTAATAGTGGACCATGGGCAAACAGCCGGCAAGTCTTCTTACAACATCATCAACAGGAGAAAAGGAAAAGGTCACAAACATCATGAGTCTTTGAAAATGTATCTCAGAGAGAACGATGGCTTCTTACTTGTTAGGATCATGTTTAATACGCTTCACTTTCACATGTGAGAATCAACCTGGAAACAGAGTTTTTATGGCCTCAAACAAGAGTCAATATGATTTTGAGCTTGGGAAATAATGTTCAGAAACAAGTTTGCTGTGTAGAAGTAAAAGTCAGCATGAGAAACTTTATGTAATTTTATGTGTGAAAAATTTGCAGCTTTCTGGCGCAAAAAAAGCATGGCAAAAATGTTTACTTGTAACTTCAATGTCACGCAGAGTGTGGGAGAATAAAGTCCTAGTGTTTTTTTTCCTACACATTTACACACTTGCAAATCTTATTGAGTCCATACTGTAGGTATTCATTTCCCTGGCTGTCAGGAACTTCTATCAATCAGTCAAACAACTGTTATTTTCCCCTTTAAATTGAGTTATTTGTGAGTTTTTTTTTTTTGTGTGTGACCCACAGGGGTCTCTGACCAGTCAGGGTGGGCTGTGTGTGTGTGTGTGTGTGTGTGTGTGTGTGTGTGTGTGTGTGTGTGTGTGTGTGTGTGTGTGTGACCTGTTTGAAGCGAGACGGCACACTCCAGCCACAGGCCTGCATGATGCCATCATCGCGGCGCATGTGCTCTCGGACCTGCCGGTACTGTTCACGCCGCTGCTCTCGGCGGGCCAACAGTGCCGAGTCACTGAGGAGAGACGCAACACCGTTACTGGCCAGTCTAGAAGCAACGGGAGGGAAGGGAAGAGAGAGAAAGCGAAGCATTAGCAGCCTGGCCAGCCAGCAGCAAGAGGCAGAAAGAAGAGATGAAAAGATGAAGAGAAACGAAGAAAATAAAGCAACAGGCGTTGTTACCAGCACAAGTTAAACTACGCTTTATTCTAGCTCAAGCAAGCGATTTTTATCAGACTGAGCTGGAAATTTGGAAAAGATTTTAAATATCTTAATGTTTGTGCCTGCAGACATTTGTGCAGATTAGGATAAGAATAAGATCATGTTTAGAATATTTCCTTTAATCATGCATGAAGAGATTTGTCTGAATGGGATATGAAGACATTAACAACCAATCCCAAATGCCGAGAACCTGCCGGAAGCTTTCTACTCTCCAAGCTGCCACAAGCGAGCAAGCAACCAGGCGTTCAGACCAAAGTGAGAAGCAGGTAAGAGTGGAGGTTTAGTGTTTAGTGACGGGGTCGAGCTGGTTGCTGCTCACTCTTCAGGGAAGAACTCCAGCGTGCGGTTGGAGGTGGAGATCTGACACATGGTGTGGCTGCGTCGCTGGGAGAAACCAGCCGGCGAGGGAGACTTGTAGTGGATGTTGACACTGTAGTACGGCCGCTTGACAGGCGGAGGGCTGGACGATGTGCTGAAGAGACGTGCAAAGCTGGTCGACAGTGGGAGAAAAAGAAGGTTTCAATTTACCAAATCAATCATCAAAAGGTTTTTTCTTGTAATGGTACTGTAGTTAAATAAAAGCAGACTCTCACAACTGCCAGATGGTGGACTTCTTTTTTTCTTGGATTGGAGGACTCTCTCGGGACGCCCTGAGAGGAAGGAGACGTGTGAGTCAAAGGAAAAGAAGAAAGTGCTTTTCTTTTGTGGTTCGGTACATTTTCGTGAATTTTCCACCATCTGAGGCATTTCTGTGCAATTACGTTACAAATTTCGTGCTGCTGTAGAAGCACAGACAAGAAATCGGGCCAATAAAGTAACATTTTTAATAAACCTGTGTCTCAATGGAACATGAAATGTCTACCATTTTGAAAAAAAAGACAGCTTTTGAAGTCAGATAGTATAAAAACTCAGCTTAATATAGCTCATTTTCTTTTTGTGAATAACAAGTTGAACACTTTACAACATTTTAGTATGTTGAGTTTAAACTCTGCGACCGTTGCTTCCTGTGCTCATCCACCTTCAGTTTAAAGCCTCCCTCTCGTCTACCTGATCATTTCTGTCCACCGCACGGCCTCCTGCAGCTCCATCAGTCTCTCTTTGTACTGGTTCCTCTCCATCAGCACGCGGGCCATCTCTACCCGGGTGAACCGCCGCCGCTGCGTCATCGTCATGTCGCCGTCCTGCATGGGTGATGAAAACTGGGAGAGAGAGAGAGAGAGAGAGAGAGAGAGAGAGAGAGAGAGAGAGAGAGAGAGAGAGTTTTTTAATTAAACAAAACACACATTTAGAGGCAGAGGTAGGCAGTGTGCTGACAACAGTTGTGTCATGTATTAATGTGGTAAAAGTATTTTTCAACATCAACCAACCAACCAAAAATCTAGTTATTCTAAAGTGTGAGATTATACTTATTATACTAGTGATAAAGAAGATAACACTGATATCTCACATTGGTTTAATGTCTGCAGACAGGGACAGAGGCAGTTTTACTCACATCATCACCTCCTTCATCCTTGGAGTCCCGAGACGCACCAAGAGCCTCTGCTCTTAACCTGCAGAACCAAACGTAAAAACAGCATTACACAACCTTTATTTTGTACTTGTGGCTTATGAACTTCTGGACGGACAGAGGGACCTTTTGTGGGAGAAATCTGAAACTTCAAGTCTTTAAGTGGGCTTTTTTTTTACAGCAGACATTTTCCTTGTCATAGTAGGAAAAGCACAGTGTCACTTATAACATTAACAATGGATGCATTTGATTCAAGTGTCCCAGTAAGCCTCGACAGTGAACCAGCATGCACCAACACCAGGACCCTGAAACCTGAAGAAGCTAATTGGTATACAGCAATCGTTCATTTTATACACATCAAAATGTCTTTCTTGAAAAAGGTTTTTTAATGACGGCTTGAAAAGTATTTGTGCTTCTAGGCTGAGCTTAATATGTTTATTACTAAATTGAGTTCAAGTGATAGACAGTGTGTGGGATCGTTTGGTCAAGAGTTTTTGAACCTGTGTACCTTTAAAGGACCAATATGTAGGATTTAGTGCCATCTAGTGGTGAAGTTTCATATTCCAACCAACTGAATACAGCTCGTCTTCCAAGCGTGTAGAGAAACTACTGCACTGCAAACCGCATGAATAACGGGAACGGCTCTATCTAGAGCCAGTGTTTGGTTTGTCTGTTCTGAGCTACCGTACTGGGTGGTCTAACATGGCGGACAGCTTCCTTTGTTGAAAAAAACAGCTCATTCTAAGGTAACAAAAACTTAACGATTCCTATTTTCAGGTGATGATACACTACTGAAAACATGCCTATAAATACTATATTCCATTTCTGCCAATAGATCTTCCTAAATGTCACACACTGGACCTTTAAAACTGTCTAGTAAAATGTTGTTGGGCCTCTGTAACTGCGTCCTGCTGAGTTTTATCATTTCAAACTTTATTATTTATTATTTCCACTTTATGGCAGCAGAAGTTGGTCCCACATCAGCTTTACAGTAACAGCAGGTATAAGGTCTCCTCTTTCAGTGTGAGAAACTTCCTCCATAAACACAAATGAGCTGCCACACATTCCCGTATGATTATACTAATAAATCTATTGCATAGTTGTAATACACAAACCGGTTTTTAGGAAGCACATTTGAATTGAGGGTAAACATAGCCAAACATGGCTTAAATAATCACTAACTGCTGATAACAGCTGCTGTTAGCCGGGCTGGGAGATCTTATGAGCACTGGGGGAGTGTTTGTGTTCACACAGGAGTTTTGGATGGCTGGGAGGTTGAGGTTTTCAGGCCTGGGGTACGAGGGTAATTATGACAGTAAGAGTTAATCTTGGCTTTTAGATGTTGGTGAGAACTCTGTGAAATAAAAGGCTGCAGTCAGATGCAGTGCTGGCCTTCTTCCTGTTGGACTAGTAATATTAGTTGGCTTACACTGTCTTGTGCTGTTGCACTTGCTTGATGTTTGGGGTTAGCAAAGTTGTCGACTCACTAGGTTTGGATCATAACAAATGCACCTGTCTATATTTATGAGAGCAGTGTATAAGTGAACTGCACTCTGAAACTGGGGGCACCAAATCGTAAATAAATACCAAATCTGACATAATGTTGATTTAAAGAAAAGTTTCACAGTTAAAGAGCACACTCAGCAGGAGACAGAGTTCCTCCTGCCACTGACTCAGCTAAGATTACTGAAGGATCAATACAGACAATTACAGGAGTTTGAAGTGGCCAAGATGTTGTCTACGACATTTTGTCCTCTGGTTCTCAGACCAAAATGTTATTCTTCTTCTGTGTCTGTTGTCAGGATGTATTCCTTTGGTTGGGTTCCAAAAGCATAAAGTTTTCATCCTCATAATCTTATTTTAAAAAAAAATAATTATTTTCACCTCTTGAGTTCTTCTTCCAGTTCCTTGACTCTGGCATCCACCTTGTTCTTGGACTGCCTCACAGCCTCCAGCTCCTCCCTCAGCACCTCCTGCTCCCCGGACAGCTCGTCCACTTTGGCAATTAGGTCATTTTTCACAATGTTAAGAGCATTTCTGTCAAGCAAAGAGCAGAATGAGCAAGAGGTAAGACATCAAATCCAGCTCCAGGAAACTTTAAGTTAATTCATTCATTCCCTGAGTCTTACTTGGTCTCTAGGAGCTGTTTGTTCTCTGTCAGCAGGTTCTCCACCTCCTTGCCCATCCCTGAAAAAGTCATAATCACGTCTCTGTTACATCACATACAATACACAACATCCATTAATCAATAAGCCCGTTAATCGATAAGTTTCTGTGGCAACTCTGCCTTTCAGACCAGCCGAGGTAAGTTATTGTCACTCAACAAATGATGGAAAAACCTCCACAAAAGGTTTAATAATTGTGATGAAATGACAATTATATAACAGATTATTGATTTAACGTTAAGCACTCATGGTAATAAAAAAAGTAAATCAAGTTGAAAGAAAAAGTTGTTAAATATCAGGAGAACAATGGGCAAACACTCGTGAAACTGAAGTTATTTAAGTAAAATAGTCCTGAGAGAGGGAGACAGAGACAGCTGGGAGTCCTGCAGCAGCTTTATAGCCGCTTTTAGTAACTGGTGAGAATATGTTGGCACAGCATAACCATAACTTATAATATCAGGTCAATATCAATATCAATCAATATTCAGCTCCATGAGTGCACATATATTCAGAATTCAGGGATGATCCCTTAACCACGACAGTGTTATTGTCATGCTCAACTCATCTTTTTTTTTTTACCAAAAACCAAATCGTAACTATTGAAATTATAGATTTTTACGTGCAAGCAGCAAGCACTGTGCAATATAAGCCAAGCACACACAGAAATTTCAACACAGAGGAAATTGAGGACATGAGAACATGTCAAAAACAAACAAAAACAAGAAGCCAAGAGGTTCACATATAACAGGTGTCAATTACAAAGGGCCGGTGTTGGCTTGTGTCCTCTGCGGAGAAAATGGTCCTTGTTGGACACTGGATTAGAAAACACTGCCAGGTTTATGTTGTGATATATGATCTGACTGCAGAGGCAGAAAAATAACTTGAGTCTACTGAAGGCACCTCAGACTGGCAGTTTTAACTGCAGTGCTCGAGATAAAAAAAAGGCCACATCCTAACTAAAATCAATCTTCACTCATATCTTGGAGGGAATGGAAAAAAGCACTTTACCAAAGTCAACTGAGGTGTTTCCTGTTGAACTGGTGTTCACCACAGAGCCCATTTACCTTCTAAGACGTGAATTACTATTTTTCCTGATTGAGAGCTGCACCGCCTCTTTACCATTACATTGTGTCCAATACAGTGCTTTCTTTCCATACAAAAGGGTATTTTTATTGTAATGTTCTACAAAAGAGGAGCTCTTCTGAAAAATATTGAACAAAATGTAAATATAAAGCCACACAAAAAACAGACACAAAGAAGGAACCAGAAGAATGTGAAAGCTAGAGGCCAGGGGATGACATAACAAGCAAATGTGACCATGAGTGTTGGCAAGGCGTGCCTTACCGAAGAAATCATCACGAACTGGAGGCAAAAGAAGAAGGAGGGAGAAAGAGGAAAGGCCAAAGATCACAGAAGAAAGAGAAAGGATGAGAAGGGAAGAGAGGAGAGAGAGGATGCTGATTGAAGCATTTATTAATTTGGATTTGTAGACGAGCAGCAGGGATAAAGAACTAGAGCACAAAAGCTGCCACCTGGTCTGATTTATTCAAACATCATCAGATTGATTTTAAAGTCCCAGTGAAACAGACTTTTAAGTGCATTAAAAATGATGTATTTCCTATCTGAACATTAGGATGGAAGGGTCATTCTCAACCAATGGGACACATGCAGACTGATATAACTTTTGGATTAAAAATATAATTTCACTGTGACTTTAAAGGGATAAGAAAAAACTGTTTTTACTGGATGTGTAAGGATATTGTTTATCTAGGCTACCGTATCATCACAATTTCCTGATTTCCAAGCAATAAATGAATCATTATATATTGATAATTAAAACTATAGTAATGTGTAGTCTTTTTTCTGATTTGTATACACAGGTTAATATTAACTCTTAGCTGAGGAGTTTGGAGAGTAGAGAGGAGTCGAGAGAGTAAAAGAAAAACCAATGCATGCTCAGATACACACCTGAGAACTCGCCTATGGGTGTCACCAGCAGAAGCACATAAAAAGGGAAAAAAAAGGAAACGGGTGAGAGGTTAACAGATGGACAAGAAGATGGGTCATATCTACCTTCTGTCGCTGCTATATAAAAATCTGGGACAATAAATCTAAACCCCAAAACAACCCAGTTCCAGCAACAAAAATGAATATCCACCAGAATCCCTCAAAGTGTACTGGACCAGAGCAGAGACTGACAATGAGCATCTGAGATCTAAATAATAAACATGAAATTAAGTGCAATGAAATCTGATAAATATAATAAATTTAACTTGTTTTTATCTCACAGCCTTTGAAACGGGCTGCATCAAACATGCCTCTGCCCCATAAAAAGAGAGAGAAAGAAACCAACAGTAGAAAGACACAAGAATTAACAAAAGTAACACTGCATGGATGGGCAGCTGGGGTTGGGGGAGCAGCCAGTGAGGGATTGTATGGTTTTTCAGGATGTGATGCAGGAATGGGCTGCTGGCACAGGAGTGTGTTCCAGCCTCAGCCATGCAAGGTAACAAAAAAAGTCAGAGTCAGTGCAGTGGCACATTCACACAGCCTCACATGGAGCTCCTGCCCTGCAGTAACGCAAAGCAAAAACAAATGCTGGCTTTGTGCAACGCGCACATGCATCCGCCCTCACTTTGGATCTACACTTAATCAGATATTACTGAGTAATATCACACACTGACAGTAGAAGTAGTAGGAGTCACAAGCTTCACTTTCGCCAGCTCAAGGTGAGCAATGATCACCTCAGGAGGAGGGGAAGGAGGCAGCGGTTTTCAGGCATTTCCTTTGAAATACTTAACGGGATTTCACTGAGCTGTAACCAGCAAAGTGATTTCATGGCAAAATTTGCTGCCAAGCTTTAAGGCTCCCGGATAACAAACCTATGACCACAGCAAAATGTATGGCATCCACAGTCCTGTTCATACCTAGCAGCTCGGCGCCTGCATCTACATCTCCAATGATGTCCGACTTGGCATCTTTGATCTCGTGGTAGAGAGAGTCGGTGTTGATGCCAAAGGCCTCGTTCACTATGCCCTGGGAGGGGCTGAAACACACGTTAGATTTCATCAGACAATAGCAGTAAAAGAAAAACATTTCAGTCCTCAGATCTACTTGCAAACAAACCATGGGTGTAAAATATGATTTTATTCTTTTTAATCAAAATATGACTCTTTATTACTCTTTGTTACGGTAGTCCCGCTCTTGGGTTGTCCAGGAAAAGTCTGGCAACTTCAGCCTGGGTCATTTTCAAATTTTAATTTCAGCTGCAAGATTCAAGGACCCTCTGTGGGTTGAGAAACTGCTACTGCGTCATGTTTGATTCAACTGACTACAAATCTGCACACAATAAAATAAACTTTAAAGTATACAACAAAGTCTAACTGCAGCCAGTATGTTCAATATGTTGAATTACCTCAAGTCTTTGCAAGTTGTTGATCATAACACAGTAAAATTAAAGGAAACCAATTGCTGCCTACAAGAATCAGACTCCCTTGAAGGCCGCAATTGGTTTGAAAAGTTACGTGATGTGTACATGTTGGACTTAAATGTGCAAAAACACTGGTGTGGTTAAAAAATGTTGAATGTTGAGCTTGAAGGCAGTAAAACTTTGGAGGATTTTCACTGTCAGTATGTGCCGTGCACGTGATGCTACTACAGAGTATTTGTACCTGTTTCCTCCTCCGTACACACGGGGGTCCACACACATGTCCAGCTCAGGGGTAGAATCGATGATCTCCTGAAACTCGGACCACTCATCGCTGCTTTCCATACCTGGAAAAACATGACAGGCAACAGGTCATTACATTTCAGCTGAAACTTTAGAAGACTAGAAACATTTTGATGATATTTTCACTCCAAGTTGGGAAGAGAACAAAGGTCGAGAGTCATAATCTGAGACACTACGGGATGAGGATGTATTGGGTGACATCCTCTTACCGATGCTGACATTCCTGGTTTCCTGAGAAACCTGCACCTCCATATTCCGGCTGAGCCGCTTGGCACCTTTCCTGCGGTTCCCGGCCCGCATTGCATCGAACTCCGAGTGCGGGAGGAAGCCCTCGTTGATGGGGGTAACAGTGGCGGAGGGGACGGAGGAGGTGGGTGTGTTAGACTTGCTTCCCGTGCTGCTGGGTGTGGCCGCCAATGAGTCGGACTCTGATTCATCCTCCTTAATGTACAGTGGTGGTATGAGGCCAGGACATGGGGGCAAGAGACAAAGAGCATTATATGAGTATTATAGTGGAGGCAGGGTCACACAACGTTTATATTATTTAATGTGGTTACTTCCAAATGATCTGATGGATCAGAACTTCAAATTCACCCAAATATGTGCTGAATACTGCCTCTGACTCCTTAAGTCCTGGATTCATTCTCAGTAAAAAACTTGTGAATGTTACAGGTTGTCCAGCATCTAAAGTCACTGCCTCAGTCATACTAAACACAACTAATCAAAACTTAAAATAAGGCTATCTAACTCGTATAGTGTGCACGTTAACAGCTCTCTGGATGTTTTCATAGTTAAATACCAAGGCTAAGGTCCTCTTTTTGTTCTTACCTTGGAAAAAAAAGGGATATTTGGAAACACTTAAATTTAATGCACAAGTGTAAACTAAAACGTGAGGACGTATGGTAGAAGCTCCATGATCACACAGTAAAATAATCACAGTTATAAAGGAAACTCAATGGAAAAAACATGATGGACCCCTGCTTGCTTGAGTCAACATATAGACCTAATGAATCTGACTTAAAGGGCAGCTTTTCAAGTGGTGTGAATAAAATAAGTTTCCTCAAAAGTGACCCAAGCAGGCTTGAGTGGGGGAGGTGGTCCGCGTGGGTGTGGCTAGCGGGAAGGGCAGCAGTAAGGCTGCCCGTCCCCCTTCCACTCCCCAGGCTGCGGTGGTGTTCGTGGACGAGGACAGGGCCGCTGTCTGTCCCACCTGATAGGCAGAGCAGAAGGTAGACTGGCCGAGCACGCTGACCTGCCAGATGTCTTTCCCGGGCATCATCCTAGCCCCCCCGAGACCCCCACGTACCATTCCCTCGCCGCTGGGGTACAGGCTCAATGACGGCGGGCGCTCCGCTTTGCTGTTGGGAGAGGAGACACAAAGAGGGGTGGAGACTAATGTGAGATTGACTATTGATTACTCATTTATTATAATTATTCACTTTTTCTTCTGCAGGGCCGGAGATTATCCTGGCATGCATTAGATGCAAGGCACAAAGCCACCTGGACAACATTTCCTAAAATGTTCAACAGTTCAACATTTTGGAAAATATTTTGGTTGTGTGATGACTGAACAACTGAAACTGAAAACTGTGCAGGCTTCAAATGAATGTACTGCATCTACATTTACTTACATCTGCTACTCTGCAAAACATCAGACATGCACAAAAGATCCTACTGTTTGTGTAATGTGCAATGTTTTGTCACTAAGAAGTACAAGAACTGCAGAAGATTTGTTCTTTGCTTAATATTAATGCATATCCATATAACTGCTTCACTTTTGGAAGAGAGACAGACAGACAAGCAGAGCAGGCAGACAGAAACTGGCAACCCATGAGGGACAAAGAGGAGAAGGTAGATGCAGAAAACTGGAAAATATGGATTGCTTATCACAACCTCTGAACCATTCCTCGTGTTATCCCTTGTTATTAGAATGCAATATTACATTCACAATGATAAATTCTTGTCACAGGCATCAATAACTGATAAACGCTACCCTATAAAGGAATACTATATATAAGGAGGGGCTTCAAACAACTCTTAAGTCACATTTGAAGTCAAAGCAGGCCGGTTTGGGAGGCGGAGCTGAGGAAGGAGGGCAGTTGTGGGACCATGTTGGATTTACCTTTTCCTCCATGTGTGGCGTTGACTGTGCAAACAGCAGCACAGAGAGCAAGCCAGCAAGACAGACAGACAGACAGACGCCGATTAGAGAAAGACAGCAGACTGGAACATGCCATGACACATGAACCAAACACACACACACACACACACACACACACACACACACACACACACACACACACACACACACACACACACACGCACACACACACACACACACAAACACACAAGCTTTTTCACCTTTACAAGTTGACTGCAGTTTTAAAGTATTTTTACAGTTATTTTTTAAGTTTGTTTTTAATCATATTAAAATTGTTTCGGATTAATCAACAGTTTAAGAAGTAATGCATCTTGTAAGCCTAATCACTGTTTACAATGCAACCATCCTGGGAACAAGCCTAAATAAATTACAAACACAAACTATCACGAGCCTCATTCAGAGCTCTATTTCTAAGAGTTGAAGAAGATTTGTAGGATTAGGTTCCCTTTGAACAATGTAGCTGAATAGATTTTTAAGATACTGTGTTTCAGGAGGCGACTAATCTGCAGTTCAGCTCCAGAAGCTGCACCAGATGTCCCACTCCTCATCTTGCTTCGTGCTCATAAATATTCGGGACTCATGGGTTGCACCAATTGCTGAGCATTGCAAGGTGGCAGATAAAGTTCAGACTGCCTTTTTTTCTAATTATTTCCCACAAGGCTCATAGTGGGTGCCAGGTTTCTTTGTACACTCTCT
This sequence comes from Dicentrarchus labrax, assembly GCF_905237075.1. Classification (NCBI taxonomy): domain Eukaryota; kingdom Metazoa; phylum Chordata; class Actinopteri; family Moronidae; genus Dicentrarchus; species Dicentrarchus labrax. The sequence continues at coordinate 1,450,058 of NW_026136722.1, read as the reverse complement.
CTTGCCTCTTTCAGTGGGAAGTACCAGCTGTTCGTCATGGCTCCTGACAGACAAATGCCAGCATCAACACAATGAGCATGTTGACACATGAAAAGCCTAATACACTGAGGACGCAACACGAAACATCGGCAACAAGACGACAAGTGAAAGTTACTATTCAAATTCCACACAAAGATAAATGTGTGACATTTACACACCAACACACGTGTAAAAGAACTCACGTTCGTCCACAGCCGGGTTCTGATTGGCTGTTGCTCCCTGCCTGCTGCATTTTGGACCGCTCTATGTGCTCCACGTACGTCTGAATCATCTGTGACCCACGAGGGCAAGAAAAAGAAAAGAGCATGAGTGTGTTTGAGGTTGAGAAAGCATGAGAAAACCCCTGGAGTGGTCAGTAAAGGAGGTGTGTGTAAAATATAACACTATATTATATATTGCTGTTTATTTACTGCATTTCACTGTGCAATCCTGTATTGTATAATGAAAATAAAGCCAAGCCCTGAACCTTGAATATTTTGAAGGCTGCAGCATTTGAGGATAATAATATCAACAGTTTGATGGATTTTGGAAATATAGAAATGAAAATGTGCGAAATGACGCTAGAGATTAAAGGTCTGGTTACCTCAGTGTGGCGCTGGTGCAGGGCGTTGTACTCTTTCTTCATGTCTGATTCTCGCTCCTCCAACCGAGTGACTGAGAGACAAAGAGACAACTTGATCAGCAAAAAAGACGAGAGGAAACAAAGTAATGGATTCAAAATAGCTTTAATTCTTTCAAGTTGACAAGTTTAGCTAATTGAATATGATGTCTATGACGACCCTAAGGTCATTTTTTATGGCCAATCTTGCTTGTCAAGATTTTGGATATTTGGGTCTAAACTCCACAGTAAATCAGAAAACATAAAGAAACCTTAAAGGTAGATGTCAAAGAAAAGAAAATTAACCAGCCCATCCAATATGTTCAGTATGTCAGTATTCATAAGCTACTGACAAGTGAACAAAAGCAAATCAGGGTTTCAGTTCAAAAGAATCATAATCTAAAAATACAACATCCTCAGACTGTTTGTGTACTTCCCCTTCCATCTTCCTATTAGAAATACTATGGAAATGTATTCTTGGGCTGTTACCTTTTCCCCTTTTTGTAAATCGGAAGAAAAAACAGCTTGAAGAGCTGATAGTTGAAATTCATCAATTAACTTTTTTTTAACTTTTCAACTCATATATCAATTTCCAGGTAACAGAACAGACAGATCTGTCATTTTTGAAACCTTATTTTGCTTATTGTTCAAGGTCACAACTGGATCTCAATGCAATGATCTCTTGCTTATCTAAAATTATTATTTTAATGCATGTTTATTTTCTCTTGACTTAAAATTGAGACATGAATTAACTTGGACTATGGTGATCCTAATTTCAGCTCTGCCTGGGACATCCATCAAGGGCAGCCAGATGTGCTGCACGTACAGGATTAAGTTTGTAATAAAGACGACGGCCCACTCACTCTGGTCAGAATAGTTCTTTGTCTTGAGCTCCAGCTGTTTTCCCTGCAGCTCCAGAAAATCCACCTGCACCTGCAGGTCCTTCTTCTCAGCTTCCAACGCATCCTCGAATTCAATGAATTTCTGATGGATGACACATGAGCAATAATTAGGCCTTTACACAGCAGGAAATACATTGACAAACTGTACTAAATGTGACTAATTATAGAATATTCTAACTATTGCATATGTCTTTGATTTGTTGAACTAATATTGAAAACAATTTTCAAGATTACTCTGCTGATGGTCAATACACAGCAGCATTCACCTTTCAGGACAATTCAGTAACTCTATCTGTGCAGTTTGCCAAACAGTGTTTGGGTGAGAATAATGTTTAAAAGCTTTTGTCTCTTATAGAAAGGTTGGAGTTTGTCAGAAGATCTATAAAATACCTCAACTGGTCCCACAGTGTGCACATACACTCAGTTACCGAGTAACCAGAACAGGCAGACACAGAGCTGCCTACTTCCCTTTCACATTGCCTGTTTTTTTTAATTTATAAAGCTGTTCACAATGACGTCCTTTTTTCAGTGCAGCAAGTCCACGAAGTCTTAATACTGTAATCCTCTGACTGCAGGGAGACTGTGGAGCCAGGAATATGCTGCAGATACGCACAGCACAAAGGCATCACACACTCTTCTTGTTAGCTCATTTAATAAAAAAAATAAAAAAACCTAATGACAAAAAAGGTGAATCTGTATCTTATGATTAACCTCCAAACTGAGTAGCATTTATGCTGTTTTTTGTGACCTTTGGCACAAAAATAATAACTAAAAACCAAGTTTATATATCAAATAAATAATCTATACACAACATTATATTTTCTGTCTACAGCATACAGTATGTAGCGGTGCATTTTCAAAAGGACATTTGATATATGCAAACAATAACTGCACAGGTAGGAAGACAATGTGTGTGTTTATGGGCTGGAACATTGTTATTCTGTCCAGTAGTAACAATAGTTTATTAGGTAGCCTTGAGATGACTGAGTGAGACGAATGTGCTTCCCTGACAAACCGTAACTAAGCACGTTTGACAGCAATGTGGTCACACGGTCAACTCTTTACACTGCGTGCTACCTGAACAGAGAGTGAACTGACAATTGCATAAAAATACTGACATGCCGTATAATATGAAGTCTGTATTTGTTTGTGATCTGGATAAAACCTTGAGGAAAAGTTGATTTGTGACCACAGTGAATACGCAGGCCAAGAAGCCAGTTAAAGTCAGGGTAGGTCATGTGTTTCAGAAGCATTTCTTGTTATATTTTTTGAAATTCTCTTTACAGCCCAACAAAACTTAATAAATCAAATGCTCTGAAAATAAAATCTGCTATCTCTAGCAGTCACAGGCCTGTAATAGGCTGACCTTCCTGCCTACCTCCACACACTCTGCAGTCTTCCACAATCTGGCCAGGAAGATATTGCTGAAGTTGCACAAGAATGGCAGAGAAAGAGCAGCCAAAATGTACAGTTACACTTACCAACAACAGTTTTCACTGCTCAACAAAGCAAGAAAAGAAACAAATATGTTGGATAAAGCAACAGGTCAACCCAGAGTCCACATCGGCATGGCTTTTAAAAGATGACGAGAACTGAGAGACAGGAAATTATCCGGTTTGTTTTGTTTTAGGGGGAATTTGTTATTTTCCTGAAATACATAGTATGTAGAACTATGTATGAATGAGACATGACGTAGTTGGATACAGATAGCCATGACAACGATGCATTGTGCTCCTCTCTCCCATGCTCTCTCGTAGACTCCAGCAGTGGTTAAACGTGTTCGTGTGTGTTGGGGGAAGTGTCTCTGGAGGGAGACCTGAAGGGAGGGGGTGAGGATTTTTCCGAATACATTCAAAATTTAGATGTCTGTTGCTTGTTTATCCAATGTTACTACCCCAGCGTTAACATGGACTGAAGCTGATGAAAAGGTTTCTGTGTTCAACCGATTCACATGGAGAGAGTAGGTGATAAGAGCAGAGGCAGAGATGATCAATCTTTTACTGTCATCACACTCTCAGAAGTGTGAAACCAGCACAGTCAGTGATACAAAGTGATGGATCATTCCTGCTGGCAGCCTCACAGAAATACAGAAAGACAACAACGATGCAACAAAATGGCTGAATCTGTTAACCTCACTGTAAGATCCTGGATATCTGGGTGAATGTTACATGAGCAGACATGGAGTTGTGGCTTTGTTTACCACTAGCTCGAGCCTAATAACCTTGTAATCTGAGCTGCTTTTTGCTCGTTGCTCCCTTCGTCTTGTGGGAGGCAGTGTTATTGTTATTCTCTCTCTCCCTCTCTCTCACACACTGCCTTTTCTTCTTATAAGCCCCTGCCTCTGTCCGATCTGGCCTGTGCGTTTACTCGCTCACACTGCCGCTCTCTAACCTTCAGTCTATTTCTTCTCTCCCTCAGCTTTTGTTATTCTGTCTCTCCTCCTCATAAACACAAATGAGGTTATAGTGCCAGGCTCCCTCAGCCTGCTCTGTGCACTATTGATTTCCTATGATTCCCCACCCTTTCGCGTGTCATCCCATCCCCCATTACACCCCTCTCATAGTCAGGCAAAATTGTCTTTTATTCTCTGTTTATTTGTTCCATTCATATGTGTCGCCTCATTTAAGCAGAGATGTAAATCCAGTCCTGATCACCAAAGAAAATCAGGAAACATTAAATACACTGGACCACAAGAGGACTGTATTATATTACAGTCTGAACTGGTTAAATTGCTACTTAAAGCTGAATACTTAATGTGTGGGACCAAAAAGATCCAGATGAGGAAAGTGAAAGAATACAACTTGTTATATCATTGTTAAGAACTACTGAGCAAGATACTGTTTCAGTGAACTGTTGACAGTCAGCAAAAGAAAACAGTACAAGCAATCCTCTGCATCAGTGTGGCAGTACATTCGCCAAAACCTTCCCTGGAAACAGACAAAAAGATTATAAATCACACATGGACACGTCTACGCCACATATGAAGTTTTAAATCTGGGTTGTTTTTTCTTGTCTGGTGAGTCAAATACTGTCTGTATTTACAGTAAGGTACAGAGCAGCAGGATCAGAAATCTAAACGTGTTACAGCCTTTAAAGGACCAGTGTGAAGGATTTAGTAGTGAATTTACAGATTGCAATGAACTGAAACACATTGAAACTTGTGAAAGGCCCAATTTGGAGCCTGTGTTTGGTTTGTCCATTCTGGGCTCCCGTATAAACATGGCGAACTCCATGGAAGAGGATCCGCTCCCTCTGTAGATATAAACATCTTATTCTAAGGTAACAAACACACAATGTTTCTTATATTTCAATATATCATACACTAGTTAACATATACCTTTGAATATTATATGTCTGCCAACAGATCCTCCTCATTGTTACACACTGCACCTTTGAGTCGAATGAAAAATTTCATTTTTAAGAATATGTGTACAGATAAAGTCTGGTTTTAAAGCATGATTGAGAGTTTTGGTATAATGAGCCACACTGACTGTGGAAACGCTGCCATCTTTTTCCTCAACAGAGAGACAGAAGAGTGCAGAGTCCCAAAGGGACATAGAGTCATTGTGTTATTTCCTATTTTCTCTTCACTGGCAAGTTATCATACAAATCAGTGTCAGGTATAAGTCATTGTTTACCTGCACTACCTGTTCAAGCATTAACACTCACAATGCGACCACATTCTTACGATACAGGAGTTTAGTTTTTCTGTCGTGACATTAAAAGAAGCTTAAATATACCAACACTGAAATTTTAATATGCACCAGCAAGTCCTCCCTCAATTAACAGCTTAAAGTGAAAACAAACTAGATAACCGACATAGGGAGGAAACACAGCGGGGAGAACAGATGATGAAACAGACTAAAAGCTGAGCTAAGCTGATACGAGCAGGGCTGCCGGTGATATGCTGAGGCCTCTTTGGATGGGAGGAGGATTAAAGTTGCTTTATGAATGCCTGCTGGATCCCACGGCTGCTGTGACACCGCTCACAGAAAGACAGTAGGGGGAAAGAAAAAAGATTTGCTGGAGGTGGAGTTGAAACGGTAATATGATAGCTCCATATTGATGTCCACTCTTGTTGTGTGTGTCCCTGTTCTCGCTGTGTTTTCAAGTATGAACGCCCACTGAGAGTCCTGCTCACATCCTTGATCTGTCAAAGGATTTCTGACCGCCCTTTATCAACATATACTGTATTAACGCTATCATGTCCTCAACTTTGGGTTTTGCATATTGTGTGCTTATTTGCATATTAGGGATTCAGATGTGCTGAAGCTAGAGTGAAAAGATGAAACTAATGTCTGTTATTTATTGTAAAAACTGACATTTGTATTGATTTTTTTCCCACTGTTGTTAGTTGTAGCGTCAGTATTTATTTACCATTGTGGAAACACTGCTGTGGTAGTATTAGTAGCACGAGTGTGTGACAGGAGCAGTAAAAAGTGAGGCAGGTCCAGTAATATAGTAGTATCAGCAGACTCTGTGGTAGTTGTGCATGTACTTGTATAAAGGAACATACTGTACATAGTTACTATGTTACTCTCCTATAGAAACATCCCTGTGATACAGTGGCTGCATATTGACCTCAACATGAGGAATTAACCAGTATGGTATCAGATGTCTAAAAACTCTACTGTTCCTTGAACAGTGAGCTATTGTGACATTATACTGTACACTTACAACTACAGGCTACATAGCCTACATTTTAACCCAGATGTATCAAATATTCTTAAGTAATGTCCAATCCTTTGTGTTTACAGAGTCTGAGTGCATCTTTAATGGGGCACTTTACACGCAGTTTTGCCATAAAAAACGTATTAATCTCTAAGTTTTAATACAGAGTTAAAGGTTTTATTTTTAACAGCCTGACAGAAGACAGTGTCCGCAGTGTCTGCAGAGCGTGGGGACTAAAAATAAGCTCAACAGTGTCCTGTCACAGGCCTTAAACATGAGTCACATGTCTGATGAGAGCTCTCCGTTGACTGACTGTGGAGGAGGCAGCGTGCAGCTGGATGTGGTGATGCGGGGTTAGAGGCCCGAACAGAGCCGGGTGTCACTCACCTCCTCCGCCTGCTTGCGGAGCGCTTTCTCCCGCTCGTACTGGGTGATGAGCTGCTCGTTGTCCTCCTTCAGCAACTCCAGCTCCACTTCGTGCTCCTGGTTCTCGGTCAGCACCGCGTCCAGGTTCTCCAGGACGTTCACCACCAGCGGCATCAGCTCCTTCACCACCTCCTCGTCGTAGCTGCGGATCAGCCGCTCGAACTCCCGGTAGATGCTGTTGGCCAAGCCCGACACCCGCTCCGACATCACGGAGCCGGAGCCGTAGTCGTCCTGGTAGACCACCTCGTCTATCTGCAGCTCCATCATCTTGGCAGCTGGAACCGGCTTCTGTTTTCCAGATGAGGAGGCTGCGCTCACACAGTTTTTTTTTTTTTTTTTTGTTCAGGCCTGTTCTTTCAGACTGTCACAAGGTTTGGATCCGCTCAGCGCAGAGAAAGGGGGCACATTCAATCACAGTCTTTACTCAGATCTAGTAAACTTATGCCATTGTGCAGCAGCGCGGACTCACTGACCGAAGACTGGTTGCTGATGTGTGTAACGGCGCATAACCTTGAGCTAAAATATCGGCTCTAATATGTTGATGTAAAGAGGGCCCCCTCCTCTCCCACCAGCAGCCCGATGTATCGGCTCCAGACGCGGCCCAGCTATTGCTCTCCTCCCGGGGAAAGCATCTGATCCGGACGGCAGTGGATGTGCAGCGGGCCGGCCTGTGGATCGGCCCTCGTTGAGTCCATGCCGAGGAGCGAAATGCCTTCGTCGATGATATTGCACCTGCCTCTCAGCAGCCGCAGCCATGGACCCCAGCCATTACTGGCAGGGGAAATAAATAAATTAATAAATAGATAAATAAATAACGTAGCGATGTCGATCCCTCCGCCACTATACTATCGTCTCTTCCATGTTTTGTTCCTGCTTCCAGCGGGCCGCCGATGCTGCTGGCCTGGCTCGGGCGTTGATGGTGATGTCTCCCTATGGGAGAGGCTCTCCCTGCTGTTCAGATGGAGCCAGCTGACCGACTCCGGCTGACGTCACTCCGTCTGCATTGAGCAAGAGGACTCACTGCGTCAAGTCAGACGCACCCAACCGGAAGTCAGCGTCGCGATTTCACAATAAAGCTACAGAAGATGAGGAATTATGATGATGGGGGATAACTACAAAAACTCATCTTTACAAAGATATCCAAACAATGCATTGCTTTAATTTCAAAGGTAGAGTTTTCTGTTTTTTTAATGTTAGTTTAAAGAAGTGGTTCCCAACATGGGGTTCAGGACCCCCACTAGGGGTCACCAAAGCTCCATGGGAGGGACATGAGGTCTTCTTCATTTTAAGGTGTGTTAATAAAAAAGGAAAGAATATACATTGTAGGCCTATATCTCAGCATTTGCCGCACGTCTGTAAAGAAATGTAAATTGTCTAATAGAGCAATGATCAAGTGTCAGGGACAAGAAAACAAAAATAAATCTCTCTATATATAGTTTTACACAAACTTCTTCACTGTTTGGGTTAATTGTACAGTTTTTATTAGAATATGAAATATCCATAAAATATGTCACTAAAAGAGGGCCATCAGTTAACTAAATGACAGAAAAACAGAGATTATACATTAAGAAGTATCACACAGGACTGGTAGTTTTGGCTCTGGAGCTTTCTAAAGTCTGAGACCCTCATGTTTATATCATGTTTTTATCATGTTTATCTCTGTTTGAGTCTGGAGACACATGTATAACAAAGCCTGCAATACAAACTGAGGGTGTGGAGTTTGAAACACGTGGGCATTTTCCAACAGAGAGGGTAAAACAAAACAATGCTCTTAGTTGCATTGTGGGAAATGTAGGATTCAGTGTTTCTGAACCTTGACCCATACCAGGGAGTAAAACTCAGGATATCTCAGCTGCTGCTGCTTCAGTTTTCACCATTCCTGTCTCTTTTGTGTCCCTCAGTTTAACTGAAGAGCTTAATCTGGAGTACACTTAATATGAATGTTTAAAATAATACTTTTCTGCTGTAAGCTCTCAATGCTTAAACACTACTCTATTCTGAGCTCATTTATGAAATCTGTTTAAATAGATATAAATAGTGATACACTTTATTTATAGTCTAGGATATATTATGTTATATATTACACTTTAGTTTACTTTATGCAGACACGTTTGCCAGTAGTTTTATTTTGTAAGTTGAAACCGGAAGTCGCAGTTTTCCCTTCGTAACCCACTTGACCAAAGTCTACAACAGGACCCGGTGCTAGAATTTAATAATAATGACAATGCACTCTCTAAAAATGAAAGTAAATGCTTCACAATCCAGACAAACAAACAGTTATACAGGACCGGACTTTATGAAACATTAAAGATTATTTTAAAGCTAAACGTTCACATGTGATGGTCCATTTTAATAAATACAAATCCCCACCTTACAGAATAAAAGTACTTTAAAAAACCTTTTTGTTGAACTAGCAGCTCCTGATGAATCAGCTCAAATTGTCTGAACACTGGTAATGATAATGTATCTTATTACACATTTTAAAGTGGTCTTTTCCAAAGGATTGGTGCTCAGGTGCTCCACTTTAACCTGTACTGTAGATTGGGTTCACTGTGTCTGAATATGCAGCATATGAGAACTACATATAATTAACACATGTTGGTTCATATCACAGTGGAAACAACAGTTGGTTGTGCAGCTCAGGAGGGATAATCAACCATTATTTAAACTACTGAATGATCTTTTATTATTATTCCAATATTTTTATTGATTTTCACATTATATAACTCACAGTAGTACTCAATACCCCAGAAAATAAATAAATAAAATAAATACAAAAATCAGAAAAATAAACAGAAATGACTCAGTATATTCAAGGTAGCTATACATACACATATACACACACATTTATATGTATATACGCACATAACTGCATACAGAGTTACATACATAAGGGGGGGTTAGACTTAGGCTACACTATATTGAGTATTGAGGGAAGGGAGTTCATCCTCGAAATAGGATAGAAATGTTTGCCAAACTTTATAATATCTATGGGTAGTCCCCTGGGCAGTGTATTTGAGTTGTTCTAGTTTGAGATGGGACATCACCTCCTCCACCCAACGCCTATGAGAAGAGGGCGTAACCTTCTTCCAACCAAGGGGTATCAGACGTCGAGCCAGTAGGGTGAAGAATGCTATAGCCTCAGCCTGGCGCCTCATTATTGGTGTCTACTGAGGGATGACCCCGAATAATGCAGTTAATGGGTTGGGACTAATAACTTTATTACACATACATAAAAATGTATCAAATATACCTGTCCAAAATAGAGTCAGTTTCAGGCATAACCAAAACATGTGACTGAGGCTAGCTGGGTCCTGCCTGCATCTGATGCAAGTCGGGTCTAAACCCTACCCTGGTTTAGTTTGGCTATAGTTTATAGCAGATAAATGTAATCTGTGCAGAACCTTAAACTGCAGCAACCCATGTCGAATACATATTGATGAGGAGTGTACCAATGTAATTGCTGCCTGCCAGTGTACATCTGATATGGTGGTTCTTAATCTCTTAAGTGGTATGACGGCAATTCTCTGGATATTATCATATAACACAGACACCAGACCTCTGTCAACTGGATCCATGTTCAAACATTCATCTATCCATGTACTCTGAGGGGTTGTTAAAGAGAAGTGTGCTTTTACATAACTCCGTACCGACAGGTATCTAAAGAAATCTGACTGAGGGATACTGAAGTCTTTTTTTTAACTGTTCAAAAGAAATGAAGTGCCCTTCCTTAAAAAGGTCCTTCACACATTTAATCCCTCTCCTCTGCCACAATTGAAAATACTGAATGATCTTTCACTGACTATGGTGAAATAACCAGGAACATAAGGAGTGCTGGTTGGTAAGAACCTGCATGAACTAAGAGGACATATACAGCTTGTTCTTTCAGTATGTTTCATTTTGATTTCTGCCACATGGATGCAATTTTAAAACATGGTCGGAGAAGGGACTGACCTCTATGACAGGACCTTGCAGGCATTGGATCAAGATGGGGAGAATTTCAGCTTTTCTTTTATCAGCAGAAGCACTTAACTCTGCAAAAGAGATGAACAGAGCTGAAAAATCTTCATGTAATGGACATTCCTAGTCAGCATAAAGAGGGATGAATATCTCCAACTAAACCAAGCAACATTACTGGATGCATCGGAAGATTTTATTACTTTATTTTGGAGCTGTGGTCTTGATTTATGTTTATTCCCTGCCTTTAAAAAGCTTTAATGTAAAATGATTTACACATGTAGACTGTGTAAGTATAATATTATCAACAGGTCAGAATTCATTCATGCCTGATGAGACTAATGCCTTAACATAAGAGGGGTGGGAGCATACAGCCTCACGACCCCACAGTATAGGACATAAAATCACTTCCAGACAATAACAAAAGGGGAAAGAGTTGAGAGCAAACATCTTTCACTTGACCTTTCGTTCAGCCTGACAACTGTAGCTTGGGCTATTGTTTGCTGTGGAGACGATTAACAATGGAGACAAAAACTGGTCAATGAAGCATACAAACTGGGTAGATAAAGGACCCACAGCTCTACAGACAAATGAATCTTAACTACCTCAATATTTCAGTTTCGCTGGTTCACTTCCTGTGACATGACATGCTACTAGAAAGAGAGACAGCAGTATTAATGTACAGTATGTGTATCGGCAGCACTGAATCGACATAATTCAAGTCAGACAAAAACAGAATAAATTGTGAGCTAAACTTTTAAATCTGCCATAAAGAATATTGACTATGTGTCCAAAGCTGGAAGTGTTTCATCAGCATAAAGCTTCAGCTGTCCCTATTTCACTCAGTAGGTGGCAGCGAAATACTGACAATATTTACATTTCACACCATTCATCGATTTCCTTCAGACACTCCCAGCAGAGGGCGGGTTCGTCCTTCGGGGGTCCAGGCTTTCAGTTTTCTAAGGATGTAAAATGTGAAAGAAATAAAATCTGCTTGGTCACTTTGTGTTTCTTATGTTTGTTTTTATTTGGTTCTTAAGTAAACATCCTTTTTTGCAATTCAATATATATATATATTGATCACTTGTCTCATGTTGTTATTGCTTTAAACACTGAATTTACCACTCTCATACCACACACCCACACCCACATCCCCACACACCCACACACACCATTCGTTGCTCTCCATAAAACATTTGGTGAGAACTCATACAGACAAGCTACATGTGAAAGAGATGCTGGTCATAACGGTCCAAGCAGTCACACAGAACTTTTCTACACCAATGTCATCTTTTACCCACAATTGTGCAGCACTATAGGATGCTGGGCGTCAACTTTTACGGCTTCCAGCATGTACAGTATGTTGTACAGGGTTTCTGCAGGTTTAAACAAGTTTAACTCAATTTCTAAAGTTTGAAGGATAGGAAGGAAAATCTGTATTGGTTTGATGTCGCTTTCATTTTGTAGATGAATACACACTTAAAAGAGATACAAATCATATAAAATCATGTCTTAAATTAAGATTATTGGATTGTAGGCTTTTTAAGACCCCGCAGACACCCTGTAATAAGTCTTATATAATTAGGCATATGACCTTTGAGCTTACAAATTACACACAACCAGCCCCGCCTGCTGTCTCTGGCTTTTGTTTGTAGGAAATGCATACGAGTATTATCCATTTCTTTTAAGCAATAAAATGTTCATCAGTACTTACTTTTACTTATGTAAAATAAGGAGACCTAGTTTTGAGAGTTTCTTGGTATCATAAATTAAGTCTACTTATCTCAGTATCTGTGTATACTCACATGTATTCAGTTTGCTCTTTTAGGCCGCTGTTTAAAAAGGATAAAAAATGAAACAGTATCAGAGGTTCCAATGTGTAGTAAAAAGCTAAAACTACATTTTCCTCCAAGGCATTAAGTGGCCATTTTGTCTTTTGAACAAGCAGCTTGCACAGAGTGCTGCCAAAAGGGCAAATCCAGACAAAAGCATCAGTGTCAGAGATTCAAGAATTAACTATAAATCTGGAGCAGACAAAACTTAGTTTGTATGTCACATTTTCCCAGATCCAGACAAACATTTCAACAAGGTACACGTGGTATTTCTACTTTTAAATAAAACTGCTACTATTGTTACTACACTACTTCCAATTAGTAATTACTGAATCTTCAATAGTCAAAGACGTGTCATATTTCTGTTTTTGGAAAGTAAACAAAATAAGCAAACTCTAAATGCAAAACAACAGTTTTATTGCAATACACAGGATTTCTTTCTGCTGCACTCATTGCCTGCCAGGCACATCAACACACAGGGGACAGGCTGGCACCAGAATACCATGAATGTGCGTCATGAAGTGGGTGAAAAGGTGATTATCAATGAGCCCACCTGGACTCAGGTAGGCCACACGCTTGTCCAGAGTTCACTTGTCTTCAGCCGTTTTAATTTAAAACATAAACAAAGGCCTACCCCAAGCAAAAAAAAAAAAAAAAGGCATGTTCTCAGATAAAGCAAGCAATGAGGACGAAGCAGAAAAGCACCTACACAATACAATCGCATAAAATCAAAATGGAATTTCTTTAAGGAAGCAGAAACATTGGGGAGTAAACAATCGCATTCGTCTTTGTTTCAAAGTCAATTTTGGTATTCTAGAGAAGGAAACCATGAAGGAGTAATTCATGAGAAGGCAAGAAAGATGAAATATATTTAGCTGGCGTAAGGCTTCTGATTATATGGTCATTGGTTGTTGTCTAAAACATTATTTTGAAAAACTGCCAAACAAAAAAGGTTTTATGTCATCATCCAATAAGGATTTGGCACTAGTGGAACTCCCTGAAACATTTTACATATTACATTGGTGAAAAGACTTATTCACCCCCTCCTGACTGAACACATTAAGGTTTAAAACAAATCACCCTGACATTTGAGTTGAATTTCTCACGCGAGGATTACGGTTACACCAAATAATTGGAATCTAGGACTGTTTAAAGCTGAACATTATACAAGCACTCCAACGTCTTAACCATTCTTGAGATGCAAAAACTTTTCCAAAAACCGACAAATAATTGTGCCTTAAACCGACCGAACTGCATTTAAACATGCTGAAAAACACAGACACAGTGAAAACAGTAACCGCAATATTGAGACTGAACGGTGTCACAGTTACAGTTATCTGGCAATAGCTAGCCTGTTGATTGATCAGTTGGTGATTGTATAACTGCAGGTTTCAATGAAGAAGATTATAAAGATCTGAACAAAGAGCTTCAACAGAGAAATGGGCTGAAAGTGCAAGAAGTTGAGGACAACATGTTTGGCTAGGAATCTGGTGTGAAGAACAAAAATTCCTGTCTGCTATTAGATGCACGGGTGAAAGAACAGTGGGGAGAGGGGGAGTTGGAATGAGAGAAGGTCAACAGAGGAGCAGACGAGGAGTGTATGGACACAGACAGGTCGGAGTGGTGTGTTCAGCTCATCAGTAGAATACCACACTAGACTTTCCTCCGGGGGGGTTGAGGACCCTGTTGTGAGAGCGAGGCTTGGGTCCCAGATGAGGCTCGTGCTTCTTCAGACCAGTAGTCTCATCTCTCTCATCTGGAGGTGAGGAAGAGGAAGGGGAAGAAGAAGGCTCAGGCTCTGGAGGGGCTGAGACAGCAACAGGCTCTTCTTTGGCTGGCACGGGAGCTGGAGGGGCAGCTTCCTCCTTCACCTCAGGTTGACTGACCTTGGGCTCGGGTGCTTGGAGAAGAAAAAGAAAGAAAAAAGGATTTACAAAAATGGCAGAGCAGAATAATATCCTCAAGATATTACCACCTATTTCCAATTTTAATACAGAATAGAAATCTAAAAAAAAAAAAAGATTTCTCAGAAGAACACAACTTTGTTTTCTCGAGAACGCAGGATAATCATGGAGAACTCAAAAATGAGTGTCTAGTTCTTTTGGCCACACCTGATTTGATGCTTTCAAAATCAGTCTGTCAGGAAAGATTCATAACTGAACTGAAATTTTGTTGAATGCACATCTGAGAGGTAACTTAAGATAAACATTTCCTGGCATGATCTCAATAGTTTAAGTAAGAACAGGAAACGACCTTTTGTTTTCTTGTGACAAGAAAACAAAAGGACAGTTTGATTATGTCAGAATCACAAAGCAAACAACGTTTTCTCAAGATATGGTAAATAATTAAGTGATGATCTCAAGAGAACAGCATTAAAAATAATATGTATAGAAATTACAAGCATGACTACTCTGTGTTTATACTTGCACATAAAAAATGTCAACATTTTCAAACTTAAGGCAACGGTTGATCTTATAACCAGTTGTTGCAAAACTCAGGATCAAGAAGAAAGGCAGTTTGTCTCAATAAAAAAAAACAAAAGACCTAACTATAGTCTAATCCCTGTGATCAGAGGTTCTTTCAATGCTACAGTGAGTGGACGGAGAAGGATTATTCTGTAGAAGACCAATCTCCCAAAAACATTTAACATGGACATTGTTCTGTATGTAAGAAACTCACCTGGTGATTCAGGTTCAGGTCCCACACTTAGATTGTCCTGTAAAACATTAAAGGTAAGAGGTTTCTCACTGTGTAATCAATGAAAGGACTTAAAACCATCCTTCTTCATTGTTCTACTTCAAATCAAGCTAAAGCAGCAGCTCAAATTCTGTAAAACAGCCCAACTTTCATGCATTTATAAAAGGCATCTTGAAGTGGAAGTATTTGCCTCTCTACCAGCCTTGGTCAGGTCTCTCTAAAAATAAAGATTTTGATCTCAACAAGACTTTAATCTTGTTAGATAAAAGGAAAATGAAAATACCAAAACTGCATGTTTATAGTCAACAGAACTTGTAATAAGGCTGAACACGATATTTTCCTCAATGATCATATACAATTCTATCACATGTGCTCTGTGTAAAAGGATCAAATGAGTCATAGCTAGTGAGTGACCATTACCCACACTGAGTAGTTTGACTGCGTTTGCAGCTGCAAAATCTCCTTGTGACACAGATTGAATTTTTTTAACAGAATTAATTATTTTATGGCATAGATTTCACAGTTTTTGTAAGCAAGTAAAGTTTATTTGCATTATTTCCTTGAACACAGGATGGCAACTTTTTTCAGGTCATGCTGACAGGCTATTCAATCAGTCTAGGATAACACCACATCATCAGTTTGAACTTCTGTCATAAACAAGTTATCATAAATACTGTTGATGTTGGTAAGTTTCCCTAAACTGCGAGCAAATAAGGGCTTTCCAAAGGGACCCAATCACAGTAACGTTTGTGTAAGTCATGAGTAGCTGAGACATTCCACCTTCCCAGGTATGAGAAACACCTCATGTTTACATGCCTTTACTATGTTTTCCAGGGGGCCACTTCACAACAGCAGAATAAATTCAGGATAACTGAAAAATTAAGGCTTGCCCTAATCTAGTCAGTGAATTCTGTCTTTCTATGTATTGATGAAATACAAACACAGCCACTAACAACCTCAACGTGTTTTAGCAGATTTCTGCTCATTAGTGACTGCTTGCAATTCATTTGTGTCACAGCTGAGATTGTTGCAAAAGACTCAGCAGTCTTAGCGAACAGTGGCCTGGTTGCACAAACACTATTGACCCATGGAGAAGACAGACAGATATACTGGGGTATGTGACACAGATGCTGTGCTTTTCAAGTATTACAGGATAAAATGAGGATCAGATAAAATTTTGGATGAACTATTCCTGTATGTTTACGAGTTTAAGAGTCAGGGGTGAAAGAGAATAAACAAAAACACAAGTATAGTGAAAATGAGTATAAAATGTAGGGGCACGGCCTACCTTTGGCTTATTTGGGTGACCCCTGCTTGAGCTTTGGGCAGGTTTGCAGCTTTCTGCAACCCCGAATATGTTGCTGCTTTGCCCACCTGGAGGGATGGGTCTCTGTGATTGAGCTGGAGGTTCAGGCTCTCCAAATATTCCACTGCTCTTCCCACCTACATAAAATATTACCAAGATGTTGGTTACGTTTTGCGGCCGTGTCATGACGGCAACTCACTCTCCCTTCAGCATCACACCGTGTGCATAAGCAAATTATAGTGTCATATACTGTACTACAGTGGCAGCAATTCACTGATCATTTCAGGGATGCTAATGCCACAGTGAGAAACAGCAGATAAGGCAGTCAGGGTGACCAAACAGTGCTCTTCTGGAAACTCAAGACTATTTTTTAGCAGTAGAGTGGAAACATACCTGCACATGGCACACACACCACAAAATTTGGAGGCGGATTACATTCAGGCACAGAGGACAGTGTTTATACTGGAATCATCACATTATAGTAACAGTTTTCACACCCTGGACATTGATAGACACACATCCATTATCCCTGACAAGCTGGTCTGACCTGGAGGATTGGAGCGCCTGGGTACACTCTGGGGCGGCTCTGCTGGAGCAAAAACTTTAGAGGCCATCTTATTAGGTCTTCTTGATGGTGCAGAATCTTCTTCGAAGCCACCAAACAGGTTACTGGAGCCACCTCCAGGAGGCTGCAACACCCTGCAAAAGACGAGAGAATATAGTGACACCTTCCTTGGGTGCTATCCTATTTATCCGTCCAAGTCTTATTTAGATCTTGTGCAAGTGTGACCTTGCAAATACTGAGACCGAGGTATGTTTACTGGTTAGATTGGAATTCATCTCACTAATATACAGAGCAAGCTTATTGAAGGTAACCCTTCTCAGAGGTTGTGAATCCCTCCCACATTAAAGAGTGCATACAATGTCTTTGAGTCATGGAGGTTCGTGTTTACTGATTGCTGTTAGAAACATGATGTCATGTTTCTTGCACACAAAGAGGACCAGTAGAAAACAGAGGCTAGCCTGGCTATAAATATATTACAGTAAACAGCTTAAACCAACGCAGCCAAATAACAGGCTACTTGATCAAATAACAGGTTATTCGATTATATACCGGGAGGTCTGACCAAAGTCTGAAAAGTCTTCCCGCTATCATTTCTCATGTTATTAAGTGCAACAACATGCGTGACTATGGGCTATTTCAGCGGGGCCGACCCAAGAACTGAGGCTTTCGATGAGGAAACCCTCCTTAGACTAGAACAATGTGGCCACAACGCCATCGGTGGCGAGTACAAAGAGCAGCAGCCTGAAGTGGCTTTCACACTTCCGCAGGCGCAGCAGACAACGCCTGGTCGGGTAGCTTATAGGCTAATTCTTCACTCTTGAGGTGGCTAATGCGAAGACAACTCAAACCAAGCTAGCTATCAAGATGAGCGACCACAATGTATTCGTGACAGCGCTAAACGCTAGCGTTGTTACCGCTGAAGGTATTCGCAGAGAAGTGAGAGTAAGAGCTGCTGTCGTACAACGTTATAACCTAACGTTAGTTAACGTACGTTGAGATACGAGCCGACCAACCGCTCACTGCACTCCAAATAAAAACATCGTAGGCCATTCCTGTCACATATCACCCAGCAACGCGACTAACGTTATACATTGTTCACCTTGAACTTGGTTTTGTACCAGTATCCAACCCTTGAAACATGTTCGTCGAAGTCATAGTGGTTTTATTTTGAGTCTTCAAGTTTCCAAAGACAACTTCGTCAGTTTGCCAACTGGACGACTAGCAAGTTCCCTTGTCTGCGCGTGCCCAACCAAACTCCGGAGTGAGGAATTTCAGTCCACCCAACTGTGACGCAGAGGGATATGATTGGTCCGCTGCCAACCCGCTGAGTGCTGCGGGGCGCTCGTTTCATTGCACCCGGTATCCCGTCAGCTAAAATGTGACTAGTAATCCACTGCCTTCTTTTGTCTTTTGAGACTAAACTGAAGCCACTGTCTTTTTTATTGCGTCTGATTTGTATATTTATTAAATACATGCAATCCTTTATACATGTCTTATCAAGAAATAGGCAGAAAACTCCGCCCTGCCGATTTGTCAAAGGGAGTTTAACAACCGAACCGGTGCACCAGTCTTTATATGTGACGCTTGTTCTTCTTTACCGGAGCGCCTGGCCGGGACAGGCAACGTGGGCTGAGTCCGAGTCTGATAGCAAATAAAATAAAACGCACATGCTATTGAATCAAAACTCCCTTTGTGACACATGTTGTCCTCGCTGGCGCTTTGCGACCATGCTTTTAGTCAGCCGTGTGTTGCCTGTTGTAAATATCACACTCTGACTCCACATAGACAGGTGATTTTCGGCGTACGCCAGGGTGAAAATTCAAGTGCAGCCTCTGAATTCCGCCTATTCATTTGTGCTTCACAATGTCAATCGCTTTCTGGGCGGAACTTATTTTAAAAGCGCCAAAAACCTCTATTGCGGTAATCTAATCTCGTTTAAAAACCACTTATTTAATGAGCAAAAATGTTAAATTATTAAAGGGTCGCTGGGTCGCAACCTTTGAAAATACATATCGGGAAAGTTACACGGCGTGGCAGGAAGACAACGTCAATTGGTCCGTCACAAGGCGTCTCTCACTAACAATTGGCTAAGCCACCTGTCAATCACATTTTAACCGTCGTCCTCGTGTATTTCTGACCAATCACATGGTTTGTTTTCGAGTTGTAGTGGGCGTGTCTACGCGCGTGGACAATCGAACTGCAGGAACTGTCATCGTCACAAGTTGGACGGCTGCCGTCAGCTAGCGATGCTAGCCTGTGTCTCGATTGGGAATACCACCAACAGGCTTCACCTTCAGGTAATTCTTCAACTTTGATCATGTTCTCCTCCCGGCAGACTCTTTGAGCTCCTACATGACACAATCATTATATAATAATAATATAACATATCATGTTTGTAACGTTGTGGCTGGTTTGACTGCTGTAGCCTTAACGTTAGCTAGCCAACACCAGCAGCCATGCTAGGTTTACCACGTTATGTATGGAGACAACTCTTGTAGGCGCGTAACGCAGCGTGCTACAACAAAGTAAACGACAACTGACAGTGTAAACAACTTCAACTATTATTACATTGCACTTTTACAGTAACGTCAACCCCTTCCAGGAGAACACCAGGTCCGTGGTTAGACTACTGTAATCACTGTCTGTTACATTGCAGGGGAGTATAGGTGTTGTAACTCTGTGGCATGGATCCCAGTGTGCTGCTGTAACATTTTACATTAATCTGGTGCTACACTGAAACGATATTTTGACGCAGTGTACAAGTTAAATCATAGTTGCATCCATCTATTAACATCACAATCACTTGAAGTTGTAAGAATCCGGAGCTAAAGTACTTTATTAACAAACTGTCTGGCTCTCACTGTTGTTGGATGAGGGACATTTTGTGGCAGGTGGAATTTGTGTGAAAGTTATTGTTTATATGAAACAAACCAGGAATACAAAGGTTGTGTCGGAATGTAGAAAGGAGGGAGGGGGGGGGTCAGTCCTCGTCCTTTTCAGTCTAAAGCTGCTCATGTCCAATTAATCTTACTTTTGTTTAGCTCTCCCTTGCTGTCATCCCTCTGCGCTGCCATCCTTGTGATTATTCACAAATACACAGTTAGTGGATAACTAAAGGAGCAGACACATTGTATTATAAATGAAGTGATGTGCACACACGAATGGAAATACACAAGGTGTTGATGTGCACCGGGCACACAAAGCCTGCTCCTGATGTTGACGAATGAAGAATAATTAGTACGAGGCTGTAGAAATGTGAGCAAATGCAGTATTGTCACAAATCCTTCAAGTTGCACGATGTATATGAAAGTCACAGTTTTACACACATCGTTTCTGCAGGCGACGGTGACGTAGTGACAAGCAAAGTCCACTTGCACACAGGTTAATAAAACTATCTATACTTATCAATTCACATGAGCCCGACTGACACGGGCTAGGGGACATTCCTCTTCGGTGCATGCACTAAATATCCCCTCACTTGTCGGTGGTTTTACAGTTTTATTTCTCGTTGCAAAGAAGCATTGAGTAATGTTGTTGCCGATAGAAAACAGTTGAACTGCGCAGAGAGTTCAGCTCAGTCGAAGCAAGAGCAAGGAGAGGGCAGAAAGCGGAGAGATCGCTCTAGGTTTTATTATGCTCAGTTTGATCAGTATTTGCCAATCTAACCGGTCGGACTCATGGTGAAGAGAAAGAAGACGTCGCCTACTACCGAAGAGCACGACAATGGGTAAAATAATGTTTAAAATAAACACTTTATTTAGAGGTCGAATCCGCTCAGGGGTTTCGTTGTCGTTTCTGCAGGGCGCTAAACTGAAAAGCGCTCGCATTTGAATTTAGTTGAAATTCAACCTTAAATATCGGCGATTTGAGCCGAAAGACACTCGGTAAAACGCCGCCGTCAGTTACTAAACTGTTTTGGTTGTTGAATATAATTTATCTGAAGGCGTTTAATGCATATATTTGGTGTTGTTTTGTCGGGACTGGAGAGGGGATTTGAAACAAACAGCGGCGGCCATGTTGAGAGACAGTGATCGTCGTCTTTAGAAGTTAATTTTGCACACCGCTTTGCTCCTAATGTGACAATTTTTCCCTGAATGTGTTCTGGCAGCATGACACCGGGCTCCAGGGAGGGGATCGGTGTCGATGGGAGGAGGAATCCGTCCAGAAAGCCCGAAGGTTGCGACGAGGAGGAGAGCGGAGAGCAGGCGAGCGAGGAGCGCAGTACAAAGGGAGACGACGGAGTGGAAATTCTTAATCCATCAGCCACGGGTCTCAGCCCCGGTTCAGCCCCGGTCCTCCCCGCCTCTCCGCCGAACCGAACCGGACTAGGCTCAGCCCAGCATCCCCAGACCTCCGCGGAGCCCGCCCCTCCGTGTCACGACCAGCATCATTTTCTCCGATCCAGCGTTAGACCTCCGAGCAAACGGATCCGGAAGGATTCAATCGGCTCGACCATCAATGGTCATGGCGGGGCAAAATCGAAAGGTACCGTAGGTGACCGGCTCAGATAAAAGTGTGTGTGTGTGTGTGTGGTATAGGTGGGACTAGCAGTGGATGGGTTGGGGGTCTGCTCTCAGTTGTAAGCTGTGTTTACAGTTTCTGTGTCAGTGATGGCTCAACTGGACTGAGACTCTTTTTGTTGCTGTGTGCTCCCATCGGGCCACTGGTTGTACTCTGGGTCGGTTGCTGGCTGCTCCAACCCAAGTTACAGCACCATCCTGTGAACCCTCTTTGTGAAGAGGAGGAGAGGCACAGGCCAGAACTTCAATTTCAATTAGGATGTCATATGACTATTTTCAGTTACAATGTCTTGGAAACTGGCCACCATGGCTGTATAAACAAGGGGCTGTTGTGACTGTCTTTATCAAATGAGTGGAGGAGAAATCAATCTCAGGTTTAATGCTGCAGTGTTTCTGAATGAGACTGAGAAGTGTGATAAGAAAGAAGGGGCATTATTGTAGAGAGTTGAGAGTAGACTTCTTTTTATTTATTTATATAGGGATTAGAAAAAAAATAATAGCAAGATCATCTTATTGCCTTCAGCTAATAATATAATTAGTCACTGAGCCAACCAAATTTGTGAATTAAATTTTGTTGTTTCAGAAAAACAAAATGCAGTTATGTAAGATTAACCCACACATATCACCACTAACACTTTCACTGGTGACTTGAAATAGTAGCATTGAGTGTTTGAGCAAAAGAACTAAAGCTAAAGATAACTTGAGGCGCTCAGCCTTTCATGATTTTTAAACACACAGAATGATCACTGAACCCAGATATTGATAAACACTTATAGACAAGTGGCTTGATTCAATGTGTCCAGGTAGATGAAGCATCTCCATACCACCAATCTAAAAAGGGGCAAAGAAAGAAGTGACAGGAGAATTATTATCTAGTATGTTTGAAACTTACAGCTACTGAGGTGGCCTCTGCTCATTTGGAGCCTGTCATTGAAGTGCTACACTTAAACCAGAAACCTGTATCTTCCTTACTCAAGGATTTAGTTTTCACATATTTAGTGAGGAATAATTACGGAGTGTGAGTGAGCATAATTATGCTGCTCTGCAGTGTCTGTTTTTTCTTTCTTAAGAAGGCCTTATGATTTGGACACAGATCGTACAGAAGTAAACATTTACAGTATATTGGTGAATTAGTGTGCTCTGACAGGTATGACTGTGTTGTTTCATCAAATTTATATTTAGACTGCCAAAGTGTCAACCAGTTGACCAGTAAAGCCCCACTTATTTTGATATGATGCTATATTTGGTACACATCTGTTTTGAAAGAGACATTTCTAGGTTAGTGCCTATATCCACATAGATTTGCATTTGTAAATTAATAACCATTTTGGCTGAAAATCAGTTGTCTTAACATAGAGCAATGCTGCAACCACCTCTGTGCTTGTATTAATGCCTGCTGGCATGCTGCTCTGTACTGGGGCAAACTTGGCCATTGGAGCCCACCACGGGTTGGTTTTGGACCCATGTACTGTGGACCTGGCCGTAGGGACTGATCGCTTTTCCTGCCTCCTTGCCAGAGCTGAACCACAGAGGGGGAAGCTTTGCAGGTTTTGCAGTGTAATGGCAGTGGGTGGCTTTGTGTGCATGAATTTTATCATCTCCCAAACCACGCACCTTAGAACTACTACCCCGCTATAGAAAAAAACTAGGGCGGTCAACCAAAACATTTGGCTCAATCCTTGCATTTTTTTACTCTGATGTTTGACATCTGTTTTTTTCTCTCAATGTTTCAAGACTGATGGATTTGTGGGCATTTGTTTAACACAGGAGCAGAGAATGGCTCGTCCTCCCAGGGGACAGTCGGACAGTCGGGGCCTGTGGCGGGCTCCACAGGGGGAGTGTCCAAGGCCTCCAAGGGCCAAGGGTCTGCTGAGAAGGAGGAGCAAGCCGGTAACCAGAAGAGGGCCCGTCGGCAGTGGGAGTCCTGGAGCGCAGAGGACAAAAACAGCTTTTTTGAGGGGCTATACGAGGTAAAGGGTAGAACCAAATAGATTGTCAATGGGCACTACCTGCCACAAAGTGTTGGTTGTTTATGTTATGTATCACTTAGTTAACATGTCTCCACATATGTATCTTTTGACATCTTCTGCTTATCTCTACTACTCTGGTCTCTCTAGCATGGGAAGGATTTTGAGGCTATCCAGAACAACATTGCAATGAAGTACAAGAAAAGAGGCAAGCCAGCCAACATGGTGAAGAACAAGGAGCAGGTTCGCCACTTTTACTACCGGACCTGGCACAAGATCTCCAAACACATTGACTTTGCTAATGGTGAGCTTCCTTTTGTTTGTGTCACCGTTCTGAGTCTCAGTGAAAGTTGGAAGGTAGAACAGTATTTATGTCACAGTTAGAGCCCCACTTTAAAAAAATATATAATATTAACGTGCAACTTTTACCATCTTATCTACCATCTCTCTAATATCCATTAGAGCTGTCAGATAAGTTAACATGGCACCTGTATGTGTCCAGTGGTTGAAAGGGTCACTGCTGTGGTAGAAAGAATAAAATAAAAGACCGCAATCAACTCCCACACTGATGTTTCTTCAGCATTTCGTTAGGCAGGGAGACTTTGTCCCAAAACATATGTTAAAAAACCCCTCAAGATAAGCCTGAGCCCCTTTCCACTCCTGGGAGCCCCCACTGTCACTGTCGTGTTAGTGTTATCTCTATGTTGCATACACATGCCTTCTGCCATGCTGGATATAGCAACGTTGTGACTTGTGCCACCTTTCCTTCTCAGTGTACTCCAGAGTGCTGAAGAAATCCTCTCAAGAACTCTACGGTCTGATCTGCTACGCCGAGCTCCGCAAAAAAGTTGGAGGATGTAAGTTAAGACCGTGTTTGAATGCATGTCTTTTTAAAGTTGTTTTGTGTGCAAGTGTTTTTCTGCTGTTAGTCTGGGACACCGGGGATGTGATTAAAACACACCGCATGCTCCCGGTCATGGGGGACAGCTGCTCTTCAGGGACCATGTCGTAAACGCCTCTCTGGCTTTGTGTTTTGTCTTTGACAGTAATGGATGATAAGAACGTGGCAAAGCTCAATGAACTCATCCAACAAGGGTAAGTCGGTGGTAAAAAATGCAGAGACCACTCACACACAGCTTTTTCCTGGCTACTGTGTTGAGAAAAGTTTGTGTCATGTCTAATTGTTCAGGCTGCTCTGTAGTCTGTTTATGTGACTTGTTAGCATACTTAGGTTGGCCTTAAAGAACAAAAAGATTTCACTGCTGTTCTGTGTGTTTGACCAGGGCCACCACTGTACGCTCCAAAGGGAGGAACCTACGAATCAAAGCACCCATGTGCCGTGCACTGAAGAAACTTTGTGACCCAGATGGTGAGCATGTGTACGCACAGACACCTCACACATACTGTACATAGTAAAGTAAACAAACATCAGTGCTGAAAATATAAACCATGGTGACGGTGAGGCACAGGATTTGTGGGGGAGTGGTTTTGGCAATAACAATGGCAGCGTGTGGGCTAGTGGCGTTTCCATGGTAACTCCGTAGGCACAAAGTGAGGAGGAGGACCATGAGGGAGATGATGGAGATGACTGATCCGACCGACTGCCATCTACCCCTCTGTTCAATATCAGCCACTCAACTAACTTAAAGAAAACATTTGCTTTAAACAAGGATGGAAAATTAGAAGCGCTGGTTTGCTCTGTTTCCTCTTCAGTACCACTGAGTTTGGTTATTGTCTTGTTGTTGCCTGATGATCCATTAAGCCTGCACATTTACAAGAGAGCATGTTCAACTCTTCAGCAATTGCGCTTGTTCAACTCTTCAGCAATTGCGCTTGTTCAATAAAGTTTAAAATGTTTGACTGCATAGCGGCACAAAATCCCTCTGACTGGACACCTGCTCTTTGTCCTCAAAAACACCTGACCTTTTCTCCTAAATTAGCTTTGTTGGTGTTTCTCACTGTGTCATCATGTCCCTGCAGGAGTGAGTGACGAGGAGGACCAGAAGCCGGTGCGTCTACCCTTGAAGGTGGCAGTGGAGCTCCAACCCCGCAGTAACCACTCCTGGGCCCGTGTTCAGAGTCTAGCCCACAACCCTCGCCTCAGGTTTGGCTTTAAAACAGATATCTGCATGTACTTCAGCATCACATGCAAATAAGTTTGCAGCAATATCTTAACTGCACAAACATTTAGTCCACTTTTTTATTGCCACTTCATAACGCTGTTGCAAGCAGCTGTATATCAATCTCTTCTTGTTTCTTTTTCAACCCAGGATGGTGGTGGAGCTCCACAGGAAAGTCTCCAGCCTCATTGAGTACCTGAAACAGAAGTGGACGTACCATGACCAGCGGATTGTATCCTTTAATAGCTCACATGCTGTATTGATTGCATTTCAGTTTAGAAAAATGGTGAATGTCAATGAAAACTCTTAAAAACATAAAAAATAAATAAATAGAACAATGATTGCATGAAGCATGAAAGCCGATGCAAACTCGTAAACTTTAAAAAATATTTTTATAAACAATCCAGTTAATGATGGGATTAGATGATAAACACAAAATAGTATTAAAAATAAGTTGTTTTCAGTCTTTTCATGCAGTGCCTTTTTGATACAACCAGCTGCTAATAACAAAATATGTTTGTTTATATTCACATATATTTAGTATGGGAATTAGAGCAGTGGTGTTGCACTTAAGCTTTGGGGGAGTCCTTAACATTGATGCTTCAGCTTAAGAGTCTCATGGAGAGAGAGGCTCTGGAGGGCAGCCAGTCACCCAGCAAATCCCAGCAGGAGGAGCTATTTCTTTTCCCAGCTGAGAGCAGCACCTTGACCACACTGCCCGGTGTGGCACGTGTGGTTCACTCCAAGGCCTCCTGCACTGTACACTGGCTAGAGAGCGGAAAGAACCGGCCTAACGCCAAGGAATTGCCAGCTGCCCAGATTCTGGGTATCCACACAGCTCCACCACTTCGGACTGGCACCAAATCTGGAAGGGGAGGCACCGCTGCTGCTGGCGGTGCTACAGTGACTGTATTGAGTGATAGTCGTCGAACTGAGCCCCTTAACCCTGAGCCTTCACAAGACAGTTCAAAGGTAGAGGAGAAGAGACCGCCGTCTGTTAATGTCCCCGCTTCCCCTCAACAGACTGTGGCTCATAAGGAAGAGGGAACTGGGACGGGACCTTCTGAGGGGAACAAGACCTGTACTGGTGCTGAGGCTAGTGGTGGTTTAGCAGTGACCAAAGGCGTGGAGAAGTTGTGTAGTGGTACAGAAAGCTCATCGGAGCAATGCAAAGAGGAGCAGAACAGCAGCACCTCCTCCCCAGAAGCAAACCAGACTCCTCCAGCCAAACCTACAGTGGCTGTCTCAGAGGAGGGGATGTCGCAAGGCTCTGCACCTGCAGCCAAAGAACGGGCTGTTGAGCAGATCAGAGAGGAGGGCTGGAGTGCCCGCGACGCAGACAACGTCACCCTGGCTGAGCTCTACCTGATGTTTGGGAAGCCTGGAAAGCTGCAGCTGGAGTATGAGTGGCAGCCTGTTGCGGTTCCTTCCAACAACCAAGAAAATGGACAAGCCTTGGTACCGCCCAAACCCATCAAAACAAACCGCGTTTTGCGCTGCCTGCTCAAGCTTGTTGCCACTGAAGTCAATCCTAAACCTTTGGTAAGAATTAACTAGGGTTGCAAAATTCCGGGAATTTTTAAAAGTTGGAAACTTTCTATGGGAATTAAGGGGAATAAATGGGAATTAATGGGAATAAACTGGATATTTTCAATATTTCTTGTTATAATACTGTTAGTCTATAACAGGGAATTTACATGTAGTTGAAAAGAAACATCATGGAGCATAATCTTGCTTAAAACAACCTGATTTAATGCAACTTCAGTTGAATGTCCTCCCTATATTCATCAATGACATGCACACACGCAGTAATCAGCACAGGCTACTATATACTTGCCAATATTTATTTTTTAAAATATGGGAGTTTTTTCTTTTTATGGGGGGGGGGGTTTAATACATAACCCATTGCTATTAACCTATTTGGATTAATTGTATTGTGCGCATATAACCATAGCCATAGTAAATCAAAGGCAGCTAGCATCATATGTTAAGCTAAAGGTCAATGGTTTCGGCTACTACTTATGGTGCTATCCATTTGTCTCGTAAATCCCCCGCCCGAGTTGCTCTGCCGCGAGAACGTGACGTAATTGCCTGGCTTGTACCACTTATAGCGTTCCATTTGTCTTTGGGCATTACGAGTCTGAAAGAACATGGACGCCACCAGTGCAGCAGCTGTGTTGTTATTGTTTGTGGCTCATCTAAACAAGCTCAATGTGAAATAATAATAATGTTTTTCTACAGAAACACTAACATTTCAAGTAATTCCGTTATTGCAAGTCTTACATTTCAATAATATTTTGCCATTTTCGCCTATTTCAGTGTTTCCAAAATTCCCCAGCTTATCTGTCCATGTAAATTTTCTGGAAATTTAGCGGAAAATTTCCACCCCCTTGCAACCCTTGAATTAACTACTTACTACTTCTCATAAGGTTATTGCTGGTTGCCAGATGCCCATTTTAACTTGTATTCGTGGACAAAACTTCTGAATGTTATTTTCTTTGTGCATATTGTCAAACATGTGCACAAGGTTAGGGCTGGGTGCTGAACTTTGATACTTCTATGGCACCGATCGAATTACAACGATACTACAGAGTATCAAAAAAAATGTAACTCGGTACCAATTTTAAATACCAATGACCCACGCAACACACAACAGACTGTACACGTAGTAGAGGCGAGCAAGAGAGACACTCTGTTTACGCACAGAGTACAGAAAGTTCTGTAAGTTCACCTCATTGTTTTTTTTAACAATACCAAGTCCTACTTAAGGTTGAAGACTAATCACACGCCACAGTAGTGAACAGTATGCAGGGTGCACATTCCCTTGGATTAACAAAATTGCATTGCTCATCCACAACAAATCCTCCACAGATAAACACAAGTAAATTTGTACAATGTCAGCTGATACTTAGCACTGGGAATGGGCTGGGAATCGTCGTCTGTGCCACCTTTAAACTCTAATGAAAGTGAAAGCATTATTTAGAAATGTACATGTAGAGCAGATGGTGTCAGTAACGTGTCTTCTCATTCAGGCTCCGGAGCTGTGCTCCACAGCCACATCACCACTTAAAACCCACCAGGAGGAGCAAAACCAGGCCCTCACGCCTCCAGGGAAGGGTCCCATAGCAGGCGTTCGCAGCCCCAGCTGCGGCCGGCAGCAGGCCTCTGTCCGAGGGGCCCGGTTGCACCTGCCAAACGCTGGGGCCTCAGGTATTTTTTTTATAACAAAATAATATTTTGGTTTAAATTGATTTGAAATCAGTAAGACTGGTTAGGATGCTTTATGATGCAACATAAATCATATATCCCACATATCAGCTTTGTTTCTGACTGTAATTCTGCTGATATTTACTTTGTGTGGTGGTGCTGATGGTTCTGTAGTTGTCTTTGTTAAACAATGGGAATTAATATTGTTGTGCAACTCCTTCATGGGTTATTGTTTGAATATTTATTTTGTATACCATGTTTTCCAGTATCGTTCCCAAATCCCAGAACAAATCAACTGCAATTGCTTGTGTGTGTTTAGAAATGAACACAAAGAATTACTGGATGTTGTTCAATGGCTTGACATTATTCTCAATTAACTGCCCTCCTCACATTGACATGTCTTACTCGTTCCTCCCTTCTTTAGGTGGACGCAACCTCCCTCGCTCTCTGCTGGGGTCGACTGCGGGCAGCGACTCAGAAAGTGGCGTGTTTGCAGTACCCACCACGCTGCCTCCCAACAGCTCACGGCACAACCGAATGTTTTCCCCGAACAAGGAAGCTGAGCTGGCCTTCAGACAGCAGCTCGACTCTATCAGTGTAAGGCAGAGCAATGCATTATTTTTGACATTAATTGTGCAAAGACAAAATTGGTATATCGTCCAGAGGAATATGTATTAATGATGATGTGCTCTTCTTCCAGATGCAGTCAGATCTTTTCCTTTCTAGACAGAGAAAACCTCGAAACAGACAACTCCGGAAACCGCTTGTAGTTCAGGTAAGGAAAGAGCGTTTGAACTTATCCTTCCTGTGGTACCGCAATGAACACCATCTCAGTGGCTTTCTACAGTAGTATAAACTGCCCTTTTGTAATGCTTCCTTGACACAAATACTGATAAAGTATATGGAGGAAACATGGTTCCTACAGGTGTAGCAAAAAAAATTTAAAAGTCGTTTGGTTATGAAATGATGCAAAAAACGGTCTGTAACCATACGCACAAACTCACAGTCCACATAGTTGGATTGGGAAGGTGTTAAATGCTGCCTTGTGGGGCTGAATGCTTGTACTCTATACGTCTTTATAGTCATTCTCTGTGCTATGTTGTGAGGTCATGCTGGGCTAAAAAGATAAACTGTTAGTTCAGTTGCTTCTGTCTTGTTCACAGCGAACGCTCCTACCCCGAACTACAGGAGATACTCCTCAGCATGTCTGCTCCTTCTCCATCCTCTCCAACTCCTCTGCCACAGGTACTTTTGGGTCTTTTTCCCCTATACTGTAGTTTAAAGTGTTGGAAGTAGAGCCATGTGTTAATTCTGGTAATACACTCTGCTATGTGCCCTCTGTACATAACTAAATGTAATTTCTCTTTTTCAACAACAACTCTACAAATCTTTCGCCCTCTCACTTCCTGTTTCTTCCCTCAGGAACTGGATCCTTCCGGCCAATCCATACTCGCCTTGCTCCTTCCTCCCGCCCCCCCCTGACCAAAGTTTCCCCTGCAGCGTCCAGCTCTGCAGCAGCCAGCCAGCTCTCCAGTGTGTACTGCTTTTATTAATTCATCTATTCTTCAGTTGTTTCTGTTTTATTAAAACTTAAGATAGAGTATAATGCATGTTGTACTACTACAATTTTCAGTTTGAGTTTGAATTCTTCATCCTCCTGTGACTGTAAATAAAACCGTAACATGTATACATAGATGCTTTTTTATTATTTGGAAATTCTCCTTTAATTGGATTTTAAACAAATATTTAGGACACGGATCCTTCATTAAATTGGCTCAACAAAACAGGAAGTAAACTAAACTACTTACATACTTACTAGTATTTACTAACTACAGTTTTGACCTCTCAAAAATGTCACTAGGTACATCTTCACGTGCTAGTCTGTTACTGTTAATACTTCAATCAGGTATGTGCTGATGTGACAAATCCCTTGTGTTTGTAAACTGTTAATACTCTTTCAGGTGCCATTGACCAGGCAGCTAAGTCTGCAGGTATCATCCCTGGCAGTCCCCGTAGGGAGCCGAGTTCTCCCTCTGTTGACAACACCGTGCTCGCCACCACACCCATTGTTGATGCTGAACCAGACTCTCAACTCCTTCAGCACAATGTCCCAGAGGTCAGCGGTACACACTTACATACACACACATACATACACATACACGGTTTAATGACTCCTCTAGGGCTGGGCGATATGGCTTAAAAATAAAATCTCCGATTTTTTCACACCAAATCTGATTTACGATTTTAATTGATTTTTTTGTAGACTGTTTTTTAGCGGGTGTTGGTGGGCTGCGGTCCTGTATATCTCACAGAGAGCAACATCTCTCCCACTCGGCTGCATGCCTCTGCTTGAGGTGCTGGAATAAATTGGTCGTACTGCTACCTTTGGTTTGCTTTTTCCGCTGTCGGACGCCACAAAACCAAACCAGTTCCAAACAACCGACGACACTGTGCCTTTTTTAGGGAGGAGCTCATCCTGGCTTGCTGTCATGTTGTGTTTATCTGTGGAGAGGCGGGGGGAGGGGTCAGTGCACTCTGACCTACGGGAGCCCAAAGGGAGCGCCGGTGTTGTGGAAGTTCAAGAGAAAACCGATTTTAATGAAAAATAAATCTTGTTTAACTACAAATTTGAATTAATCGATAAAATCGATTTATCGCCCAGCCCTAGTCTCCTCCTCACTTGCTGTGTTGGTCCTCACTCTAGTGAATTACTCTGGTCATGTCTACAGTGTAATCCAGGTTTTGTACAGTGGTAGAAAACAGCATTTTGCAGTAAGTAGGCAATGTAGCGATGCAGCCTTGTTAATAAATATGCACCCTTGCCACCAACAGGACAGGGGGTCTACTGGTTATTGACACTATACTTTACGTTATGGTATATCGCCTTGAGTGTTAATCTGACAAAACAACGGACGCCCTTCACATTTTTCCGTCACTGTTAAAACTATTCAGTCAATGAAAATAATCAGTTAACACGACCCCTGGGATGAAGAATGACTACTATACAATGAGGGTGAAGTGGAACTCGTCACAGTAAAGTACTGCTTGTGAAGGCCCTATTCACTGTTAGTGTGTCATTAGTGTATCCCTTGCATAATGTTGAGTCTCAAGTGCTCTGTTGTCCAGCGAGAGTCAGGTTTCGTGGGTTGTTTGTTTTGGCCAGCTCTGTAGGAAACGCATGAAAGGAAATAGAACCAATGCAACAAAACCCCCTCAATGCAGTGTTCAACTTGTTGTTTTCACAGAATGGTGTGCCTCCACCGTCTCCTGGAGTGACCGGTGGTGGGGACTCTCTCCTCTCTCCACCCAGTGTGGCCTCGCTCCTGGACATCTCTCTCCCTGGTCCTCCTGAAGAGCCTCTCGCCCCCGGAGAACCTCAAACACACATCAGTGACTCCATTATCGAGCTCGCCATCAACTCTGCCCACTACGGTGTGTGTGTGTGTGTGTGTGTGTGTGTGTGTGTGTGTGTGTGTGTGGGGTGTGGGTGTGTGGGTGTCTGTGGGTGTGGGGGTGTCCTAGATGCTAACATTTACTTGGAAACCTAAAGTGTATTTCTGTAAAAATGACATGTTGCATAAGTGTATTAGCATTAAAATAGAGTCGGCAGGAGACATGAGACTCATGTGGCCGCATTTCCACCACAAGAACTGCTTATAGGAGTTTAGTGTGGCACTCAACTAAAAAATAAAAAGAAGTAAAGACAAATAGCTGAATCCAATTTGACTGACAAAATTCTGACTTGGGTACAGCCCCAGTATTCTGTGGAAGAAATATGTTAATATGCAACCAACTAAACCTGTCAGACGTCAGGCTTATTGAACATTGTGTGTGTAATCTAATGGCTATTTGCCTGTGTCGCTGCAGGGGAGGAGGCCGCTCTCTCTCCAGCCAAGCTGAGCAACAATGACAGCTCCAAGCTGTTGGCCTCGTCTCCCTCAGTCAGCCCATCCAGAGGCTGGATCCCATCGCCCAGCCATGACCCCCAGTGGTACCCCAGCGACTCATCTGACTCCACACTAGGATGCCTCCTCTGTAAGTCTTTTTTTATTACTATTAAATGAGCAGACGGCATTACAGAGCTTTCTTTTTTCAGATTGTCTCCTCCGTGTGTCTTGTATCCAAAAGCCCAGTCCACACTGCCTGCTTCTGCAGTGCGGGGCGAAACCTCTTACTTTTTTTTTTTTTTTTTCAAAGTTTTATTATTTAACAGGTTAGAGCAGTCACACCACTTGCCTTGATCGAGCGTCTCAGCTGTGGCTTCAGCAACACTTCACTAGACAGTTGAGGTCTCGCCTATTTTTCCTGTGAGCCTCGCACTGTTCTCAGCAAAAACAGACAGAGTGAAAGGGGTCTGTTTAGTTATACCAACATTGACACCAACATCAACACCAGCAACATGTACACCTTTCAGTGTGTCACTTTCAAACCTACAGTTTCAGTATCTATATCTGTAGAATATGTCACAGACATGGAAAAAAATATAAATGTATTTTTTAAAGCTCAACACACGGCTGTATCTGTTTAAGATTAAAAGCTCTCCAGCGTTTCTGTGGACAGAATCCATTCATATGTTAACAGGGCTTTGTTACTCAAACTCAAAAGATGGGGCTGGCAGCAGTGACTCCACAGCAGAAACGCTCTCTGTGTCTGATCACCTCAGTAACGCTGGAAACATGTCATGTCCCATGAAGACGGCTTTATTTCCACTGCTCGTGTGTGCTGTCCCTTCTATTCACTCTCTCTCTGTTTGCCTC
This sequence comes from Dicentrarchus labrax, assembly GCF_905237075.1. Taxonomy (NCBI): domain Eukaryota; kingdom Metazoa; phylum Chordata; class Actinopteri; family Moronidae; genus Dicentrarchus; species Dicentrarchus labrax. The sequence continues at coordinate 1,416,494 of NW_026136722.1, read as the reverse complement.
TTTTCCTTTCAGCCAGCATGGTCACTCCTGATAAGGGCAGGCGGACCACCCTAACCCCCACGGGCCCCTCTAGCGGCACAGCTTTGCTTGGTCCTAGCCTCCTGGACTGCAACTCCCATGATTCCTTTCAGTCCCGTGGCCTTCCTGATGTGGCAGAAGTAAGTTGAGCCCTCTTGGCATCATCTACAAATTTGCAATTTTTTTTTTTTTTTTTTTAAGGGGATTCCTTGTTAAAGGGTTCTAACTTCACCTGTCAAGAGTTAGCTGAGAAGATTGACCATTATTTTTGTTTATTTTTTTTTTTTTCCTGCGGGTTAGCTTAGTTTATCATACAGACTGGAAATGGAGAAACAGCTAGTTGGGATCTGTCCAAAGGTAACAAAATCTGCCTACCAGCACCTCCAAATATCACTAATTAACACGCTATATCGTGTTTGTTTAATCTGTACAAAGACAGAAGTGTAAAGAATACAATGTCTGGACTATTTCATGGCTGGGATGTAGGTGGATTTTATTATTTTAGGACAGGGCCAGACTAGCTTTTTCCCCATTTCTATTTTGTGTGCTAAGCTAAGTGGCTGCTGGCTGTAGCTACAGACAGATATGAGAGTTGGATGAATCTTCTTATCCAGCTCATATATCCCAAGATGTCCAACTATTCCTTTAAATTCCAGAGGTCCCTGGGGGAAAAAAAATAGGTTGTAGATCTCTGTTGTAGATTGAAAGCTTATTGGTCCTGCTTGCAGATGGATTCCCAGCTTGCTTGTATGATGAGTGAGAGCAGCGTGGACTACATCGCCCGCTTCAATGACCTGGCTCAAGAACTGGCTGTGACTGAGCCCTCCATCCCACCGCCCTGAGGAGGAGAGGACCCGCCTCCACGGACCCACGGCCACCTGAGGACATGGGTTTCTGAGTGACCGCAGGAGAGGTTTCTCCGCTCTGTCTAGACTTATCGCCACGCTGTTTATTCTACTTCGGAGAAAGGACGGCTATGGAGAAAGACCAACCCCCTAAAGCCATCCCTGCCCTTTTTGTAAAAGTGCAATAATAATGGTGAACCTTGACCATTGTTCAAAGCGAGTTTGAAATGAGTTGGTTTCACTGAACTGTTGTTTAAGGTGAAATGCCCTTTAAAAACACTTTAGAAAAACAAATGCGTTTACAAAACACAACCTCATGTACAGGAAGATACTATGCCATATCTGAACAAAATATTTTCACTGATCTTTTATGTCTCTTCCTGCTCTTTGTGTGTGTGTGTGTGTGTGTGTGTGTGTGTGTGTCTGTCTGTCTTCTACTATCGCAGATCAACCCCCAAAATGTGTAAATCCACCAAAATGTGCAGTTCAGATCCCAGCTGATGGCAAACAGCGGCTGATTTTGAAAGTAATGGCAGTGAGAAGGGGGGTGAAAGTGGTGAGATCATAGTTGTTTTTATTCAGTTGTTACTGTGGCCTCAGTTGCTGAAGTAGAGCACAACACAGCAGGGCGGGGTACAAGAAAGTAAAACCGTTTTGCTACTGCCCTCCATGTCATGTGCTCGCGATCAGTTCAGGTTTTATTTGGTTACATTTCAGGAACATAGCCTGCCATGTGTGTTTGGAATCAAGTTTGTCATTCCTTGCCGTCACATGAAAAATGGCAGCTTTTTTTATTTTATTTTTTATTTTGGTCGACTGCATTTTGTAGCAGCTCTACAGATCAGCAGCTGAAGTCATATTGGAGTTCAGTGTCCATTGCCAGTCGCTTCTACAACTTTCATCACTTTGAATGTATGTTGATGCAATAGCCTTCGAGTTTCTTTGTTGTCGCATAAACAGGTCTAGAAGAAATAGCAACGTTCTTCTTTCACGTACTTATTTATCTTGCTGTTTGTCCTTTATTTTATTTTTTTACACTGTAATTATATACACAAACATTTAATTTTGGTCTCGTTTTAAATAACCTTGTCTCTTTGACAAATAACATTGCTCATTTACCAGCTGTTCTGCTTGCGTGTTGCACTTCAAACAAAGAAGCGAGCCGAGCTGTTTTCAATCAAGGACTAAACAGAGGCACCCTCATCCCATAATGTGACCAACCACATATTCATTTCCATCGGCAGGCTAAAATTTGAAATGTTAAAAGTTTGCAGTAGTGTTACACTCCATTTTCAACTCCTCCGAAGCAAGCAGTCAGAGATACGTTATAAAATCAAACACTAAAGCCATAGTTGACACTCAACCACTTAAGTTGTTTTCTTTTATTAAGTTAAGTCATTATTAAATCACTAGTAAAAACTTCCTTATTGGTTGTGCTCAAAACATTAATTCCCCATTGGCTAGTACTGATACGGGATACTGACAAAACACTATGGCTAATGTCAACATGATTGTCCCTTTAATGTCAGCCCACTTTGTATGTGTTGAAGTTAAAGGTAAATGCTTTTAAGTACTTTCCCCATGACGTTTCACCATTGCAATGTATTGTTTTTCACAGCATATACACACATACCATGTAAAGTCCAGACTGATCCAGATGTTCTCTCTGAATTTCAGTTAACCAGCATCATCAATATGCAGTATTGTGAACATTTTGTCTGATCAACATGTTTAACTTCATCTCTGAGTGTAAATTGTAGGAGAGCTCTTGTTGTCATTCCACTAATGGGATTTATAAACATTGGTCTCCTTTAAAGCACCTTGAGGGGCTTTGACTCTACAGTGTAAAAGCTCTTGTGATGTTTATTCATTTGTGAAATAAATCTCAAAAAGACTTCATCTTCTCACACTAGATAAACTACGGAGATGATTCTTAATAAGGAATAAACAGCGGGTTTTGTCTTTGAATTTGGCATGTTTGTTTTTTTTTTTGTTTTTGTTTAAGGATTTATTTGTACAAAATGTCAATTCCAGTATTCACTGCGCTTTTTGTAACATATTGTAAATTGTTATTTGGATTATTTATTGTTAACATTTCAGAAAAGGTGTTTGTTTAACTTAATATGAAGATGACATCTAAAAATGAAAAACCTGTTGAAAGTTTTCAGTTTGTAAAAGGTGTTTTTATTCTGTGTATAAAGATAGTTTAAAAAAACCCAAACAGCTGGTTGTATTCATTGTGTGCACTTTGTGGTAACAACAGTTTGAATGCAATCTTTTACAAGCAGGTTTGTCAGCTTTTCTAGAGATAGAGTGGTTTCCTTCTGTCCCTGTTAAAGAAAATAAATTCTCACCCCTCAAAACAAAACAATTAACTCAACACAAACATTCTGGTTGAAAACTGCAGAACAGGAAATCAAACTGTCCACTAAAATGTTTTTCAGGACAAAGATTAGCAGTGCTTCCTTCCTCTACATGTATTAACCTTCTGAGAATCATTTGCAGTGCTGTGTGCAGTATGGTATGTTACAGATGACCCAGAAACAACATGCCAGGTGCTGTATCTGCCAGAAAGACAGATAAATTGTGTTTGTTTTTTTCATTGTTCTTATGTATTGTATGTGTAGTAGTGTAGTACGTAGTCCAACTGAACTTTCTCTGTTTGCATATACTTGTTTCTGCTGGCATCAGATGGACATCAGCACAGTGTGATGTTTAAAACAAAAAAAACCTCAAACACCAGTTACTATAATTATAATGAAAGAAGACATCAAATAAGATGAAAAAGTAAAAAACTAAATATTTAATAAATCTTTTTTATATAGACACACACAGATAGATAAAGCTTGCAATATAAGGAGTAAAAGTGCAGCATCAACTATCAAATTATACAAAACCCAATCCCACCCACTTCCCTTGTATGGTTCTATTAACTTTCACCTATATACACACACCTCTTCTGCATATTTATATGTAAAATGTTCACATAAATGTTCATCAATGAGGAAGACCTAATAGAAACTTTAGGAAAAGGTCCAGGAAGAGATACACATTTGAGGTCTAATATTTTCAAAGAGGGGAGAATGCTGATGAACATTTTCTGAAAGGTTGCAGGTTTCTTTCTTCCATTATACAATATCTTTTCCAGGTGTGCAGTAAGACACACACTCCATTCCAATTGGTTAGAAAGCATTTTTCACTGCAGTGCTAGAGAGTAAAATAAAATGCTTCTTGTAAGAGTTCAGATTAACAGAACTCATGTCCCCCAGTATCCATAGTTTTGGATCCTGCTCAGTTTGAGATCCTTTTATCCTTGAGGTTAATGCAATACTATGTTTCCAAAATTCTTCTATACCTAGGTAGTTCCACAGCACATGCAGAAGATCTCCTTTTGTCACTTTACCTCTCTGACACAGAGAAATGTTGCTGTCAATTGTATGTAACCTGATGCGAGTGTAATATGTTGCATTGACTTTGCCAATGTTTTGTGGAAATGAATACAGTCTGTGTGTGCTCCAACAGATGATTCCAGTCCTTCTCCATAAGCACAGCCTTAATCTGTTTCCCATTGATTTATCATAATGATACCATACATAGAGGATGTTAAACCCATAAAGGAGTCTTCCTGAGAAATTAGACATTTAGATCTAAAAGTGAGTGAGATTCCAGCCAAGCATAAAAAGTGTTCAGTGTTATTAGTTGAGCTGAGTTATTTGTGAGTGTGGATAAACATTTTATAAATGGGATTACATTTAAAGGAGTATTCTTCATCTCATATTGTTCTATTGAGAGCCATCTCACCTCACTTGTTGTCCAGGTGAATCCAAAGATTTGGATTGTTCTATTTATCTAAATAGTTTTATGTAATTCTCTTTAAATAATTGTCCATCTGTTTTTTTCTCTGATCCACACATCGTCTGATTTGTGCTTATTTTGAACAAACCCTGTTTGATCAGCATGACTTGTCTTTGGTAGACTATCTTCCAGTCTGTGAGCAATTAGTTTGGTTAATATCTTGTAATTTAGGAGACTAAGGGGCCCGAACGAGTCGCATTTCTGTTTGTTAATTTCTTCAATTTTTCTTAAGAAGGCCATAAAATACTCTTTCGGGAAGCCGTCTGGGTGCTTTATTGTCTATATCTCTGATATATTGGCATCATTTTGATTTCTATCATCAGGTGGTAATCTGGGGAGAGGTATTCCACCTACAAATCTTTTAGCTCCAATATTTCCATCATCATGTTTCATATAGATCTTTATAAAATGTATTAAATTCTGCGTTCCTAGCTGTTGAGTTGTCTTGGTGTCTCCCATCCTCAGTTAATATTGAGTGAATATATTTATCGAATGTCTCTTTCTTCAAGCAAATAACTTGCTTGTTTTATTTCCAAATTCATAACGGTGATAGTTTGTCCTGGCCATAGCTGCTTCCTTTGCTTGTGCACAGATTATTGTAGAGCATCCTTGGTCGCTGTATGATAGAATATCTCTCTCATAAAGGCCTTAAGGGCTTCCTAAATGTCAGCATGTGAGGAGGAATTTTGTTGGCGTCAAGAAATATTTACATATTAATGGTCATGAATGACATAAATTCAGGGTCTTTTAACATGTAATATCTAAATCTCCACCTATGAGAAGACTGTTGTGGTGTATTATTAATCCAGATGAGTTTTAAGGCATTGTGATCTGATTGGCTACCAAAAAAAAAATTTTTTTTTTTTAAAAAAAGAAAATTTTTTTTTTTTTTTTTTTTTTTTTTTTTTTTTTAAAAAAAAAAAATTCCTTTTTTTTGGGTGAAGGGGTTTCCCTTCTTTCATTTTTCCCTATGTCTTTCATACCTTGGTTTATTACTGTAGCCGCAACTGGGAATTAGAGGTTTATTTTAAACCCTGCCTCAACTGTAGCATGCTTCAAAATCAGATTATTAAATAATATCATATATTCACCAGAGTTACCCTGCTCTTATTTATTAAGCAGTCTACAAGCAGAAATCTACCATCTCTATCTTTTTCAACTGAATTTAATTTAAAATTAAACTTTGTATTAATAAGTAAGGCAACTCCTCCTGCCTTTGAAGAAAAGGGAAAGCAGAAAACATAACCCACCCAGTCCCTACACAGTTTCAAATGCTGAGTCTCTCCTGAATGAAGGCGATATCTACATTCTCAGTCTCTTTAAATATGTAATTAGTTTTTTTTCTCTTAATTGGTGAGTTGACCCTTTTAATATTCCATAAAATCCATGTCAATTGACCCATAATATTAGTTCTATAAATGTATAAATATAAATATCTCAGCAGGATAAATATACAAAACAACTGTGGTAATGTCTGAATGAATTCCTGCTTTTGGTTTAGAAGTGGTAAAACAGCAGCGGTACGACTCGGACCAGAAGGTGGTGTTGATATTTACATTTGTGTATGAAAAACCTGAGTTTTAATGAGAGACTATACAAAACCACCAACCCCAATGACAAAACAACATGAAGTAGGTATCTTTCTTAAACAACAATGGTGGCCTGGAAAAAATGGTTGGACACACACAACAGTTTGTACTTTGGTCTGAGATGAGAACCTAACATATAAATGTGGTCCCATTTTACAGTTTTTCTCTCGTAGCATCCTCTTCACACCAACAAACCCGTCTCTCCTGCGCTGTAGTCTGGATAAAATGATATCCTCCTCTTATCTGTTCTCCTTTCAGTCATAATGTGATACTGCAGGCTCTGAAGGGGGATTTTTAAGTGTGACAGCAGGAGCAAATTATTTAAAAGTACTTCCCAGACTGGATAGACCATTATTAACATCTAAATTACAAGTCTCCCTCCATTAAAAATATGTTGTTCTTCTTGTTCCTACAGTGTGATGTTTGAGTAATGTATGTGTAGAGTTTGACACTAGAAGGATGTTTTCACATTCATCTGCTGACAGTGGAAAGTTTCTCTGTGCTCACTTAACATCTGATTTTACAGGGCAGGGCTTATTAGCATTATTTGTGAGTGTCATCAGTGCACATACACTGAGAATGGACCTTACATTAGGTAGGAGACATCTTGTGTCCAACAGGAAACAATGAACACATTTTTAATAATTTTAATGTGGTAAAAAGATATCAGACACACATTACTGTTCCAAGCATATTGATACTCCTGAAAATAGAGAACAGTTAGAGCATTTTATTTGTAAAACCAAATCCATGTCAAGGAGTCAGTTAAAATAAACAGCATCACATGCTCACAGCGTCTTTTAATTAACTGCAATAGCTGAACACCACAACCTGGCTGACCTGGTCAACCACAGATGTTACAAACCACAGGTTTTTGGTTTGGATCAGATGCTAGACTAGTAACACTGCAAACAACTCTGATATGGCAAAGTGTTACTGAAGTGCTGCATCTATTCACATCTCCTGCTTCTCCATGGGGCCTCAATGTGAAGCAGCCAGTTTCGTGTTCTGGTCCATGTGCCTCTTGGTCCTCTCCTGCTGCTGCTGCTGCTGCTGCATTACTCGTCTTTAGGTCTCTGCTCCTTGCGAGCGCGAGAGGACATGAGTTTGAAGAAGAGTGCCGGCCACAGTGTGCGGAGGTAGATGGCCAGACTGGGCAGAGGTCCTGCCAAAACAACATCTTTGCTCCTCTGACGGACAGCCTTCAGTACTGCCTGAGCCACATCCTGAGGGTCCCAACCCATTGCTGTGGTTTTATCCAAAACTGGTAGGAACAAACAAACAACATGTTGCATGAATGATACCTTGGAGTCAGTAGGTCAACTGATACAGAAAACTGTTAAATTACTGAGATTGTGTTCCCTTGTCTTAACTTTTTTCACTCTGTTATATTCCATTTTAGTTTATTTTTATCCTATTTTTAATTATTTTTTGCCAATAGATGTCTGTTTACAACACCTTAGGTTTCTTTTATATCTCCTCTTAATGTCTTATGTGTCAAACTACATTGTTGTTGAAATGTGCTTTTATTTCCACACATCAGTTGTTGTGCAGTGAAAAAGTGTTTCCATCTACAATTCTTCTATAAAAAAGTATTTGATAGAAATTCTCCTATTGTTGGCATAAACACAGTCACACACTTGTTTCACTGCCTCACCTCCATACTTGGAGCCGTCTCCTGTGACAGCGTTCATCGACAGGTTGGTTCGGATGTACCCGGGACTGATCACGGTCACTGGAATCCCGTAGCGATCTATCTCGGCCCGTAAGCAGTCGAAGTAGGCCTGGGTGGCGTGCTTAGAGGCAGCATCTGACCACAGTGTGTACAAACAAAGAGTCCTGTCTCATCTCCAATCGCTGCACAGATTGGGTATTTGCTTTAATTCATTAAATGAGCAAAGACAACTTACAAGCTGATCTGTAAGGAATGGCTATCTTTCCCTGGACGCTGCTAATGACAACGATGTGGCCAGTACGCCGGCGAACCATGGAGGGCAGAAGAGCTGTGGAGGGCGGAACAAAAAATCTTAAAATGACCAAATAATTGGCTCTCCGGTTGTGACCTTTTAACCCAACATTCTGCTCATATCTAAAGCCAAAAACCATTAAAAGTTCACTAACCTTGAGTAAGAGCAATGGGTCCAAAGTAATTTGTTTCCATAACATCCCGCTGAACCGAAAGGTGGGTATCCAGGATGTTGCCACGGTAACTGATTCCAGCATTATTAATGAGGACATCCACTTGTCCATAACATTTCAGGATCTCCTCTGCAGCTCTGTCCACTGTGTCTGTGTCAGCCAGGTCAAAGGTAACGGTGCTGGGGGTATAAGTCTGGTGGTTGAACAGAACAGAAGTTATTTAATACCTTGCTGCCGTTATGAGTTTAAATACATCTGTCTACACCTGTATTCACACAGCTTTGAATAACTCTATGATTCTAGGAGCTTAAAAGTAAAGGAAACTTTTCTCTGGTTCGTGGAAAACAGCAGCAGGTTCTCAGAAAGAAAAACTTTTTGAATGTCTAAGGAGGAGTCATGATTAGTGATACAGCGGGCTTGACAAAATGTGAACCTGCCAAATGCCTCTGCCAGAAGGAATGACAGGAATGACAGATAGCTTCTGAAAATACTGAAAAAAGGAAATGGAAAACCTGACTTTCCTACTGAGACGGACAAAATGGAAAACGTATTTGTTGGAATAAGAAACATTACCTTCCTTTTGCTGAATGCTCAACCAAACATGGAAACTTCAATACAAATTATGTAGTGCTGTTTAAAGACCCCCTGTCCACAATACAGAATATATAATGTTTGTTATCTGAATGTTGTGGATCAAATATTTGATTTTATAATCCACAATAGAGAGACACAGAGCAGGGAATCTGGTGGGAAAAGATTCTCAGACCATCAGCAGCAAACACACCTGCCGCTGCGAGCCTGTTGAAGCTGCTGTAAGCTCCTGGACCACCTGCTGCAGGCGGCCCGCATCTCGTCCACACAGAACGAGCCGAGCACCTGCAGCGTGGAAGACCCGTGCACACTCTACAAGACAGAAAACACACTTTTTCTTTCTTGTTCATGGTGTATATCACTGAAACATGTAACTACAAAGGAACGTCTGCATATCAGTGCAACTTCTGATTTGTGGAAAGCATCTACATGTAAACTGAAGAGAAGGTGAAATGAGCAGGGGGCTGACCTTTCCCCAATCCAGAGCTGGCTCCTGTGATGACCACTACAGCATCCTGGAGAGCGGCTCCTGGTCTGAGGCGGACGAGGATCCGATAAAGCAGCAAGACACCAACACTTGCTAAAACCAGCTGAAGCACTCCTCCTCCCATCACACGCTCCATGGCTGACAATCTCCCTCCCTGCTCCACACAAGAGACCTGAAGACACGAGCTCAAAAGAATTAGTTTGGAAGAGTTCTTCCTAACTGCAGCTGTTGATTTCAATATTAAAACATTCACATTAATTTCTCTTGTACAGAGAAGTCACCAGGTACATGTTTACCCAGTAAATCTCTGTAGCTGTTAACATGCAAAACTCCTACTTTATTTTGGCATGAAGCCACATGTGACGACTGCACCCCGTTAATGACGTAAATGTAATGTAATATAAATAAAATATATAAATAATAATAATATAAATAAAAAAATAAATGTAAATATTTGATTAGGTGATCAATGTAAAACTAATATGCAGGTTACAGCTATTACAATGTCATGTTTTACTTTGTTTTGTCGGGTTCATATTATCATCTTATCATTAAAATGGACTCTATTGGTTTTTATTAGCCGAACTATGAGACTTAGATTTTGCAGCATCACTCTGGTAACTTGACATAAACATTTTTCATTCGTTTTTACAGTATATACGCTAAATGATGACTTCATATACCATAGGTAAATAAAAACACCAAAAAGGGCTTTGAACAGACCACAGAGTGACCATAACATGTAAGCTGTCAAGCCCCCCATGCCAAAGGGAGTGTGAATGTTTTAATGTCCCGTGCATTTAGTTAAGCCCCTTCCACTTGTCCCGTCTCCAAAGCACATCACAAACAACTAGCATGGCAACAGTGACAACTACTACCCCACACACACACACACACACACACACACATTTTACTAGTTGGGTATTAAACACCAAAGTAAACTGTAATATGACAAGAGACTCCAGTATGCTGAATATTTGTCTTTTTCGTGTATGATCTTGACAGTGTCTGTGTCAGTGTGTCTGTCCCTGCAGCTGAGACCTTACATATTCCTAATAGACTTTTTTCACATCATCATAATAGTAGGGTAAACACAGGTGTTATAATTTAATACTAATGGGTCCAGCTCAAACAAAGTCAGGGTGCTACTACTGCTACAATAAGTGGCACTGGTACCTGTGTTTACCCTACTATTTCATGTCCTAATGGCTACTGTGAAAAAGGTCTACTGTGAACACAATGACTCAAGCACCTGCCATGACATTCACACTTACTGTTCCCAGATCAGATGCTGCATAAATGTGTATATTTATAAGGCAAATTAGCTTTTCTTGAAATCACTAGTACTAAGACTAAACGCCTAATATGTGTTTTGAAACCAGTTTGCTGGTTAAGTGCATCAATAAACACATTTAGTGACACATACCTGGTTTATAAACAACAGTGATAATGTCTATTTACACATTTTAACCGATGTTAAACACTCAACTTACAGTGAGGTTGCAGTCACAGGTCAGCTAGCAGGGAAGCTAATGCTAACGTTAGCTAGCTTCCACACTGTAATAAACAACTAACTCACACTGTTTGTTTGTTTGTTTGTTTGTTTATACTTAAACTCGCCTGAGGTCCGGTTCTGCTGTACAGAGCAGCAGCGTGAGTCCGTGATATCAGCGGTTCCGGCTGCTCGTCGTCTGACCCGAGTACCGGCTGTGTAGCGCGCTAGGAATTCTGGGAGTTGAAGTTTCGATAAGCCAGTAGGCACCACACAGTCTATGGTGGGCACACAGAGTTTTTGTTTCTCTCAAACACAAATTGTTTGCTGCAAAGTTATCAGTGAGTCTTCTTGTATACGAGAATGTGTTGACCATGAGTCAGCAACCTTTAATATAAAGAGACATTTATGGCCAAACACAAGCTAGGCACTACAGAACCCCTGATCTGTTCAAAGAGTGGACGGTTGGAAAACAGTTTAAATGTTCATATGTATTTAAGATGATAGAGGCAAGAATAGATCAGTATGTCAATCATTTGTCTACATAGCTGCAAACAAGCTGACTCGGGTCTACCAGTGAAATTCAGCGTTGGTGGGGAACATTGTCAAAACAAGAACACGGTGTCCTGAAACCTCACTTGATAGGACCCACATACCAAGGTCAAGTCCTTGCTGCATGGGTTCGAATCCGACCTGTGGCCCTCTGTGTGTGTCATCCCCTTCTTTCTATCTTCAGCTGTCCATTAAATCATCCATTAAAGGCAAAAAGCCCCTTAAATATATAACATAGCCCCCAAAAATATATATCAAGAACAAACTGGACAGGGTTGTACAACTGCCTGATAAAATAACTGGGAAACCAATGTGCAGTATTACTTACATGACAGACCAGTACACCATTAATTAGATCATAACAAATCCACTGTCCCCTCTACGGTCTGAATATGCACTTTGATCTTCAGGGTGAAGATAAAGGTGAAGAACTTGTCGACTAAAAGATGAATCACATTCTTTGTCCTTCCTTTGTACTTGATGTCCTCTCTTTATTTCCCAAAATGATGCGTTTTATGTTATATTATAAGCTGTCGCATATGGTTGCTGGCACTTTTAATGATATTCTTCTTTGCGTAAAACAAATTCACCAGAAGGCAATAAAGGTTTCACTCCTTCATTCATTCATTCAATGTGTGCAGAAGATCAAGAGAACTTCAGATTTTTCCAGTCATCTAAAAGTCAATGGGACAATAAAGTCTGGGTGACAACTGGAGACGAGGCCAGCTTTTCCTATGACTGTTCATAGTATCATACTGACCTGTCCTTAGGCCAGCCTAATGGATAATATCTTCTTTATAACGACTGGGGCACCCCTATGCTACCAGAAGCCCGACTCCTGTGGATCAGCACTAGTGTCAGCGGCAGGTCAGCTGACAGATAATTAGACTGCTCTGGCCACAAATCAGAAAACTGATGAGGTTGTCTCAGGCCGTCCTTCTGCGCTCTCATCCTTCTGCGCTCTCATCCTTCTGCTTCAGTGTTGCAGTCTCTGCTCATCCCATAATAGTATATGTATGGTGAGAGGAAACAGCACATTGGTGCGTAAATGCTCAGTTATCTGAGGTGCTGCTTTCAGACACTGTACACAATTAAGAAACTATGCAAATTATCAATGTAAGCACCATTTACTGAGGTAAAAAACAAAAGCACCTTGTTTTGTATTTCAGGACAATAAGATGACATTTATCAATATGAACAGTTGAACATTTTCATTGACTCTGAACTCTTGTTCAGTCGTTTTTAAACCAGTCTAAAACATGATTCCCTTCTCATGTCAGAAACTGACTAAATAATTGTGATGAAGCAAAGGCAAGACTAACATTTTTGTATTAGATGATCAATCACAGCGGTCTGTTTGCATAATGTGTGCTGACAATACTTCACCGCCAACATTTTCAATGTGCATTTGAATCAAGTTAACAGATGGAATTCATTTCTGATACATTGTTTAATGGAGATTTTCAGGGATGTACATGAAATTCTCTTCAGGAAACTCTTCGTGAACATATGTACCATAAAAGGTTTTTATATCCTAATTCTCCTGCTGTCAAAGAAATAAAAGTGTTTGTGGAAAGTCATTTAAATAAGATTTACTTTTAAATCATTGACCATAATGTGATTACTGTGACTCTTAATTCAACAAATTCACATCTGTATTCCACCTTATTACTCAACTGTGGCAAGTCTCTTTGTAATACTGTATCACAACTCATTCCTTTACTCAACTTATTGTTGCTCATCTCACAGTTACTCCTCCTGGGACACCAGATTTTAAAAGTGGTGATATAGACAACACTATTGCATAAACATATTTAAGAAAGTATGAATTTAGAATTTCCTGTGTATATATATATATATATATGTGTAAAATGTAATTATATCTATATTTAAGTTCCAATTATGAGGGTTTGGCTTGATTTCAATGTAATATACATTATTAGGAGCATGTGTGAATTATGACTTTCCAAAAGTTAGTATTTTCGTAGTGTTTCAAAAGAGGACATTGAGCCACAGCATTGTCACATGATATCTGACCTGCACTCTTTTAAACAAGAAAATCTACATGAACAAGACACAATCTCAAATAAGTTGCAGCTATTTGCTCTTTTCTGGACATCATGTAGAATCCATTTAATGAAAAAAAGTAAAATAAAATACAGAAAAGTGAGTTTGAAATATCCTAATGTTTAATGAAAGGGTGATGTACTGATCAGCAAGAAAGGGGTACAGTAAAACTACGAAGGGAATGGGGGGGGGGAGAGCTTGGTACTCAAAACACGTCTGTCCGTTTCAACTGCAATACAATTCAGTCCGGAGGAACTGCTGCCGTACCCTTGTGCGCTAGCTTGTTGTGTGTCAAGAATGCAGGTGGAGGGCGCAGGGGAGGAGGCACAAGGGTACTACGGAGAAAAGTGTGCTGTTGTTGTCACATTGAAGTAAAGGAAATGTAAGGGGGGAAAAAACAATTCCTTCTAGTTTTAACTATATCCCTCTGATCAAAGTTCAAAATGGAAGCACCCACCACGCGTGTGAAGCTAACTGCTGGGCCTGATCGTGACTTCCACTTTTCTTACATTTGGGGGTAGATAGGTTCTGTTTTTTTTTTTTTTCTTTTTCCTTTTTCCTGTTGGTTCTTAAACCCTCTTCAGAGTGCACTCATACCACATAGAGTTCGTAGATCTTCTTGGCGCAATACGCCAGGGCAGCCAGTGCTATCGTATTATGGAGTCTCTTTCTGTGGACGTCATCCCTGCGTACCAATACCACGGGCGTCGAGGAGGTCAGTGTGTGCAGGGGCAGCCGTGAGAGTTTTTGGCTGTCATATTCCACCTGGTACTTGCAGCAGGGGTCAAATTGCCATGAAATCCCGTAGAGGGCAGCACAGGCCACACTGAGGGCGCCAGCGGGCAACGCCACGTAGCGCGAGTATTCAGGAGGCAGTGAAAGTGGCGTCAGGAGGCAAGCAGCGCCTGACAACACGGCCGTCTTGTGCAGGCAGTTGCCCACGGTAATCCATCGGGCCGTCTCATCTCCGATGCGTGTGGGCTCAATAACAATGTATTTATACTGGGCCTCCAGTGCCTGCTCCAGCTCATACTCAAACTGGTCCTGCGCATTCTCCCCATTGTAGATCTCGTGCACAATGTAGCAATCTGTCGCCGCCATCACTCCCCTGCACAGAAATAGAAAATCCAGCAAGGAACAGTGAGAGAAAGGATAGAGAGCAGTGCAACAAGACAGATCTAAGAACGATTAGGCTAAAGTTTTACACCAACCTGCCCGTTTATAATGGACCCATCCATTATTTTCTTTGTCCAGAAAAAGACAAACATTCCAAGATGGATGTTTTACCCAAATGTTTCTCATTTGACACAACTAACATGTAATCTGTAACAAGCATATATAAATCATATACCAGAGGGCTGGACGACGAAGAGAGTTGAACGACGAGGATTTAACTCGGGGTTATAAAAAGTTGACAAACCGATTGCCTACACTGGTGTTACATGGTACTACGACGGTGATTAGGAGGTTGGTTGAGTCTGTGTCAACCTAATCTGAGGTATAAAAGGCATAAAAGGGGCGTGTTTGGCAGCACGGGAAGAGTGTTTTCATTATGGCTCGTGCTCCACATTTGTCCCGAGAAAAATGTACTGTGATAATATCAGGATATATTCACAGCCACCATGGCTGACAATTTTAAACCCTGAATTAAAATCTACTCCCTAAAGCACCGAGGCTGAAGGGCTACCTGAGTGAATGTAATGCTACTGTTGGAATTTCTGACAGTCTCTAAACACCCTCGCCCTCCGCAGTGAGCCTCTCACAATCCGTGCCCAACGTCCTCCAAATGTGTCGGCATTTTTCTCCACAAGCTTGTGGGCCGAGGAAAGTTGATTTATGTGGCAACATTGAGTTAAACCACGAAAATAACCTGCTCGGAGCAGTTTAGACATAGAGCATAAATTGCCAAGACAACATACCTCAGGTAAAACGTATCCACCTTTTGTAGCCCGAGTTAACCTGGAAGTTACACCTGCCGTCACAGAGTTACTCCTGAAGTTACCTGGATAAGCCAGTTACCTCGCTTTGTAGTACACATCTCTGGATTAAGTAAAAATAAATAAATAACACAGAATATGTATTATCTATCTACTGTTGGAGAAGACTGGATTTAGCTAAAGTGATACCTTCCCGATGAAAGGTTTATGTCTGTGACCTTCACAATATGAGATATGGTGAGTGAGTTTTGTGACATTTTTAAAACAGTATGAAGCCCATTCACATTCATATTGTTAAATACACTATACACACACACACACCACTCACTCACACTCTCATATACTTAGCTCTGTACTGTATGTACATTAACTCATGCATGCACATACAGTACACACATTTAGATATCCATTATTTTAAATGTGTGTACTTGGGTTGCAATCAATTTTTTTTTCAATTTATTATGAGAAAACTTAAACATTGCCCAACTGTGATCACAAGTTTCCAAACGTGAACTGCTGTCAATCAAACACAACAATATAAAAAAAACCTTCATATGGAGAAACATTTTGTAACACAAAAACATCCGCATTTATTACCCTGCAAACACCAACTTTTATATTTTACAATTTGTCAATTTTCTGTTGACCGTGTCGTTGATTAATCGATTAGTTCATACAGTGGGTGATGTAACCTCTGTGAACGGATCTGTTTCCGTTTGACTGTACTTATCTTTAAATATGACAAACACATATGTGTGGATCAGTGTCAACACTCCGAGGCCTTCCAGTACATGTTGACAAGTAAACCCTAACGACCACACACACACACACACACACACACACACACACACACACACACACACACACACACACAAAAAGGGGCATTAGCAAAAGGGGGGTAAATAAGTTGAAGTCGTATCGGATACTAACACAGATGATTTCAGAGATCAGCTCTAGGACACAGTGTACCGGGCGTCGGTTCGATAGCGCAGACTGACTCCTGTGTGGTAGAAAGTTGTTGGACTGAGCAGCTGAGTTCAGGACGGGTTTACTTTCAGAGCAGGTCGACAAACACAGCGGACAACATCATTAGCTCAGCCGGGACTGTGTAGCATGTGAGTCGGGGCATATCCCGCCACAGTTCGCACCCACGCACGGACAAACGCAAACTTTTCCCACCGGTAATCGGTCGGTGTGTGAAACGACCAAAACATCACATGAGCTGCTAGTTTGTTTTCTGGCTAACGTTAGCTAGCCGTACACGTTAGCCAGCTAACGTTAGCTAACCATGGGGTAAAATTCCGACCTGTCGTGTTGGCATTAAACTTTAAATCCCAAACGATATGCGTGTTCAGCGTGTGGCGAATGGTGACATCTACAAAACGATGTATCATATTAAAACATTTTCGTTTTATGGCCAAGATGTGGAGTAACTGACCTCTCCCTGCTTACTGGGACACCGCGCCTCCTTCCCAGCGACGCCATGTTGGAGATACAACCGTGATTGCAGTTGACGTATGACGGCGCCTAGCCTTCTGGGTAATGTAGTGTGTCAACGCAGTCGACACGTCGCTGGGACTCGAAAGCGGACTACTATTCCCATGATGCTATGAAGCCAGAGTACCTGCCGTTACGTATTTTATAACAGCACATAGAAGTTTGAGAGGTCAGAGCAAATAAAAAATAAATCTAAATAAATGTGACACAAAGGAACAAAAGTTTGTTTGTTTAAATCAGAATAATAATAATAAAATAAATACTGCCGTTTATTGATTTTAAACGGTAATAGTGCAAGTAGTAGTAGTAGTAGTATACAGTTAGTAACACAGTGTCCTATCAATATGTTTTATTGCTTTTATAATTTAAGTACTCACCCATATTGTGCCCTCGCGCTCTGTCTCTGTGTCCTCGTGCGTGCTGTAACCGGATGAGGCGCTGTTGATGTCACAACCGTGATGGCCACGTTCAGGACTGTGAGACCAGCTGAAACCAAACACTGCGCCGGTGACAACAATTGTACCAGCTTTATTGTCCAGGGACCCGAGTGACGCATGCATGGCGGGTTAATACAAATCCAATCAATCAATAATATCGGTGATGCAATCTTTAGAGCTGTGATTTTTTGTTTGTTTGTTGTTTAAAGCATGGTTGCTCGCACATATTTAACATATCACCGAGGATCCTTTCAACCGATGGAGGCTATTTGGAGGGACTGTTGGGAGGTAAATGATTAATCAATCAATGTTTTAATTATTAATCTACTACTGCAACAATGGTGTTGATTAATCAATAATGGAGAGAAGTGGTCCAGTCACAGCATCACATTCTGGTGGAGGGACACTGAGCCCTTCATGAGTATTGGGTATACATTATTATAACCTATCGACAACTGTAATGTATTGATGGTTGGTATTGGATGCCAGATTTAAAGTAGAAAACTTTTATAACTTTAGAGTAAATGTCATTTAACACTGGTGCATTAAGCATCCTCAAAGTCAGATATCAAATAGTCGCTGATATTAGTGCCCATAATTAGGTTATGTTGGCTAAAAACTAGTCAAATATAAGAATATTCTTTTTAAATGGCTCTGGTGGGTCATAGAGAGACTGTGGGTGTCTCTCCATCTTCCCCCTTTGAGGAGTAATCAGCTTTGCACCATATGACACACAGCCTCTGTGGTTTTGTTTAGCTGGTGGTTGACCCTGTTTGGTCAAGTAATGACTGTGTGTGAGCACTCAACCCTTCAGTACCTAGTTTATAAAACAAATCCACAGACCTAATTTAATTTGGAACCCCAGCTAGATATTTTTTAACCTATTAAGTTTCCATGGATCAATACTACAGTGAAATCAAAATACTGCTCATTGTTCTGCTGACACAGAGCTGTGAATTACTGTCCACCAATGTCATTCTTGATACCGTCACCAGATGGTGGCAAAACTCACCACATTCATTTACTTTAAACTGGTGCTGTTTGTTGCAGGAAGCTAAAACAAGTTTATCAAAAGAGATGATAGACTTAAAGTTACCAAGCTATACATATATAGTTAGTATGTAGACAGTTGTATGTCCTGAAGTAACTCTTTGACTTACTGTAGCCCTATATGTGGTAATTATTCCACCTTGCTTAATGTGTTCATCTTACAAAGTAAAAGGGTTTTATTATTATTTATTATATCTTAATACAATACTGATGAATGCACAGTGTCTAAAAATGTATTGCAAATCTTCTCTTTAAAGTTGTCTGTTTGGACATCTTCCTGCTACATACATACAGACATTGAAATTAATAATGTGATGAGTACTTGATTTATTTATTTATTTATTTATAGACAAGAATGGGGGAAAAAGGAAGTCACCTGCTCAATGCTTACTTTCAATAAAACACACAAATATAAACAAAAAAAATGAAATAACACCTTGAATACCTTGGCCTATCAATAGGTGAGTGTCACCTAAAGGAATGTCTTATAAAGGGAAAGTGGTTTCCTGCAGTTACCTCTAAGTGATTGGAGCAGACGGAGTCTGCCTTGCATTGGATCTGGTCTGTCCTGCCAGAGTGTGTTGAGTAACCTGAAGTGTTTTTCTCCTCAACACTTAAGATTGTCAACAGCAAAAAGCTCCTGAAGAGCCAAAAAGAGGAACCACAGTCATCCTTTTTATTTCAGTTGTCAAGTTTTCTTCTATGATGACCTTTATCATTTTGACACGAGCTGGCAAAAGAAGCCTTGTGGGTAAGAGAGAGAAACAACAACACAGATCAAATGACTTTTGAGCTTCAACCAACCAGCGTCATTTCCCTGAATGACAGTACAAAAGGATGGTGGACACTGTGGATTGTAATTGCCCTGAATGTAGCAGTGCTGTGTTTGAAATGCTGGTTTAAGCTAAAGATATTTATCCATAGCCACACTGAGGCGTTGTACCACAGTGACAAGCTCCAGACCCAATTTATCCCGTGTGTTGATAACATTTAACATGTACAGTAAGGAACATAATGAGTTTTATCTTGAGGCTTATTCAGGATTGCAGCTCCAGAGTTAGACATCCTCAGTTTGTGTTCTTTGGTTTACAAGTCCCTGCATCTTTTATTAATCGATTATGACTCCTCCGATAATGGACAGCTGCTGGAAGAAAGGGAAGTGGATACAGTAACGCTGGAGCACAAATTGAGAGTTTGGGAAAATAAATGTCTGCAAAATATAGATTATATTTTTTAAAAAGGACCCTTTACCCACCAAATTTATGCCGACACCTAAAATAAAACAAACTTTTCTTGATGTTGCAGTTAGTATTCTAAATGAGCACAATTTATAAGAAAGGTGGGAAAGCAAATTGAAAGAATAAGACAAAAAAAAGCCATAGAATATCAAAAGTGGGTCAAAATATAAAAGTCATCACAGTTTGTGCAACAGTGAAGTCACCGTTGCTCCAGTCCAAACTATTGCAGAGAAAGACGCCTGGGTTGGTCATCTGGTAGCGCTGCTCACAACCAGCGAGGCCACCGGAGGACAGAACATTTGCAACATACGATTTTGACTCACATCTGTTCTCATTACATGCCTAACCCTTGCTCCCAGCCAGCGACTGGTGTACGTCCTGAAGGTTTCTGTCTGAGGTAACAGGGCTTCAGCTTTGGTTAGTTGATTCGCTCATGGTTTTACAAGTCGTGACCAGCTGATTCACTTCCTGTTTCTGGTGAGTGTGTATCCCCGTGTTATGGACGTGACCGACCCGTCGACCCAGCGTTCAGCTCACAGACGTATTTCCTGTGAGATCATTTGTCTCCAGAGTTGCTCAATGTCATGATTAACAATGCCTGGAAGGTCCTTTGTTGTATTATCATCCTGTAACTCCAAAGCATGTTGCCAAACAGTATTTATCCCCTTGGAGTCTCTTTCTCCGTCTTTTCTCTGGCAGAGCGCCATGTAGGGTCATTGATAAATATGTTCAAAGTACTGAGGCTGAGGATTCTCTTTGACATATTTCTGAATGTACCAGCAGGTCAAGTGGGCTTTCAGATCCTCTTCCACCACAAAATCCATCGCTGCCTGCCATCACAGAAGCACAAAATCACGTTTAAATTGTTCTGACAGGCATTTTATACGAACATTGTGGTCATTTATCTCTATGTGTGTATTGTAGCTTCAGGAATCTGAGATATGCAACTGTGTGATCTGTGCTTGAGTATCCCAGATATAAGTGGTAAAATCCTCAGTGAAGTCATCTAAATAAAAGTTCTACTTAAACAGTCTCTGTCCTTTAAAGGTTTGTTATGTCAGAAATTTGAAAAAAGGTACAATCTGTGTTCCAAATATAAACAACACCATTGAGATGTGCACATGAACATACTTCAGATTTATATGTTTGGGCCTTTTAAGACATAAAGAGAAACTAACTGATGAACAAAACCCTTTTACCTTGGCCAGGTGCTTGGCTATTCCTCTCCCTCTGTAAGCATCTGGAACTTCAGTGTGTTGCAAGTCCACCGTCTTCTTCCCAACGTATTCGTACAGAAGAACCGCACGATCATGAGATCCTGAGGGCAGACAGAAGTCGTAGCTCTCAGTTAAGTGTGTGTGTGTGTGTGTGTGTGTGTGCACCCAACCCTCTCCTACAGCGTACAAACGCCAACCTGACACCACCTCGCTAAGGGTTACTCATAATACTTGCATACGATGGTGAATGTTTAAGGGCAAAGCTAATATAGCGGATTCATCAAAACTGCTCGGTGTGACAATCAACCACGAGACACAAAAACCTCCTTGTACATGTTATACAATCTTATGCTCCATTAAGTATAAAACATTGGAAGTTAAAGCTGAGTGTGAGCCCACTGCCTAAGTTATGGATCCACTTGTAGTAGCAGCTTCCTATCTAAATAAAATATTGCAACATGGCTGCTCAATATGACATGGCATTAGTGATTTGACCTCAAAACAAGAGGGTCGCTGGTTTGATACCATGTGATGTGGTGCACAGTCAGTAGCCTATAACTTCAAGAAAATAGGACATCAGCTGGCCATGTATAGACAAGTGCTGGGCAAATGAGAAAGGATAATGTAGCTTTAAGTGGAGAGAGACAGAGTTTAATAAAGATCTTCATTCGGGGAACAATGGCTTCCAGTTTTTTTGCTGTAAACACATCTCACAGCTCTCAAATCATAACTCAAATAAAACATTCAAACACCTGTATTTTAGTTTCATAAACCAAAAGGTTCACAGACCAAAAACAAAGGCTTACATAACAAACAGAAGAGCCACAGCCCAAATATGGGTCTGACTTATCAAAGGCAGCTTCACATAGAAGAATAATGGATGTTCGGGAGTGTCTTTGGGAGTGAATGCTGTTGTAAGTTTCATATTTTGCTTCCAGGAAAGAAACGATGAAAATGTTTTCGTCGTGCCACAACAACAAGCTGGGGAAGTCAAAGCTCTTTCATCTGTTCAGCTCAAGACACGAACCACCGTGTGAATAAAGTCGTGACATTCCCACTGTGTGAGTCTAGTAACACCTCTGGGTCCGTAATGGCAGCTGGAGTTATCAATAAGGACACGACGACGATGTTGGCAGCAAGGAAAAGCGACACCAACATCTGAGCTAACATTAGCCAGCTAGCATGCTAATGCTGCCATGTTGAACTTACCATTTAGTCTTATAACAAACTGCCGACGCTTTTTATCGTGCTCCACTTGGATCTGAGAGGTGTTTGGGTCGAAAGCATTAGCCTGTGCGGCCTGGGCCATGGTGGCTTGCTACGGTGGACGACGGTGGCTATGCTACTCTACAGCGATGCTAACCAGAAATGGCTACATGAACATGAAAATGATGAACGGTCAAAGCAAAACACTTCATCCACCGAGATCAGCTGTGAGGTCAGGTGACATCCAGCCAATCAGCGCCGGGGTTGTCAGAGAGGAGGGGGGGGGGTTATTGTAATATAACACACACAGGTATAATATAACGTTACAAGAGTAGAGAAAGCTCACACTGTTTAAGGACAAAGAGGTTTGAAACCAAATTATAAAAGCCACAGTCAATGTTTCACATGCTGCATTCAAGTACTGTGGGAAAAGTTTCATCATTATTCTCCGACGTGCTTAGTTAAAATTGTACAAAGGTGAGTTTTATTGGTTCAGACCTGGCGAGAGAAATACTTATTTTGGTTGAACATGATTTAATACACGATGACTATATCAGAGCTCCTGGAGTATATCCAATGGTGATTTTAGTATTTATTTAGATTAGATTCAACTTTATTGTCATTGCACAAAGTACTAGGACAAAGAAATGCAGTTAAATATCTAACCAGAAGTGCAAACAGCAGTAAAGTGCAGAGTAATGTGCATATGTACATATATATAGGCCTATATGAATATGCTAGCAGGATATTTACAGTATGAACAGCATTCACAGAATGAACAGAGTGAAGTGAATACACAAAGATATATACAGCTATTAAGTTAAGATATTTACAGTATGAACAGTGTTAGCAGTAATTATATAGTGTCAGTACAAGTAATTAAATTGGTTGACATTATATACAGACAGCTAGATATGAATACACTATAGGGAGATATGTACAGTATAGACAAAGGCAAGTGAATACACTATAGATACAGTAGGACAGTTTAAATATGAATTAAAGGCACATTGTTGTTGCAGATGTTAAAATGTGCCAGTTGAGGTTAGTAAGAAGTGGAAGCTGAAATGTGCCAACTTTATCTATTGTGCTCTTACAATAGCAGTCATAATAAATGGAGACCAGAGATGATTACAACACGTTTTACATTTTACTTTGATGCCAGTTGAGCTCACAAAGATAGAGATATACAGCTTGTGTCACATTTGCATGTTTAACACATTAGTTCAACATGAACACCTTAATATTACCTGATGCTGATATCTGCTTCATGACATTATATTAAGCAAACAATATAGTTCTAACCTCTAGAAATAATAATAATAAAAATACAATTTCTCATTGAGCTATAGATTATTTTCTCAGTCCATTCAGGCTATTATGACTCTAATGAACTTAACTCTAATTGCGTGTTAATTGCTTTCTTGGTGTAGCTCAAAGAGTATCTCAAATAGTTTTTTGGTAGTTGAGTTCTGGTCACAGATCTACAGTGAGCGCTGTGTGGTTGTCCTCAGCAGAACAAATGCACAGTCCGCAGCCATACTTTTTATCAGTTGGACTAGAGAGACTTCATGTGTTTCTCTCCACTACTGTTGTGGATTGTGCTCAAGCAAATTAAATACTGTGTCTTGATCTAAACTCCAAAGATGTACGTCAAGATCACTAAAACTACAGAGTGGTAATCCTGTTAAGATGTTGGCCTAATCCTGCAAAACTCTAATGGAGTTTGTCAACTGTGTATAGGATTGTGTGTGTGTGTGTGTGTGTGTGTGTGTGTGTGTGTGTGTGTGTGTGTGTGTGTGTGTGTTGTATAGACCTATTTGTGATTAGTTCTCTCTAGTTTTTGCCAGAGTAAGAAGGAGCGCAGGTGGAAAACAATATCAGCCAGAAGTTCTTGTGTTTATCTCGATAGTCTCCTTCAGTGTTTTTTCATCGTACTGCTGAAAATCATGTCCAAGAAGCAAAGGTAAGTGAGCATTATGTGTTGTTTCCTTTTATACTATGTTTGGTCTGAAATTAGATGGATTAGTCTAAATATAAATGCAAACAGATTCAGACATTGCTGTGATCATAACATCTTAATTAAAGTACGTGATTCACATCAAGATGAGAAGGAACAGTGAGCATATTTATTTGTGTATTTACTATTTACTTGGTACCTTCTGTGTCTACATGTGATCAGTTTCCTGGCAATGAATTCTCACTTTCTTGACGTGAGAGAGATGGATGTGTTATAGATTAAAACATTTTTTAATCCTTGCTCTATAGCCTCTGCATTACACCCACACTGCTGCCAAACCATGTAATGTTTCCTGGCACCGTCCTGCTAACACTAGGCGCTAATTTACTACATGTAAAATGCTCCTCCAACTCCTCTGAAGTAATCACAGCTTTCCAAGTGTCACATAAGCAGCTAAGCAGACCATTTGTTGTTGCAGTTATTTAACCACCAGTACTAATATGGGAAAGGGCTCATTGCAATGTCACACTGTAGCACTTTAAGATGAATGCTTGTCCTTTGTAACACTCAGCATTGTAAAGTAATAATGTCGGGTATCTTGAACTGCACTTAATTGTGTCATTATAGCAGCTACAGGGTCTGTTAGGCCTACAGAAGAAACGTTGTGTGTTCATGGGAAAAATAACTGCACAGATTATCCCTTTAAACCACATCACAGATGCAGATGTTTGCCAGCTACATATTATTTTTATCAACTTGGGTTACATCCACAAGCTGTTCAGTTGCTGCTTTTCAAGTAAACATTTTGTTTGCATTTTATGAATTATCAGCACATGTAAGCTAGAGACATTTTGAAATATTGTCAATCCCAAATAATTGTTTTATTCTTATGTACAGCACGTGGCCTGAGACCCTGGTAAACTCTAAGACAAACAAACCTACACAGAAGACAGGAGGAAAGGTAAGTGCCACAGTTACTTTGTTTTGTAATTTTGTGATGCTTATGACCTTAAGCATTCAATTTTGTCTGAAAGACGCCTCTCAGAGACACAAATGATTGTTTTATTACACTGACTTTGAAAGAATTGTTGAAAGGAGAAATATAGTGTTATGTTAGAAAGTTTGAGTGAGTAGGCAACATGTGACTTTTAAAATATGACTTTACATTTTCACTGTATTCATTCTTCTAGAATAAATGTAGTATCCCTCTGTATACCTGATAGCTCAAAATTCACTTCAAGAAAAAAAAATTCACAAGGGACAATAAAGACCATGATTAAATGCTCCAGTTTATGATTTTTGCGAGTACAACAGTATTGTTACAATTCAACAACTTAAAGTTAACACATTACCACAACAATTTAACTCAGATCAACAGAGGACATTTACATTTTGCAGGCAAAAGTGTGCTGAATGTAACACATCTGCTCAGCCAGTCTTTTGTGTCATTTAAAATAATGGATTTCACGTTTTAATTAGTGTTGAGGCTCACTGGCAAATTGCTAACCTGGTTTTGTGAGGGTTGAAGTACAGAATCTTACGGTATAATAACTCCTCTTCTTCCAGCAGCACAGTTAATGCCAACTGTGTAAATGAAATTATTGGACTATATTAATGTTCTGTGTTGTTCATTTAACATGGACACAATTTCCCCAGAGTGTCTGGAGGTTTTTGCTAGGAACGCATGTATTTGGTTTGATTTATTTTGCCATTAATGGCTGAAGTTCAAGTCAGCGCAGTTACAACCTGCACAAGCCGCTAAGTCAGGACTCTTCGAGCCTCCTCTAATTGATTTCTCTGTCTTGTGGTCCAGCCTCAGATTGATTGCCTCTGCAGTTGGTGAGGTTGCATCTCCACAGACTGGAATAGACTGCCTAGGTCTGATGGCTTTCCAATGCTCAAGTGTGATTAAATGTAATATGTGTGTGTGTGTGTGTGTGTGTGTGTGTGTGTGTGTGTGTGTGTGTGTGTGTGTGTGTGTGTGTCGTTTGTCCATGATCACAGTGTCGGTCAGATGGTACTTAAGCAAATTAAGAGCTCTTGTGAGGATTAAAAGGTTCTCTCCAGTAGTGATTGGATTGTATGTGTCAAAGAGTCCAAGTTGGGATGGGGGTGAGCAGGAGGTGCGATGTTTTGACATTTAAATATCATCATCCTCAAAACTAAAAACAACACAGAACTGTTCTGTTGTGACTTATTTTCTTACACAATCCCTGTTAAACATCTGCTCTTGCTCTTCTTTTTTCTCTCTCAAAGGACTTAACAGCATTGACTGTACCTGTATCTAGTGGAGGTAAACATGCTGGCAGAAGTAAATCTAGAACCATTGTTGCTTTTGGAAGGAGCCACAGCCTCAGCAGCAGAGGTAGTGACTCGACTGATAGTAAGGCTGGTGGCTCTTTGAAAAGAGACAGCATCAGCCACCAAGGCTGCGTTGGCCACCAGGGTACTAGACAAGGGTCTCGCCCAGCTGGACCAGCTCTCCGCCTCTGCACCAGCCGGAGCTTTTCTTCCCTCCACACCTCCTCTCTCACTGCTGCTCCGTTCATGAGAAGCAGCCGCTCTCTGAACAGACTTGACCAGAATTCCACTGGAGACGGTAATTTCATTGTTCAATTTGTGTGTTATGTGTAGTTCTGAAGTATATTTACAGAATATGTAGACAAATTATTATTATATATTATATTTCGAAAAATCTAAATGTGTGTGTCTGATTTTACTTATGCTATCTACTAGTTTTGCACTATTGTCTTATGCAGTATATATATACACAGCTATTATTTCTTTACTGTTGTCTCTGAAACAGATCCAGGTGCAGTTCCAAGTTCACAAGAAAAAAAAGGACAAACTACAAAAAAGAAAGCTCTGAATTCTGTCCAGCTGTCCTCGTCTAAGGAGCAGATCAGGTTTGTTTTTAAGAATTTGTATGAGGGCTCCTGGATTTGTTTTATGGTTTCTTTGTGAAAGTCCAAATGAATCAGAAACAGGTGTATTGCTAAGTAGGTTTTCACATACAAGGAATTAATACATGTTAGGGATTGGCAGTCAATACTAACCATAACAATCTTTTTCATTTATGTTTTCATCATTAAAGGAATAACAAAGACCAGTGTCATGTTGATAATACTGAGAAAATGAAAACCAGCAGCTCCTCTGAGCCAGAGTCTTCTTCCTCTTTGGTTTCTACCGCTGAATGTCATCGTGACTGCAACAAAGTAAAGAAACAGGTACTTTTAGTTTTACTTGTTTATAATTTATGAGTAACCGCTGTTGCTGGATTTAAGGCTCTGCAGGCTAGAAATGTCAAGCTGGCTTTCTGCCTTTGTCTGTGTGTACTGATCAGCATATTACATACATTAATAACTGTTCTACAGTTGCATAGTCGATTGGTACTGACGCATGTAGCCCCTCCATATAAAGGTGCAGCAGTGATTGTAATAATTGAATCTCTTTGTTCTTATCAGAAATATAGTTGGGTTAAAAGCCAAATTAAGGCATTCACCTGGTAGAACTAAACTACATTATTTTGGTTTCAGAGGCAATCACAGCACTGTCTCAGCTTGTACCTTGGTTTCAAGTGATTCAGTTAGCTGGTCTAGACAGTAAGAAAGTATATAAGTGTAGTAGTTTCTTGCTGGCCACTGAAAACATGCCACATCTTCGGCCCTTGTGTTCTACCTAACAAACATAAGAATTGTGAGACACTGTCTCATGGAGCTATTATTCAACATCAAATGATACATCCCCTTTTTGAATGAAAGTTCCTATTCACTGGAGCCATACTAGGATTTATGCCTTTTCTGTTTCTCTACGTGTGTGTGTGTGTGTGTGTGTGTGTGTGTGTGTGTGTGTGTGTGTGTGTGTGTGTGTGTGTTCCCTCCTTGCACTTGAGGATGTGGCTTTGTTGGTTTGTGTGTTTGCAGTGTTCCTACCCTTTCCTTTCCTTGTTAATCTGCATATTTTGTCCTGCCACAAATGATTATACATTTTCTTCCAAAACATGTGAATCAAAGAGTTTAATGAGGTGAAAGTCATTGGGGTATTGGAGGGCAGGAACAGCACAATATATAGTAATCGCACAATAAAAAAAGTACAAGGAAAATGTTTAGTAATATTTTAGAAACTCTGAATAACAAACAGGTAATTATAGACTTAAAAATCAAGCTATAAAATGCCTGAAATGTTACAGTCATGCTAAGAATGTTGGATTAAGTCAAAAATAATTGTATAATAGCAATATCATAATCAGAGTCCTTGTGTAAGAGATTCAATCTTTAGTGGTATTTGTGTGTGTTTATCTTGTCATTAAAAAGTTGTTGCCAAATTAATCTAATTTTAATGTAAGATTTCAAAAGACATGGAGACACCTTCAGTATATGCTGACGACTATATTCTTTGTTAAATGTTGGAAACGTTTTACATTCAACTCATTATTTTATTTTCTTCATTACTTTATTTAAGACCTAATTTTGACAAATATACCATCGAGAGAACATGGATTAAAAAGTATTTTATAGAAAAAATGGCCTATTAAGTTAAACTTATTCTGAAGTGAA
This sequence comes from Dicentrarchus labrax, assembly GCF_905237075.1. Classification (NCBI taxonomy): domain Eukaryota; kingdom Metazoa; phylum Chordata; class Actinopteri; family Moronidae; genus Dicentrarchus; species Dicentrarchus labrax. Next base: position 1,387,761 of record NW_026136722.1, on the reverse strand, counting down.
TAAGGAATCCAATACTTTTGAAGCTACATACAAGAACAATACTAACTGCTGCTCCATATTAATTGTGTTTTTTGTTAAATCCTCTGTGTTTTTAACTTAATGATGACTAATTTTAAGCAGAGAAGATGATTTGTAAACCAAGTTAAAAAGACAAAAAAGAACCTCAAATGTTGTTATACCCCCTTTTCTGTGCCAGGAGTTGAAACGCTCGTCCCTCCCTCGTTACAGTTGGCTAAAATCCCACGAGCGCAGAGCTATTAAGACCTCTGCTATTGTGAGTCTGATCCTGACACATTGTCGCAGCATGTTTAAGTGTGCTTACTTTGGTTGTTAACATGCATAAAAACCAAAACTTATTGCGTAGCACATAAGATGCTTTGCTTCTTCTTCAGCCTGACCTACTCAACTTTAAGAAAGGATGGATGATGCGGCAGAATGCATCTGGACAGGTGACTTTGAAGATTCACTGTCACTTTTATATAGCAGTAGTATATATTTATATTTGATAAGAACAGTGGCATGATTACAAGCTAATAATCTTGTTCTGCTCTGACTGTGAATGTGTCTCTTATATAGTGGCAGCAACACTGGTTTGTCCTGACTGACCAAATCCTGAGGTCCTACAAAGATTCAATAGCTGAGGAGGTATAATAGTAATGCTATAATCTGCTTTGTTAAATTAAAAAATAAAAGATAAAGAAACTCATGGGCATAGGTAAAATGTGACATCAGGCACTCAGGCATATAACTCTACTCAGCATTAACTGTAAGTGAATGTCTGAATGGAGGTTTATGTTATAGATATTTGCCCCTAAGTTGCTTTGTTCCCTGATTGTTCATTTCAGGCAGCTGATGTGGACGGTGAGATAAACTTGTCCACATGTTTTGACATCACAGACTACCCAACTCAGAGGAACTGTGGTTTTCAAATTCATGTGAGTTCAATAGTTGCTCAAATTAACAGTCAGATAAATTAGTAATGCATACAGTTCAATGAGTCTGATAACATATATGTCATCACATGTGCTCTGTAATATGTGGCAAGTGTGACAAGGCATGAACTGAGCACACTGGGCATTGCCCTGATTCTTAATTAGGTAGGATGACAGCAAACGTTTTTATATTTTTAAATCAGTTATGTAGATTTTAATTCTCGTGTTTTCTTTTTACCCACATGTCTCAATAAATGTTTAGAGGAGTAAAATAAAGTTATTCAGCTGTAACACAGGCAGGAAGGTCAAATTGTATGTGGCAGTGTCTAACCAGCTGGTATCGTTGATCTCTGGTTGAAGTTGCTGGTTGGTGCTGGAAAAGAATACACCAGCTTCTAATCTGCAACTGTGCTCGTTTTGGCTTTTCTACCAGAATTGTCTCACTTTTGCACAAACTGTTTTAGTGTGGAGGCAAATTATAAAGACTCTGTTCCATCACTTGCAGTAGCCTCTCCAGAGTCATGTGGCTTTTTCTGTGGCTCCTCTGTGATGAAGGAGTGATGTCCTTTGTGTATTCTTTGCAAACCCCTCAACACCCCTGTGTTTCCCCCTTTATTTAGTAAATTATTTATTTATCTGTATCACTGCAATCATAGCTGGATTTCACTCTGAAGGGAAAGATGCTTACTTACTGTAACATACTGTTTCATGGAGGTTTGGGTCTATTATTGCTCTTTTCTGCTGTCTGTAATATGCTTATCTGCAATTCTCTATATGGCATTTACTTTAGTGAAACCTATATGGTTGTCTTCTGCCCACTCACAGTGGAACCAAAGCAGTTTTTAAGTTCCTAACTACTGTAGTTTCACAGTATGTGATATTTACTGTTGGGGATTTTATTTGTCTGGTTCGGGGCACATTGCGAAACTAAGACAAAACTGTCAATATTCCTGTTTTCTTACTGTACTTTGTTGTATTGTTTTCATATGGTATATACTAGTAACAATGCATTACTCACCACTATATGCACATCTAATTCTTCTTCACAGCATACTATACTGCATTTGAAAAACTAAGTTACATCACACATCACTAATCATGAAATATATTCAATATTTAAAAAAATCTTAAGTTGGATGTTTGACTAAAGAGCGGTGGGTAGCAGGAGTCAAGCTTTGATGTTACACTGCATTGTGGGTAAATCAATTCTAACACATCCACTGCCTTTCACTGAAAGGTGTGTAATGAATAATATCTCTCTCTCCACAGACAAGAGACGGAGTATACACACTCTGTGCTATGACCTCTGGGATGAGGCGTAACTGGGTCCAAGCAGTGTTAAAGAATGTGAGGCCCAGTCCTACACCTGACGTCACAAGGTAAATAAAGTTGTTTTATTACATTTAGAAAAGGGCTGCATGATTAGTGTCAAAGATAAAGATAGATACAAATATATTGCACTGTTCCAGATCTCACTGTATCTGCCTTTAGGACTAATTTCTTGAAGTATCCTAACTTACCAGCTATTTTATGTATATTAGTGGGTTGAACATACTTAATAAATTATGTGTTGTGTATAGTCTAAAGAAGTTTCTTTTGTATCTGTCAAAGCTTCCTCCCAGAGCAGACGACTCAACAGAAATCACAGCAACCGGACTCACAATCAGCTGAGGTTCTGGAGAAAGCTGAACACCAAGACAGCTTTTCTCAAGAGCACAGAACCAGTGAGGGTGCAGAGGAAACACATCGACGGCAGGAAGAACAAGAACTCAAACTGCAGTCAGAGAGAGAGCAGAGTTCTGCTCTTTCTCCCATCAATCCTCCCCAGCAGGTGGAAGAGGACAAAGAAGGTGCTTTCTGTCATCGATGTACGCTTGGAGAGTCATTTAAAAAAAACTGTGACAAATGAAGAAAGAAAATCACATATTTTTAAAAAATAGCTTAAATTTGCTCCATCATGCAACGTACATAGTGGTAGTGATACACAGTTAATTTCTTTGTATAACTTTCTGTTCACCAGGTGAGACAGATGTGACTCCATGCATTGAAGGAGCTGGAGGTGATCGCTCTGCTTCCACAACAATCCGCTCAAATGATGAGTGTTTTGATGGAAACATGCAGAGTGAAACTGAGCAGCAAGTTAAAACCACAGCCCAGAGTGAGGAGCAACAAGTATCAATAAACCTCAGCTGTGAGTGCACAAAAGTGAAGAAAAATCTGCCCTGTGAGCAGCAAACTGGCCAACTTCTCAAAGAGGTGAGATCATGTTTGAGTGTGTGTGTGTGTGTGTGTGTGTGTGTGTGTGTGTGTGTGTGTGTGTGTGAATTCCACAAACTTACAAAATTACAAACTAGAAATAACAAGCGACTCAATATTGTGAGGAATATATCAGAAGTGCACAAATATGGGGTGCCCCAGTAGCTCACTTTGACCAGCCCAGCATTGATTCCAACCTGTGGCCCTTTGCTGCATGTCATCCACTCTCTTTTCTCTCCTTTTCCTACCTTCAGCTGTCTCTATCACTTAAAAACATAAAAGCACAAATACTTGTTTTCTCTACAGCTGGAACAAACACAGAAGGAATTGTCTCGTCTCCAGCAGTTAAACAGGACTCTGCAGGATGAGCTACAGCAAGAGAGAGAGATTCATCAAAGGGTAAGGGTTTATCCACAGGTATAACACAGAAGACAACTCAAACATATAAATATTCACAGTTTTTTAGTAGCATTAGTTAGTTTGAAGGTGATACATTTATGCCCGCTGCCATATTGTGTACTGTAAATAGACTTGGAGAGGTGTATATCAGCATGTCCTAATTTAAGCTCACTGTTGTCCTGTAGAACAATCTTTTAAACCCCAGCTCGTCTTCGGAACGAGCATTGGCTTTACAGCGGCTGCAGAAGATGAACCATGAGCTTCGCCTTGAGCTGGAGGCTCAAAAGAGGATTCAGGAGGAAGCCAGAGAGGCTGAACTACGGCGACGAGTCGATCTCTTAGCTCAACAAGCACAGTTACTGGTCACAGGTGATGCCACAGCACTTGCACAAGCCCATCTAGAGCAAGACCGCCTGCGGTTTCATGAGCTGCAAGTGGAGTGGGAGCGTTGTGTGGCCTCCCTGAAGTCCCAGCTGAGCGTCAGTGAGGAGAAGAGGCAGGAGGCTGAGTCACGCTCAACACAGCTGCAGCAGGAGTTGCAGAATTTCCACAGTCTCCAGCAGGAGGCTGATCGCTTGCAGAAAAATCTCCAAGAGGTGTCAACTCAACTTCGTGCTAATGAGGAGGCACAGGCTCAAAAGGAGGATCGCCTACAGAAGCACCTCATGCTCCTTCAAGCAAGTCAGGAGAGAGAACGGAAGAGTTTGGCTGCTAGCCTGGCACAGGCAGAGCAACACTCACAAGACCTCCAGGAGAGACTGGAGAGGGCTGAAGAGCAGGTGGGGTGCCTGAATAAGACTCAGACCTGGACCACAGAAATTGAGAAGGCTCAACAACAGCTTCAGGAGGAGCTAGCATGTACAGTATCTGCTGTGCAGAGACTTCAAGAGGAAAGAGAGCAGCTCAACTGTCGCTGTCAAGAGCTGCAGAACCAGTTATCTGAGGCAGATGGGGAGGTGAGCAGGCTGCAGAGTCGCTTGAAAACAGATGAGACACACTACTACAATCTTGAGCACTCCTATGAGAGAGTCTGTGAGGAACTGCAGCTGGTCCTAGGGAAGGTGCAGGAAAAGGAGACTGAAACACAGGACATGCGAGAAGGCTACGAGAGACTCCTGGACAGGAAGGAGCAAGAGCTGAGTGAGGTTTTGCTGAAGATGGAAGTCTTAGGTAATAGCCTGGAGGAGACAGAAGTGAAGCTGAATGAAGTGTTGAAAACTTGCACCTGTGCTTCGGCTCAGCTGAAGGATGAATCCTCAGAGCCTGCTCAGGAAAATGAGAGACAACAACAGACCACTGATCCTCTCACTGAAAATGACAGCAGGCTAAAGGCAACAGACAGCTCAAATGCTTATGAAACTGCAAGAAGCCATTCTCACTCAATGGACTCATCATGTCAGAGCATTGCCACTTCAGGAGATGACCCAGAAAAGTTTATGTGTGTGATCCAGGCACTCGAAACCAAGCTGTATGTAACAGAGGAAAAGTTAAGGGACATCATGCAAAGACTGGAGGAACACCAGAGCCACATCAGCTGCCAGGACCCCCACCTTTGCTCTCAGCTCACTCGGAGCCGAGCCACTGCTCAGCATCTCAGTCTGCTGCTTCACAGTCAGGCCAAGCAGAGCCAGCGCTTCGCCCAGGTGACAGAAAGTCGCTGCAGGATGTTGGTTGGTAGGTTTCAGGTTTCTCTTAACATTATTCAAGCCTGCAGAGAGAGGCTTCAATCCACCCCGATTAATATTACAGACCTTGAGAGGCAACTAGCCACCGTTGTAACCTGCCTCCAGCAAGGAGAGAAAGATGCAGAGAGACAACAGCATGAATCACATAACGCCTGCAAAGGAGATGACAGGATCCTCAATGATGAGATATTAGCTGGAGCTGAGAGCCATATTAGTGCTAAAAGTAAACCCACTAATACATTACCCTCAGAGGATGACATGGGAAGTGTTGGGAGGTGTTTAATGAGGGAACTATTTGTAGTTGAAAAAATGGTGTCAGTCCTTCAGAGTCAGCATGGTATTAGACAACTAGTACCAAGAGGGGATGAGGGGGATGAGGCACATAGGTACAAAAGCATAATCTCCCAAAGAATAGCCTTAAAAAGGACTCAGTCTGGAAGAGCAGAATGTGACAACAATGAAAGGGCCATCAGTAGAGTCTGTGCTGAAGCAGAGCTCATTTATGCTGCCTTGAAATTTCAGCAGCAATATGAAAGCGTGACTCAAGTAAATAATGAAGAAGTGGAGGCTCAAAGGAAAGATCTGGCAGATATCAATCCCCCCGAGTTGGCTCCTTACGAGGAGGGAGTGCCGGTAGACGGCAGAAGTTCAGAAGGAGCTGCAAAACCAGCTGAAAAGGATGAATCTGATGCCAAAAAGGTAGAAGCAGAGAAAGAACCAGAGTGGTTAGAGAGACTTATATCCCGGCTTCAAAGAAGGGCAAAATGCTTACGCAAACTCTGCCAGGAGATTTCTGATGCCGATGGAGTAGAGAGTAGTGTGGACAGCAACTGGGAAAATGCTTCTGCAGCTGACTTAAACTGGATGCAGGAGCAGGCAAAGTTAATTTATTTGTCAGACAGGCTGCACTTGGATGTAGAGCAGGAGTTGAAACAAAGTGAGGTGTTACGGGAAAAACTGCAGGCTTTGTGTAAAGAGCAGGATATCACATTGAAGGATGAGCAGGAGGCTTTTAATCACACCTTGTGTCAACTACGGGAGGACAATAATATATTAAGAGAAGAACTAGAGCGTGCTGAGCAAAAGATAACATCTGTAGAGACTGGGAACCAGACACTCATGGAAGACATACGGAAAATTGAGGATTATCATGAGGAACGGATGAAAAAACTGGAAGCAAAGTTTCAACAGAAGATAAAGGAACTGCAGCATATCCACGAAGAAGAGATGAAACACTTGCATGGTTACTACATCAAGTCTTGTGTTTCAAAAGAGAAACAGACCTGCACAGAGGCACCTACTTTCACTGAAAATACCTCCTCCCTACCTGACCAGAATGAGCTCGGGAACCGAATGGAGGGAGGTGATGCCGGGAGAGAAAGACTTGAGGTAAGGTTAACTTATTTTTTTTGTCAGATACTTGTCCTCCTTAACAAGTAATTCGTTTTTAACAATTCACAGCTTTATTTTTTCCACTACCAGTAAAAAAAACCCCATTAGAATTAGTCTTTTACTGGACTCGTGTTTGGAGCTTTTTTTGACAGATCAACCTCGGTAAAAAAAGTTTACTTCCATTACTTTCAATTTAATTTGAAATCTTAAACCCTAATTGATTCCTTTAATTTTAGCTGTTAGATTTATTACAGTGGGCAAGGTACTGTTCCTAAAGGGAAAGCAGTGAAGACCATAGTACAGTACTAAACGGGCACACACACAACTACTATTTAACAATACAGAATCTCTCTTTACTTATATATACAGAATATATCAATACAGACTTTTTTTGAATTTCAATATAGGCATCCTGTGATGAAGGTTTCTCTGCCATGGAGGAAATGCACAGGCAGCTGATCGGTGATCTACAGCAGCAGCATCGGACAGAGGTGGCAGCACTTCTGAAGGAGAAAGATCAGCTGCTGCAGGAAGAGACGGCTGCCACTATGGCAGGTAAAGAAGAAGTCATACAAAAATAAAAGCACTGTAGGCATATTTAGTCAATAATAACTCATTTTATTTTATTGTATTTGTGATGGGGATTTTTTTGTATGAATGTGACATATAGGTTTCTTTCAGATCACCAAATTCTGGAGATCAGCAAAAAGAAGACTTAATAACTAACTTAGAAAAAGCTTGATTATGATATTAGATTATGAACAACAACATTCAACATTGGTAAACAGTTATACAAGTTGTCATATCTTTCCACAGCCATTGTAGCAATGAGGAGAGCCCATAAACAGGAGCTGGAGAAAAGCCGCCAGTCTCAGCACATCAAGGAGAGTGCTGACATCACACAGCTGCACAATGAACATGAGTGAGTGACTAAAGATCTTTCCACAGCACTTGTTTTTTCTCTTACATTGAAGCAACGGACCGACAGCTACTGTATATACAGCTTCCACTAAATATATTAGCACTGGTGCCCCTCAAGGGTGGGTGAGCTCCCCAGTTCTCTTCCCATTATACACATTCATTATTTAATGCAATTGTTAATTGTCAGCTGCTATAAAACCTCTGAAGAAGAGTTTGATCACTGCAGTTGCCTCCCTGCCACAAAGAATAAAGTATAAAGGTCCTCAGTGAAGCACCAGCTCATGTTTCTCACTAAATTGGGCCTCTTCATACAGGAACTTGTTTATCTACCAAGAATGTTTTGTGCTCCTCAGCGGGTGCTTGGCTGAAGAAATATTTAAATATTTAAAGGGGCTACATTATTTTAAAAAATCTGACACAGAGAGCTGAGTATTTAATCATAGGAGCGAACCCTGCATTCGAGTGAACTCATCTGTAATTTGGGAAATAATCAAACAAATAATAAACAAATTATGTCATATTTTCTTCCAGCTGTGCTTCTTTTGTCAGTTTTCCCCTAAAGATAAATGAATCAGCAGTTACTAGCCATTGGGCCTGTCTGTGTCTGGCAGCTATTTCCTCCCCAATTACTCATAATAGCTTTTTTCTTCCTGCTAGTAATAGTATTTTAGCCAAATACATATTGCTCCCTCCTAGGAAGGTTTTGTCATCATCTGTGCTTCTGTTTTGCCACTGCAGGACGGAGATCCAATTAATGCACAAGGAGCTCGAGGTGTTGTCGGTTCAACACACACAGAAATGCCTGGAAAACTCTCAGTTGAACCAGAAGCTGCAAGATGAGAGACAAGCCTTGATGCAGTACCAAAAAGAAAACCAGGAGCTCAAAAAGAAGCAGGTATAAACATTTTCTTTTCACAAAGGTGTCAGCATAGCAGATTATTTTTCATTTGTATTCACCCAGAATATCCACATCTCGGAGCTGTAAACAGTGTGTGTGTGTGTGTGTGTGTGTGTGTGTGTGTGTGTGTGTGTGTGTGTGTTTCCAAAGTCATATATAAAGTTTATTAGTGTATCTCTGTGTCATCCTTTAAGAGAGCCACAGATGAAATGTCTCAGCTACATTTCTCACTAAACGGGAAGCAGTCAAATGTTGCCCCTCAAGTTAATGACTTCTATGAGATGGAGGTAAGTGTTGGGAAAGGTTTAACCTTTATCTTTGTCCCACATCATGAACTCCCCTAAAAGTCTGCACATTACATAACTTTGATTAATCCAATTTTAGGTTTTATAGAAACATGTTTATAAGTTTGCACTTATAATTGTAAATTACTGTAAAACCGTAATAAGTATTTTATGATACTTTATGTTACAGGTGGTTCTACGGGCGAGGGAGGCCGAAATGCATTTTCTCAGACAGGAAGCTCGTTCTCTCAGGGATGAGTTGAAGATTGCTCGAATGGTACTGAAATCTTCCGGGGATTTATTTAGCTAGATTACAAGATAAGATAACACAAGTAGTCTTTAAGGAATCTTCTGCCTTCATACTTCAAACACAGTTGGTATTTACTGAATTTAGTGGGTGAATATAAAAGAAAGTACGTAACATTAACAACAAATATCTCCACTTCCATTTAAAATTAACCTAAAGATTTAAGGTAAAAGAAATGAAAACAACGTGATGAAGTTAAAAGTTAAAGTTAAGTGAAGGCTGCTGCAAAAAATTATACAAATTATACAAAATGTATCACATACTGTATGTAAAGGATGTAATTGTATACTTTACTGTCTGTTACTTGTCTGAAAATATATTATTTATATGAAAAGAGCATCTATGACAAAAAGAGATTTCACACTCTGTGTGTGTGTGTGTGTAACAGGACAAGATATATGTCCAGAACAAGCTCAAGGCCCTCTATACGAACAGCCAGGATGAACCCCGTCAGGATGTCAACAAACTCTGTGAAGATTTCAATTTCGCTACTTGGTCTCCAGGCAGAGACGCTTCAAGACAGAACCTCGGTGAGACACTTTATACTTACTACTACAATTACTATATTATGAGATTTATACTCAAACACTCTCAAACGTTTAACATTTCCTCAATTGTTTAGTGAATCGTGCACACGGTTGAATAAATGCATGTTTGGAGCCACCAATAGTTTGACATTTTCACCAAGAGTTGGATTAGAAGATTGATACCACTCTTATATCTGTGCAGTAAATATGAAGCCACAGACAGCAGTCAGTTAGGTTAGCTTAGCATACAAACTGGGTGTAACTATATTTCCCAAAATGTTCCTACCCTGTTGCTTTTCGCAGAAGACACAGTGACAAACACAAGTAAAGCTTCTATTCTGAAAAAAACATCATCCCTCACACGTCAGATCAGAGGAGTGAGATCAAAGGTAAAGTTTGCTGCTGCATCAAAAGGAACCTTTTTGTGTGAAGTATTTCAGGCATACTAACTTTTATCTCTTCTCTTTTATTCTGTTTGGCTTGCAGAGTTTAAAAGAAGGCCTCTCTGTCCAAGAAAGAATGAAGCTGTTTGAGTCTGTCTGATCCAAACATCTACTTTACAGAGTAAAACTGCTGTATGGTCGGCGCAGTTTAAAGACAGAAGATGTATTTCCATCTATTATGTGTAACTTGGCGTTACACAATGTGTGTTATATTATGTGGAACTCTTTTTACTGTGTAAAAGGTCTATTTGTTGTTCTTTGTTGCTGATGTGCTTTTGAAACGTGTGTAAGAAAGAGAGATAGATGCATCATACAACCACTAGAGGGAGCAACAAACACTGTTTTTTCTAGATAAACATTTCTAAAAGTTTACTATTAAATATTACAGAGTAATCTCAAAGGAATGATCTTTATATTTTGATGCTCAGCACATTGCACAGTGCAACTTATAGACACACTGTCTGTGTTTTTACTGAAAGAGAACTCAGTGTGTTGCATCAGTTATGTAAAAAGTGTTATTAACATATTGTACCACTAGATGTAGCATAATACAACATTACTCTCCCAGCAGAGGGATGGATGACGTCGGTGTAACTATATCTGTTTTTAAACCTTAAAACCTGCTCTGCAGCTGCTGCAAACACAAGCAGACAGCAACAGTGTTTCATGACCAAAAACATTTGAGCTGCAAAATAAAATAATGACAGTTATTTTCTAAAGGTTACTATTTTCTATTAATAAATAGAAATTTTAGTCCTAATGTGTTTTTGTATTCTGGTATCATTTAGTTATGTGAAAACATTCAGCAGAACACATCATAAAGTCTATTAATGGCACATTGATGATCAGTAGCGTGCTGTAAATATATTATACATATATATATACATATATACATTTATATTATAATATCAGATATTTTATCAGAGGTTGATTTGTTTTCACAGCCTGAAGTGATGAATAGGCTGTGTAGTTTACATGTAGACTTGAGTCACACATATTATGGGCTGTTGTAAAGCTCATGTCAGGTGTTGCTAGCAGCAGCCTGATGACGTTTTTGGAGAACATGCCAAACTCATGACGCCCAATTGCAAAACTGTCTTACAGTAAAATGAAGTGTCCCAAGTGTTGATATAACTGAGTTGGTGGGAACATGATAACCCAACAGAGAGAATGCCTGGGTGGCTGGTCAACCAAAAACTGAACCAAGACCTCTCCCACTGAATAGTTTACCATGCAGTGATAGTGCGACACAGTATCAACCTGAGCTCTCAGGAACCTGGCAGCTAATGAGGAGGCTGGAGCAGGAAAACACAGACTGCTCTCCGCTCTCACGTGGGACTCACATACTGTACCTCATTAGTGGAGCATCAAGTCTGCACCGAGCATGCAATAGATAACTTACTTCAGCAGGGTCTCCAACATCAGACCAGCTGTCATACAGAAGAAAAAAAGTCAGGAGTCCCTTATTTCATAGCACAGAGATCGCCAACCTTTAGCAATCAACTACCATTGCTGAACATGCTGTTGACTTTTAAGACACATGCCTCACATTGCTCAGATATATGTTACAGATTCCCTCAGTTAACCCTTAATGCTTCATATGTGTAAACTTAGAATTATCTATAATGTTACATGGAGAGCCTTATTAGTGTATTTTCTTACTTTAGGTTATTTTAGCCTGTCCAACTTTGTCTGTCGAACACAGATCCTTAACAATAAATCTCAGCATCTCCAGAGATTTGATTTCTGTGTAAATTGTAAATCTTAGCTCTCAGTGTCCTTGCAGAAGACCCAAATCTTGATGCTGCTGTTTTCCTTGGAGTCATATTCCTAAAGAGGAACATCACACCTCATTAATACCCAACACTCATCTTTCCCTCCCTTGTGACTTCAGTGTGTGAATCCACTCCAGTCATGTGAGCCGACACTTTGAAAGAGCAAAGCTGATTCTTAAAGTTATCCATCATGGAAATAATTCTGCACCTGTGAGCTTTTTCTGGCTGGCTGTAACATCATAAACACCATTTTGTTCTCTGAAATGTCATCAACGTGGTTTTTACATCAGGTAGGTAAGATTTTTCATCCTTAAATACATGAAGAACATTAATCCAGACAGGGCAGATGGAGTTCTTACTCTCATTCACTTGACTGACCAAGTTTGTCACTGACAAAATGAAATAATTATGTGAATGAACGTTCATTCTTGGCCTTGGAAATGCACTTTCTATCTTTAATGTAAGATGTGGTTGAAAGCTCCGGAAAAAGCAAATAGTTGGACTAGAACTTAAAGTTGATTAGTTGAAGGTCAGAAAATGTATCAACTACTTTGACAATTTTAAATTTAATTAAGAAGTCAAGTTTTTTGGGGCTGTTTTTCAGACTAAATTAGTATTTTAAGGAGGTCACCTTGACCTCAGGGAATGGAGCATCCTGGTAGCTCACTTGGTAGAGCAGGTGGCCCACGTACCGCTGCTGCAGTGGCCATGGGCTTGAATCTCACCAGTGGCCCTTTATATCCCCTCTCTCTCTCTCCCCCTTTTCTGTCTACCTTGAGCTGTCCTGTCAATAAAGGCAAAAAGTATATTAAAAAGAGAAATAAATATAAAGAAGTCTACTTCTAAAGGGTGAATGAATGCAGAAACTTTGGAGCATGATTAGAGTTTCAAGTATCCTGTATTATCAGGCTGTCAGGTTATTTATGTTCTGTTTCTTATTGGTATCAGTCTGCTGTATGTTGCTGTGCTCAGATGAAGAGTTTCTTATATGAATTGTATCTTTGATAAAGTTAGGGTTCCTGGTGTTGTATGAATTCTGTCCATTCAACAAGATAATTCCTGTTCTAACATATTTTTTTTAACGGATTTTTAATCTTGATATCTGGATAAACTCACATGGTTAACTGAATTTAACTGAAACAAACTAAAACTCGACAAACACGTTAATAAATATCTCTCTCATGGCTTTATTCTCATACTATATGTTAATAATATATATAATATGTTATTTTATTCTTTTATTGTTTCCTCTACAGTTTACCTATGTGACATTTACTCTGACTATACCATGTTAAACAGAATAAAGAAAATGATTTTCATATATATTTAAACTTGTCTCAGTTTGTTTTTGCATTCCTTTGTTTGTGGAGTAGTGTACGCATGCGTGTGTGTGTGTGTGTGTGTGTGTGTGTGTGTGTGTGTGTGAGTATGCAGCTGCAGGGTTTGTCGAACTGCCCCACAAACGCTCCCGACCCTTATGACTGATCAGCGGCTGATGTAGAAACACCATTACACAGGTGCACCTGCTCAGGCTGCAAAAATAAGTGGCCCATTTAGTCATGCAAAGATCAATTACTGCAACCAGCACCATGGCTGCTCTCAGATCAGTGAGCACAGCCTGCTTCCCCAATCATATACTTCAGTTGTGTTTACACTGCAACTGACAGCGCCACAACTCTGCTTACTTTTACTCTCACATGTGACACAGGTCTGTGCTTGTGTTGGTGTGAACAGCAAAGAGCTGCATGGACATGTTTTTTTTTTGTAACCCAGTTTGATTTGGATCACAGTGTTATAAAATCAGGTCCAGAGGCGTGTGACCTACATGCAATTTGTTTAGTCAAACTCAAATGTGTCAGTGTTTCCATGACAATGGATGAATCCTACATTGTTCACCTGGGTTAAATATAAGTTTGGCAGCGACGTCAGTTTGGCAACACCAACGTCGGCGTGGAGGATGATGAGGCTGATTTGGGGGAGCACTTTAATACAGTCAATTCTTGTATGTACTGTGAGTAAAATGTATCAGAAACGAACATGTTTGGTTGGATGTGGTCAAAAAATAGCTCTACATTCAGTGAGGAAAAAGAAACTTCACTATCCACGTGCATGAAGAATAACAGAGAGGTTTACTGCAGCCTCACAGTAAGAGAGACCTGAAATTCAACTTTCAGTTCTTTTTCTGTGGAGCTAACGTGGTCTCCTTGTGTTATTTCACAAGGTGAGAGCACTTTATTATTATGTGGCAGGATGTTGATTAGGCTGGTCCGGAGCATATTTTCCCTAACTGGAGCAGGGAGGGTAGTGAACAGCTCCCTAAAAAAAGTCCTGTATGTGTATATGCAGTATTTCTTTCTGTTGGGTGGGTGCACAACGCCTCTCTTCCCCCACTCACGTTGTTTTTATCAGTGCTGGCTGCCAACAGAAACTCTCTCTACAGTATCTCTAGCGTTCGTGTTTGTTCTCTCGCTTCCTTGTTGTTACTGCTGTGTTTCACAGGCCTGCAGCCATTTCGTTAGAGGTTTAACTTTATTCCTGAGATGGACAGAAATTATTTTTTTATATATATTGCAAGTTGAAGAACTGAAAAAACCCTGAATCACAGGGCCAATGCAACCTAATGTGGTAGCACCTTATGCTGTATAACAAGGTAATAAGGGGGTAATAACTTAGGTAAAACTGTTAACCTTTGCCACACCCACTATATTACTGTTGTTATAAGAAGCTTTCCATTCTCACCATGGTACATATGCATATCATTCGTTGTAACATACACGCAGTAATTTGTGGGAAATCAGGAAATAATGGGGTAAAACATCTCAGTAATAACTGGGTTATATCAGTCTTCTCTCATTAATCAGGTTATATGACAGGGTGATGTCAGTGTACAATCTGTTTCTGGAGTTCACAGTAGGTGGGGTAATACTTTGTTGATGAATGGTAAAGTGCTTGTAGGGTGACAGAAGTGCGATTAGAATTACAGTCAATATACTCTATATAATACTTTACTGTGACTTCTTGCCTCAAAACGTAGATTCAGTGTAATAACCATGAGTGCTTATTTATGGTAGTGAGATGTTTCACACATTATTATGCTGTTACAGAGATTAAACTCTAAAATTACCACTATTGATATCCATTGATAATATTGGTATTATCCCAGTATTACCGTGTTGTTCCCGCGATATTACCATCTTTCGTATCGGAGCTGGATTGTTACAAAGTGCTAAGCTGAAAATGATTTGTTGCCAAATGTCACAGCAGTCACGTAATTTGCTTCAGTCTAGTGTTATTAAATAGATTTTGTTATGTTTCACACAATTGCATTTGAGTTGGCACAGACCATCTTACTCATGTTGTTCTGCATGTTGTTTTCTAAAGTTAGAAAGCTGCAAGTGGTTGCTTGAGGTTAAATATGCAATATTTGGGGTTTTTTAGAAAAAAAAAAGCTGACTTCATGGTACTTTTATTTCCTCATTATGCTCTCTGCTGTATCATCTACCAGTAAAGAAGATGTGGACACTAAATAAGAAACTCCATAACTTTAACACAAAACAATTCATACAGGCAGATTTTTTAAATTACATTTTCAATTTTTTTTCTCTGAATTAGCAGTGGTCAATGTAAAACTTCTGTACTATAAAAGACATCAGAAATTTAAAAAATGTTGACTGATACCATCTCATCTGACCTGCCCCTTTATGTGCAAGTATGTGTACTTTTTCCAGCTGAAATATACTCTGTTCCTGCCAAAAGAAAGAAAAAAATCAGTGAAATGAGCTCAAATATTTTACAAATGCATGTATTAAGAGGAGGCACAAGAGTTAACAGCAGATAAACGGGTCGATTAACTGTGTGGCTGATTTTATATTCCCAACAGCAATTACAGGGCACGTCGTACATACTGTATGTAGCTATAGATAATAGAACAATGAGCAGGAAGTGCAGAAACACACAGCAAGTGAGCATGAACAGCAGGAGTGCTGGTGAGACTGAACTAAACAGACGGTTACACAGTTGTATAATTGGAGTACCTGCCATGCTCCTGATCCTGAGTGTCCTGCCAGAACCAGTTACGCTCATGAGCTTTAAGTAAACATCCTGTGCTCAGATTGGTGTCTTCTGTACCACACAGGGATAACCACAACATGACACAACACTAGAAAATCAATCAGCAGAGTGTGCGCTGATTATCTGAAAGTGTGATCAAAGTGTGATCAAAGAGTGATCAAACGCCGCAGCTCCTGTCCTGAGCGTGGTTGAGCCCGGCACACCTTCTCCTGCCGCAGTGAGGCGGCCTTTAAATAACTCGCTGGGTGCGAGGTATCAGCTGGGCTCTGGACCCTCTCTGTCTCTATAGCACACTTCATATCCCCATCTGGTCTGCCATCTCCTAACTGAACCCATAACCCATTTACAGGCCTGACATCGTAGTAACAATACAGTTACAGTAACATAGTGTGGACAGCCTGAGTTACTCCTGTTATGAAAAAATGGCCCTTAAAAAGACACACTGTTTCATGAACAGTGTCATATCTTAGATGCATTATCCCATGTTGCATGTTAAGTAAATGTGTACGCTCGTGCTCCTGATAGAATATGAAGATACAATAGTCTTACTGCTTTAGTGAACACAGATCCAACACATCCAAACACTCATAAAGGTCAAATATTTTTCCTATTATAATCAGAAAACTGATACTCAGACTACCATGGCTTAGCTTCCTTGGAGGCAGTTGTATCGCAGTGTCACGTACACCTTCCAACCATCTCTCTGCTCTTTGACGGCCTCTAGTGAATCTGGGTCAGGCCAGTACTGGAACGCCTGATTGTGTTTCTGTCCTGTGAAACTCACAAAAGAGTTTCCCCGGCAGAGCAGTGTGGTGGTGGGCTGTACTGTAGCTTGCACACTGCACACAGAGCACTGATTGGAAATGAATTGTAGTTTGCACATAAGCGTGTTTGTCCTGTGCTTTGGTCCAGAGTTAAACATCTCTCACGCTACTATTTACACTTTGTTTTTAAAGTCATGGCCATGTCCATCTGTTGGTTGGACCACCACTTTGGTCTAGACTGAAATATCTCAACAACACAGACATTGTAATGAATCCTAATGACTTTCGTGATCTTCTGACTCTTCCTGAAGCGCACAGTGAGGTAGACATTTTAGATTTTTAAACTTTAATTTTTCAACAACTACTTGATGGACTGGCACAAAATTTGGTACAAGCCTTCATGGTTCCCAGACGACGTATCCTAATGAGTTTGGTGATCCTCGCTTTTCAATCATTAAGTCAAAAAAGACTTTGCTTTCTGACCAAATACCTGCAAAACTATTCCCATTCCCAAGACAATAGGGTCAGCTGTGCTTTGAGTTTTGTGCTAGTAGCATCCCGTCAGGTAAACATGGTAAACATTATACCAGTTTAACATCAGCATGTTAGCATTGTCATAGTGACCATGTTAGCACGCTGACATTATCTTTTAACTCAAAGCACCGCTGTGTCTAAGCACAATCTTACAGAGCAACTGGCATAATCAAGGGAACAACTGTGACACACAAATAATTCACTGATTTCCTCCTTCAACCAGGCATGCACACACACACACACACACACACACACACACACACACACACACACACACACACACACGCACACAAACACACAAGACAAATGAGTGATGCTCAACAGGAAGTGCCTTCTTTTCTGAATGAGTCAAAATGGAGACCACACCACCCACTCTGGGATATGTTTGGTTTTAGTTAAAATATAGCCTTACAGAGTATGGTAGTTAGCCTTATTAGAAGTCTGGACCAATAATACACCCAATGTGGTCCAAATAAATATAACTCTACACAGCAATGGTGTTGACCCTTCTCTGAAGCCACACTGTCACAGAAAAGAAATATGTAACATAATCAAACCTGGACAAATCAAACGTATGTGTTCAGGTGGTCTCTCACGTACGCAGTAGTCCTGAATAAACCAGTTGGTTCTTTCAACTCTGAGCATTGCTGACCAGCACTGGTGCAACACTTGGTAGGGGAAGAGCATGTAGTCTCCAAATGCCAAGTATCTACAGTGACACCGTGAAAGGGAGGGGGAGGACGAGAGCTGAGCAGTGAGCAATAGTTCACTGGATGTGGGATACAGAGTGGGATCTGCAGCAGAACAAGATCAGATAGCAGATATACCAAGAAAGTGTAAGACTCTCGACTGGCCATGAATCTAAAATAAGCTGTGAGGAATTGATTTTTTGATTGGATTGGACCCTACAGACCATGTGAGCTCTACAGACATTTAATTTGACTGTGATCAAGTCGTTGTGCTATTTCGGGGTACAAAATTATGACTTCTGTGATCCACTAAAGTCATTTTCTAATTTCTTGTCTGTTTCTGATCAACTGGATATCAATCGAGCAGTAACTTTGGAGGACTTGACAGTGGGAGTGACTGTAATGCTCTCCTCATTGAGTGGAGAAGGAGAAGCGTTAAAACTTGGAGGCATAGACATGATGGTACTCTGTGGCCATTTACTTTTCTGCCTCAGGAGGATAGAGTGGTTCTACCCGTAACAGAAGCGAAGAGTTGAAGAAACATGCAGCAGTTTGGCTAAAAGACTGGGAGATCTGGAAGAAAAGGAAAGCTGGAAATTAACATTTATTGGGAACACTTGCAGACAAGGTAAGCTTTTTGTGATTTTAGACAGATAATCTATAAATATAATACTGTAGCCAACACCCTTTCATAGATTTCCGCACCTGTGGTCTGTCTCTCATTGTTCAATTCAAATATATTTTCTATTGTGAGAAAAACGTCAGCAGAGAAATAGACTAATCTCTGCTCCAGCACTAAGATCACAGCCCAGCAGGCAGAGTGTGGGTCTTGTGAGCGCTGAGGAGCAGTCGCACAGAGTATTAGTTATTAATATCCTTTGGACACTCAACATCCTGCTTCCTAGCAACCAGAGCATTGAGAAACAGCAACTACTGCGTAAAACAAACCGATACACATTGTCGTCCTAATGGTTGTGTTCTTACAATTGAGCTGAGGGTTTGAAACATACCTCAAATTGAATCTGTATAGAAACTGTGTAATCCTTTAAAATCTCCTTTTGATTACCTGTTGTTTTGTTACATACCTGTTCTGTTGTATAATCAGCATATTAATATCCATGGCTATAGTCTGTCCTGAGTATCACTTATGGGGACACCTGCCTTTATGACCCCATTTTGAAGCTGTATTAAGGATGAAACCCAGACCCTATAACTGTACATTCTTAGAGCGCTGAGGTACATTATTTGGTGTTTGACTCCATCTTGAAGAAAAAACAATCATCTGAAGGACCTTCACCTGGTCTTCTGAGTTTACCCAATCAATTTGGTGATCCTATGAGTTCTCGGATATCCTGGAATATTAATCATTTAATCAAAATCAATCATGATAATAATGATCTAAAAGACAACAGTACATCAAAACGTCAACATCATGTCACAGCCAGTTGGTGAACAACGTGTCACCTTGTGCTGACCTATTGAAATGCTTTCCTCTAGGTCCTTCTAGTCTGCAGTGCGATGGTGTGGCAGCATCTTATTTTATGACTTGAAATGAGTGAAGTTCCTTCCATCAGCACAGACAGCAGCCAGTGTTGAATTAAACCTAGAATAATAAAATGGTGCTATGAAGTTACAGAACAGCTTAACATCAATAAGATGACACAGATATTCTATCGCTGCTGAAGACTCAAGAACTAATTTATCTGCAGCATCTTTCAGTGTCTTTGGTCCTAATGCAGATACAGTATAGACATTTGATTTCCAGCCACTCTAGAAGTATGGATGGCTGCCCATCTGTCTGTTGGTCCACCATTTTGGTCCAGACTTATATCGGACTAATATCTGAACAACTATCAGATGCCACAGAAGTTTGTATTTGTGGAGGATGAATCCTAATTTAATGACTTTGATGATCTCTGACTTTTCCTCCAGCGACAGTGATTGCATGAGGGGGATATGAATGTGTATCTAGCGCCATCATTACGTCTCAATTTAAATTTGTCCAATGCTTTTGATTTGTGACCAAATTATCCCACCAGTTGTACTTTGTGTTTAGTGCTAATAAGCTATTGTTAGCACGCAAACATGCTAAGCAGTGAACATTATACCTGCTAAACATGTTAGCATTTTCATTGTACGCTTGTTAGCATGTCGATGTTAGCATTTAGTTCAAAGCCACTAGCACAAAGTTGATATATCAACGATTTTATATCGAACATACACCGATCAGCCATAACATTATGACCAGCTGGGCGCCCTGGTGGTAATAATGTTCTGCAGCCCCATAGCAACAAACTGTGATGCACTGTGTGTTCTGACCCCTTTCTATCAGAACCAGCATTAACGGTTTCAGCAGTTTGAGCTACAGTAGCTCGTCTGTTGGATCGGACCACACGGGCCAGCCTTCACTCCTTACATACATCAATGAGCCTTGGCCACCCATGACCCTTTCTCTGGTTCATCGCTTGTCCTTCCTTGAAGCACTTTTGATAGGTACTGACCTCTGTAGACCGCGAACACCCCACAAGAGCTGTAGTTTTTGAGATGCTCTGACCCAGTCGTCTAGCCATCACAATTAGACCCTTGTCAAAGTCGCTCGGATCCTCACGCTGCCCATTTTCTATCACATCATCTTTGAGGACAAGATGTTCACTTGCTACCTGATATATCCCACCCACTGACATGATAACCAGATAATCAGTGTTATTCACTTCAGCTGTCAGTGCTCATAATGTTATGGCTGATCGGTGTATAATGTCTTGACACACTGTGTAATACAAGTGCTCACACTAGGAAACAAGCTTGAAAAAACTTGATGACAAGTTTTCTTTCTATCATCAACACAGCACAAGCTGCATGTGCTGAAGGCTGCAGATGGGACTGATCAGGATAATGTTCCCCTTTTTTAAAAATATTTTCTCCATTAATGTGCCTGATCGCATCGATTCCAACCATCAAACCATTTGTATCCAAGGCTTTTCTGTGATACCCAATTTTCTGCCCCGTCTTTTTCAGCCCATATTATTTTCCAGTTCAGCCTCACAGGGGAATCACACAGTCTCATCACAGTACTCCAGTGACTCTAATAGCTGTGCCAGCTGGAGGAAACAGAAGATACGTCATATAAAATGGCAGGGCATTGGATTAGCTGGCTATTTCTGTACCCTGTTGATCAGAGAAACATGTATTGTATATACTAGAGTATTTCCAAGAGAGCAGGGAGAAAGAGAGGTAGGTAAAAGCAAATGTAGGCTATGGAAGGATATACTATGAATTAAATGTAGTAGATTAACTAGTATTCTTTACAGCAAGGTTAAAGATCTTAACCTGAAAACGAGTTTTCAACATACAAAGCAGTTATCGTGTTTGTCCTAAATGATGCAGTATAACCTAATTAACATCTAAACAGTTTCAAAATTACATTCATCAGTGACATGTTGAGAGAAAAATTTGTCAAAAGCCTTGTTTCTAATTAAACAGGGGGAAATGATCAAGTGAGAATACAACATGCTTTGGCATTACTTTGTTACCAGCAGCAATTATTATAACAGGTCCTAAAACTATTAGAGTTGACAGTGACAGAGTGACTCCTGAGAGAGTCTGGATATTGGAGATAAGTACATCATGAGTAGAAGAAGTCTGTCCTGAAGTAGTAGTAGTAGTAAACTCAGCTCAGTTCAACTTTATTTATATACTGTAGCACTTTACACACAACACAGTGGATCCAAAGTGCTTTACAAGTAAAAAGTAATTATAGTCGGTGAAGTGCTGGAGTAAAGAGATAGAGAATTTGCAATTGTGCAAATAAATATGTTAGATTACTGCATGGTTGCCTTAGTCCTCTGGTTAAACAAAGGTAAATTAATTCACTACTAACATTTGACCTGTCCTTCTTTACAGGAAACTACTTTTGTGTCTCACCTTTCAATTCCAGTTGACACTGAATCAGTTTTGGACGGAGCTGTGCACTTCCTGTGAGCCTGGGTAGTTTTGTGGGCTGGGCTAAAGCCACGTGGCTGTGCCCCACTGAGGCATGAGTGTCGGAAGGGCCCACCACCACAGCTTCGTGTCCTGTGAAGAAGAAGGCCTGAGACTAAGTACCATGCCTGCAGTCGGCAGCTTCGGCAATGGCAAGATTCATACAAGACGCAAATACCACAGCCGGTTTGTCAGCAAAGCTGGCCAATGCAACATCCATTTCTCAAACATGGATGAGAAGTCACAGCGGTACATGTCTGACATGTTCACAACTTGTGTGGACATCCGCTGGCGATACATGTTCCTGCTATTCAGCCTGGTGTTTGTGGTGTCCTGGCTAACATTCGGCCTGGCATTCTGGGTCATCGGTCTCCTACACGGTGACATGGACCATCCCGGAGAGGACGACAGTTTTGTTCCTTGTGTGACACAGGTCAACACCTTTGTGGCAGCTTTCTTGTTCTCTATTGAGACCCAGACAACCATTGGGTATGGCGCTCGCTGTGTAACAGAGGAATGCCCGGCTGCTGTCTTCATGGTGGTCTTTCAGTCCATCATGGGCTGCATCATTGATGCCTTCATGATCGGTGCCATCATGGCCAAGATGGCACGGCCCAAAAAGCGTGCAGAGACTCTACTATTCAGCCACAATGCAGTCATTGCTCTGCGTGATGGGAAGCTGTGCCTCATGTTCAGGGTTGCCAATCTAAGGAAGAGCCACATTGTGGAAGCTCATGTGCGAGCCCAGCTTGTCAAGCCCCGTTATACAGAGGAAGGCGAATATATCCCCCTGGATCAGATTGACATGGATGTAGGCTATGACAAAGGTACAGACCGCCTGTTTCTGGTTGCACCCCTCACTGTCATACATGAGATTGATGAAGAAAGTCCACTGTTTGGCATCAGTAAGCAAGATCTGGAAACATCTGACTTTGAGATAGTAATCATACTTGAAGGGTTGGTGGAGGCCACAGCTATGACGACGCAAGCGCGAAGCTCTTACCTGCCATCAGAGATCCTGTGGGGTCACCGCTTTGAGCCTGTCATCTTTGAAGAGAAGAGCCAGTACAGGATAGATTATGCCTACTTCCACAAAACATTCGAAGTACCATCCACTCCCAGATGCAGTGCAAAGGACATGGAGGAGAGAAAATTCCCAACATCTGGCGCCAACTCCTTCTGCTATGAGAACGAGCTGGCCTTCATCAGCAGGGATGAGGAGGAGGAGGGAGATGAGCAGAAAGACACAAAGTGTTCATCAGAGCTAGTGAATGAGCAGGCCACTCCTGGACGTGATCAAATTTCCTCCCGTAGAGAATCAGAGATGTAACTTTTAGCTGTTGCTTGTTTTGTTTGTTTCTGGCGTCATGAAGAGCCCTATGACTGTCATTCTACTGACATGAGGATACCACTAAAGACATTTTCGCTGCAGGTGGAGAAACAGACATTTCTAATCTCTGTCATACAAGCATAGATGAAGCTCATCACTTTTCTCACTGGATTAACTTTTTGCTTCCTTGAGATGGTTATTGAGCTTTATCAAATGCAAACAAAACTGTCATGTTTCAATTTGCAGATGATCCTAGTAATGAAGTGCATGACAATAGCATAGTTTTGTATGAAAATTTGAGAAATGTTTCATAGTTTTGGTGAGACTATCTGTAAGTGCTGTTCACAGTCCTTAAATATATGACTTACAACTGAGTGTGGAGTGAAATTGACACTTTGCAGGTGAAACCTGGAGGACTTATTTGGTAAAAACAGCAGAGTAGATCAACAGTGGATTTTTATCTTAATGCTAGAACTTAACAATAAGACTCTAAATATTCTACATAATACAATGATGAGTTGGTTAGTTGGCATACAACTGATATACATACATAGTATGGACTGCATGCAACTACGGGAGACACATGACAAGGTAGAGTTATAAACATTTCCATCACAAAAAGGGAAAACACACTTGATGGTGCATCATATATGCATAC
This sequence comes from Dicentrarchus labrax, assembly GCF_905237075.1. Taxonomy (NCBI): domain Eukaryota; kingdom Metazoa; phylum Chordata; class Actinopteri; family Moronidae; genus Dicentrarchus; species Dicentrarchus labrax. Next base: position 1,363,918 of record NW_026136722.1, on the reverse strand, counting down.
TAACAGGGAAAACTATTCATCTCTGTCTTAACATTGTGGGAAACACTTGACCTGAGTAGATGTTAAGTATTTTTAGTAGTTTTCCACCATTTGAAGTTTAACTGTTGCCCTTTTAGTTACATCATCTCGTTGTGCCGTTGGTTTTAACAGCACCTGACTGGAGAATTAGCCCCACTAACTGTTTATCTCGAAGCCCTTATATTCCACAATTAGATCAGATTAATGGCACTTTTGTGTTTCTGTGGACAGAATGCATTTATTTGTTAACAATGCCTTTATTGTATTGTATTTATCAAAGGCAGACTAATGTAGAAAGATAGAGCTGGCAGCAGCAGCAACGCTCAGGTGCGTGAGCCGCAAGGTAGCCTCACACACTGCTCATCCAGGCACTGTGGCCTGGGCGTTAGCATAAAGCTAACAGGTCCCAGGTAAAAAGTAAGTGTCCTCAAGGAATTGGTTTTGCTTTGTTTTGCTTTGTTGTTTTTAGTTTAATGTTGCCTTTTGGGGATAAACGTGATGGGTACACTGGGTAACGTAACTGTAACCCACACAAAATGATGTAGTTTGAAATGCTGCTGCTCTTGGAGGTAACACTGGGTCAAGTTACTACTGCAGGTAAACTAGTAAGATGTTGTCGGACATGTTAACGCTTGAGGCTTTCTTTAGATCAGACAAACACACTGGTTAATCTATTCCTTATACACTTGCTCTTGTATTTTTGGGAGAAGGTAAAAAAAACCCCACCATCCTCCACGTTCTTTAAATGCAATATTTGTTCTAAATGGAAATACAATACAGCTGTACACTACCTCTGTATTTAACATATGACACCTTTTCTCTTTATAAATGTGCTGCTGAAGGTCAAACAACCATAATCATGACCCGTGTGTATTTAAAAATAACAAAATTAGAAATAACCAAAGACAAATAACAAACACCTCAAAGTTCAGCCCTGTCTGTAACCTCAGGACATAAAAACACAGTCTGAGTAGGATAATCTAACTGTAACTCCGCACATATTGGTTATCAAAGACTTGACACAATTTTGGAGGGCCCCCACAGGCAATAAAGGAGTCTAATTAAAGTCATCTGAAATGAAACCCTGTCACATGCATGGCCCATGGGAGACAGAGTGGAGTAATACTGCGACACATCTGTGCTCTATATTAAGTTAAAACGTCAATCCAAAAAAACAAATATTGACCAAAGGGAAGCCCTGGCACTCAACATGAAATACAGTACTCAGAATATCTCTTCAAGAGCTTGGATATTGATGGGAAGCCAACGTCGATTCTTGAAGGTTTTAGATGTTGTAGGGACACGTTTCTTACATTCACATGTTCTGTAATCACTCATGAAGAATATATATAGTTGTGACAGTAAAATCAGGATGTTCTAACACGTTCTTACTCATATTTAGATTGAGTATAGACTCATTGTAATGTCTTTATAGATATTGTATCAGATAATACATGACAAAAAAATTACCTTGAGATTATGTCACAATAATAAAACTAATGTCTATCTGGAGTGTAAACGAATCAAACCAGACCCTTTGGTATATCATTAAAGTATATTATGTGAAAAACATTGGCTTAATTGTAATCATATGTTTCATACAGACATTCAGAGCTTTGAGGGAAGAGCGTCCTAGTTTCACTCAGAGCTGCTCGTGTTGTGGTGGATTACACACACGGATACAAATAACAATATAATTCGCTTTGTGAAATCAACGCTGTCCAAAAAAAGCATTGATTGATAAAATGTTTACATTCATTCGGTTCTACTATTCAATCCATTGATGTCAAATAATAGGTTATGTTGTTTTTCTGTGTTCTTGGCCTGAGGCATTATTATTTATCTTCCTTTATTATTAATAGGACAAGTGATAAAGATATTGGGTCAGACTGTGCACCACTGTGTTTCACTTATCCCAGGTGAGATGAATTAGTTTTCCCTCCACATTTCTCAAACTAAAAGCTCCATGTGGGTTAACTTATACACCTGACTGCCATTTCAGCACATTTCAACACATTTGTATTTATATCTTGCTGACTTGTGCTGAAAATATCACAATAGGTTTGCCCTAGAAAACAAACGGTGGTTCCACTGGCATTTGTGCCAAGAGCAGGGCCAAGGACTTTGACATGTAGAGTTCGAGGGAAGAACTCTAATTTGTACATTTGTCAGGGCCGTTATTGTAAATACATTTATTTATTTTTTTGGTTTCATGATCTTTCTGGCTTAATAGACACTAAGTATTAATACATTATTTTAAAAAGTCAGTGTTAATATCACAGGTTTCTTGAGCAAAGCAAGAAACCGGAAATACTCTCTTTGCTTGATGGACTGAAATAATGTCTACTGACCTCTTCTTGTCTTCCACTAAATGCATCTGAAGCAATCTTGACTCTGAGTTGCACCTTGTTTTCTCTTCACAGGGGTTTAGTTTGTTGTGTGAGACAAACAATTTATAAATTGACAGACAAATAATAATAAAAAAAAATTCCTGTTGATTACCACAATAAAATATATCTCACAAAGCCAGCAGTTTTCTTTCTCCTTCACGGTAGACAGACACTACAGGGACACTTTTACAATAAGTTCCCGCTGAATGTGTTTGTAGTCGAGTTATAACAAATAAGTGCAGCCGGGGGGGGTTTGATAAACACGGAGGAATGGACTGTAATTTATGGCTGTGATTTGGCGGTGGGGTGGTATCTGGTCGGGGTCAGAGGTTTCTTCTTTCACTCTTATGCAACCAATCAGGCACGTCTTTGCATACGTACAAACAAGACTTGGCAGTCCCGCTTGACTTCACTGCCATGTAACCTTGAACACTGGAAAAGAGAGCACATGCACACAGGCACAAACACACACACACACACACACACACACACACACACACACACACACACACACACAAAACATAGGAAATTAGAATATAGGTTTGGTTAAATCGTCCAAAATCTGTGTGGGCTTCTGCAAAGTGACGCTTTCTATCATCTATCTGTATCAGCTGACATTTTCTGTTGTTTTTAAAGCACAAAGAGTTTGACACATAATCAATAAGTGATATATTTGACCAGACCAATAACTGTTATATTATATATGATATATTTCTCTACAAGACATAATCAGAGTTTCTACTGATGGGAAATGCTTAGAATTCTTGTAAAATGCACAAATAAAAGTAGAACATCATTGTGTCTTTGTGTTGGTACGTCTATCCAAGAATCTGGTTTTATTCAATTACCATTTAATATGACCTGTCAGCTAAAGAGCTTGAGTGGGTGTGTGATATATTAAAAATGTTATCTTGGCAACAACAAGTCCCATCACAGTGACATTTAACAGAATAAACTGTTCTACCCTTTAATGCATTTAACTTTCGGGAAGTTATTTTAGTGCCAAATGACGGATGAAATGTATAATTTGTTGCTTTAAAGAGTGCTGCATCCTCTGAGAGGTGCGGTGTGATGGAAGGAGCACTGAGAATAAACTGGGATGCTTCCCACCCACTCTGCAGTGTTGGAGGATGAGAAGCCGTGGAGGGTCAGTCTTCCAACATGCAGAGTGGGCTGTTGAAAGGCAAATTCAGCCTTAATTGCAGCAGCTCTATTCTTGCTGGTCTCCCTCAGCTGCCAGAAGGAGGTGGAGGGTGGAAAAAAGTAACACGATGCAACAGCTGCACTTCCTTTCCTAAAGTCGTAAATACAGACATTTCAGACCTGAATCACGTTGTTCCGCCATTTTCTAGGAACTGTCAGTCCTGACTGAGACCACAGCAACTTTTCCACTACAGAGCTACTTTATGTTACTGATGGAAGAAAATATCTGAAGTTTCAAGTTTCCCACTTGAAGGTATTGTTTTTGATTTGAATCAGAGCAAATGGACACCAAAAGTGAACCACAAAAGCTCTCAAACGGGTTCATTGTGCACTATGTAAGAGAGGGTGTAGAGGAAAAGCTGTAGATTAAAATGATGTCTTTCTGGTACAGTTTTAATTTTTATTTTCTTTCAGCTACTCCCCACAGAGGTCACCACAGCGGATCATCTCGCTGGCAGACCGAGCCCTGCCCGGCATGAAGATCTGATGATCCACATATTGTATTTGATCTGGCAAATGCACTTCTTGACATAACTTTCTCCATTTATCCGGCTGTGCCTGGGGAACAACCCTGGGTTTAGTGTCTTTCCCAAGGATACACTGACATGAGGACAGGAGGAGGTGGTGATTGAACCACCGACCCTGTGATTACCAGATGACCCGCTCTACCCACTGAATCACAGCTACACCTTTATAATATATCTTGGTTATTGCTTAACACAGTCTGTATGCTCTAATTATTGTCATGGGCAAGCTAAAAGAATTTCCAGTTAATGTCTCTGTGTTGAAAAAGATGAAGGGTTTCTTACAGGAATGTAACTACCCGTCTAGGAAAGATTGACGTAAAGAGATTTTGGTCAGAATCAGTCAGCGTTGCTGCGAAAGGACGCCCATGTTGAGGATTGGCTGGAAATATGTCTTAAATCTGGTCGTCCTTTGACCGGGGACGTGAAATCTCATCCAGACAGAACAACTAGAGGAAACCAGTCTTAACATGTTCTAGATATTATATTACAGTTTCCCTTTCCCTTCATAGCAAAATCCGATCAATAAGGCAGTGTCATGTTATTTTTTTGAGGGTGTGGACTGTTTAAAGGTTCGAGGAGTGAACTTGTGAATGGAGGGCGATGGAAGGAAAAACCCGCCCTGACTGGGAAAATCTGATTGAGGAAACTGGTTTTAGAAACCAGGGTGGATTAGACTGTAATTTAAACTAGCGTCTGACTGCCGTGTGAAAGTGCACAAAGGAGACCCTGGGAATTGTTGTTACTTAAAAAAAAACAAGATGTGTAAAAGTTGGCAAATGATTTGTCTGTTTGCACACATTCAGTATTAATATCCTCTTTGGTAACACTTTACTTTAACCCCCTTATTTAATGTCTATATAAAATCTGAATTTAATATAAATAGGAAATTTTTAAGTGCTGGTCAACAATTAAACAACGAATAAACAGTTAATAAAAGGTTAATAACATAGTATAACATAACTATAATCATATTTAACACCATGATTACAAAACTAAAACAAAACTAAAACTACTAAACTACTAAAGTGGAAATTAAATATAAATAGTGCAAAAGGCTTGTGCGTTGTAGGTAGGAGTTTTAAACCAGTCTTTGTCTGCGTGGGTTGGAGGTACTGGGTGCTGTGGCGTTGTGGAGTCTGATGGCTGATGGTACAAATGAGCCTCCAAACCGCTTCAAGGCTCTGCATGTTTACTTACTCTCATTTTTTCCCCAATATTGTATTAGTACTTTTACTTAAATGAAGGATCTTAATAATAATTTACTGATTTTATTGCTAATCATTAATTTTTCACAGGAGGAGTTATAGTATTTCATAAATACATTAACACTTAAAAGGCTCCTCACAACCATAGTATACATTATACATTTGTGTTTTACAAACCATTCATTCATTCAACCGCTCATCCTCTGCCTCTGTCCACACTCCGTCAGGTTGTTTTCAACAACACGAACATGTGAACAGCACAAATGTCTCCTGAGGCACGTTGTCTTGGCATGACTCAGCAAACATCAGTCACCGGTGGCCGCTGGTTTGAATTACATGTAGTGTATGAGCGCTGTTGAGAGACAGTTACAGCCAGTATCACTGACCACCAGTATATACTAGTGTTTACTGTCTGATCATCTATCTCTTTAAGTTATTTTGCTTATGGAGACATTCATCCTCCAGCTGAGCACATCACTCAGCAGTACTAGCTGCTACAGCCTCGACTCCTGCAGACGTACAGTATTTGATTACAGCAACAGGCTGATTGGATTACAGGAGGCACTGACTCAAATACCTACAGCAAACACAGAGCAACTGGAGAACTTCCTGCTGCGGATGAACAAGTAGAGAGGACACCAACTATTCAGTGCGTGCAAACACCAACAGGGTGAGCCCGGTTTATCACACCCAAATGATCTGCTAAAGGACACTGTACCTTCAATATTAACACTCATCAAAAACCCTCCTGTAGAGTCTCATTCTCAATCAGTGTCAGCCATGGAGGATGATTTCTCTCTCCGTTTGTCTCCATCTGTCAGAGATGTTGTGTTTGGTCTCTGCTGACTTCTCATAGGGAATATAATTAATTCTGCATCGTCATATTGGTTCATTTCCAAAGAAGTTTTCCAGTATAACATCTTATGAGTTCCATTCAATAGTTTATTGAACTATGTGTGATTTTATATAGTCCAGTATATGAGTTTGAATAGACTTTTTCCAGCAGCCATTTTTACATAAAATAGGGTAAACCAATTAATTAAACTAATTAAGGTTCAACTTCATTTAGTGTAGCAGTCTTTTCAGTGAGCCAACATTCACAACAGCAGCACCCTGACTCTGTTTGACCTGAATGGAACAGAAGCTTAATAAGTACCACATCTGTGTTTACCCTACTCTATTATGTCAAAATGGCTGCTGTGAAAATGGTCTATTATTAATGGAAAATAAGCATTTTGTGTTTCTCAGCTGATCATGATTCAAGCTTTAGATTTATTATAGTAAAGTACCTTAAATATCGTGTTGTTTTTGGTCGTGGCAATACTTTTGTTAAACACACACATATATACCTATTTTAAATTTTCATTATCAATTGTACTAATCTTTTATCAGATATTTCGATTTTAAATCTTAGCTCTTAGCTCTTCTTCTTCTGGTTCCTACAGTGTGATGTTTGAATGATGTATGTGCAGTTTGTTTTCACATTCATCTGCTGAAAGTGGATTTGTGACATCACAAATAGTAAAAAATAGTTTGGAAGTCAGTCCTGGTCCAGTATGCAACTTGTACAGTGTGATGTAGAAACTTGAATCCACCAGTACACATCCACAGAGAAAGGACTTTACAGTAAAGTAGGAGACATCTTGTGCCCAGCAGGAAAACTTTAGAAACAAACAACATTTGCATATTCGGAGATTCTATCATTTAAATGAGGTAGAAGGAGTAGATATCTTTTTATGGATTAAAATTTTCTTAAATCTTTCTATGGAGTGAACATATCAGACACACACTACTGTTCCAAGCATGTTATTTGTATATAAGTCTTAATATATGTCTGGAGGGCATCTGTTTTCTTTAAATAAAATAATCCTTTATCTGAACTTGCAGACAGGATAAGAAGAGACAAAATGTTTAATCCGTCACCTCTCAGGAAACATCTAGTTGATAATCATAAATATATCAACCACAAACTGTAGATTAACAAAAAAATTGTTACTAGTTTTAATGGATAAAATTTCCATGGCCACCAAAAAAACAGTTGAGCAACATACTGTAACCTGTATGTTGTTCATTACAATTAATAATCAGTCAATAGAGCTGCAAAAAGGCTGTTGAAGCACCTATTTGCTGCCCTCATGTGGCCTATTAATGCAGTAGTATCCAACTCCAAGAGTTGAGTTACAGTTTTATCTATTATCTGCATGAATGTAACATAGCAAAAGATTTCTTGTTCATTTATAATATTGTATTTTTCCTTGTTTTTTTTTTTTTTTTAAGTCATCTGGCTCACAATAGTCAATACCACAAAACAAAAGGATTATATTAAATACATTTTATTACATAAATGACATAATTTCGACAGTCTGGCCTTTTTAACACAAAGACAGTGTTTAACATCGACAAATATTTTGGTTGGGTGGATCTGCACAACAGAGCCATGCATTTATTTGAATCCTCTCCTATCCTATGTTTGTGCATGGGTTTAGGAACTGTATTTTAATATTTCTATTATTTGATTTGACCAAACACAAACAACCCCCCCCCTCCCTCCCATCTTCCCGCCCTGACCACCCTGCAGAGTTTCTGTTCAACCCCACCACTGGTCTTCAGCTGTAGCGGTCAGGATGTCCGTGACCAGGCCGGTGCCGATGGTTTTGTTTCCGTCTCTCAGAGTGAACCTCTGGCCTTTTTCTAAAACCATCGGCTGGCGGAGCGTCAGCGTCAAAGAGGTGTCCTCGCCTGGCATCACCATTTCCTGAAGGACAAGAGAGTGGTTACTGTCCTTCAAAATCCTGCAGTTGTACTACACTGTTTACTTTAATGTAACAAGTTTATAGGTTAGTTTATGTTTTGAAAGCTCAACTTTTTTTTTTTGTAAACTTGTGTATGTTAACAGCATATTCTCACTGGGACAAACCCACACTGAAGCCCTATTCGCACGGGACTATTACCTGATCTGTAATCTTAATCCCATGCGAATCTGCCATGTCTGTAATTTGTAAAGTAAGAATTCCACCACAAATTACCTGCTATAATTCAGCAAACACAGAGGTTGCGTGATATTAGTCACGTGGGAATTGGGGTTGTATTTTCTACTTTTGCATGGTGTCAAACTGGGATTTTAAGGTAACACAGCACCGTACATCACAGAGCAGAAGGCACAAACCCCAGTTAGAAAGGCTTTAGTTAACAGGTGTGCATACACAGAGCTCTCACAATTTATACCATTGCTCTATGTAATCTCTATGTGAACTCTATGTGAACTAAGAGGTAATTTGACCAGAAACATAATAATAATATCTGTTGTGGACAAACATCCATTTATTGACAGACACACACAGACACACAGACACAAAGATATACACACCTTGTCAGAGGGCAGAGTGACTTTGCAGGTCATGTCCCAGGTCAGAGAGAACATGACAGGCATGAAGTTTGAGATAAACGGTTTGTGTCTGCCTCCTTCCTCCTTACTCAAAATATACACCTGTAATACAGAAAGTACAAACATTTAAAACACACAAAATCACATATCGTTTTATATCTGTTTAAGTTACATCCTCACTCCTCACAAAACTATTCATGTTTTCTATTATTTTATGTTCCAGCCAAAATACTTAGGACCTCCACCACTTTTCTTTTAAAGTAGTGTAACTACACCCCTTTAATTCTGCTAGCTCCCTCCCTTAATTAAGATAAATATTAATATCACAGATGGAGCGGGCAGTATTAAGCAGCTACTGTCGGTATGTTTTACTGAGAAGCAAAAGAGGAGCCGACTACAAGCCAGGAGGAGGAGGATGGCGCTATCTTAGCATTTGTCTCTGGCTAAGTAAGTTATCTTATAAAGTAGTGGATTTTCCGGGCTGGCGCGGTCGCTACCCCCAGTGGTTCTTTGGCGGGGGTAATTTGCAATCTACACAGTTAAATCAACTCGAAGCAAATATTCAAACAATATAAATATATTTCTAATCTAGTCCAGGCATTTCTTGCACATACAGTTAAAATGCACTACATACTCAATTTGGTGTCATATTTACTATGAATAGTACGTTAGTGTGTGATATCGAACACAGACAGTGGCTTTAGAGGGCGTGGCCACAACACGTAGCAGAAACAGCTGTTAGTCAGAGCGAATGAGCAGCTGCTGAAGACTCCCACTTAAAGGGAGGGCTGGGGGAGGTGGGCTGCCTTCCTCTGATTAGAGGATACTGTTAGAGACTGTTTATTTTAATATGAATGTTATAACGTAAAGTTGGCCCAAACGGTCGACTCCATCTCAGCATTTGTCGGAAACATAAAGTTGGATTTAAAACAGTAAGAGTTATTTTTAGCACACAAATTGCAGATTTTCCAAAATTTGGTAATAATGTAAATTTTAACACCAGCGTTGACGTGTTTCATCACAGTATAGTCATATAATTCAGTTTACAGCTCTAAAAACATGATTTAGGGTACCTTTCTAAATGTTCCTTTTTAACTTGGCCTATCAACTGTTAAAAATGAGCCATTTACATTGTTCAAAAAGATTACAAGTTAATTAATAACAAATGTCTGCAACTTGCTCTCAGACCTGGCCCTTGACTTTCTGGTGAGGCATGATGGATCCTGGTTTGCACATCACCATCCCTCTCCTCACATCCTCTCTCTTCAGTCCTCGGACCAGAGCGCCCAGGTTATCTCCTGCCTCGGCCCGGTCCAGATGCTTGTGGAACATCTCGATACCTGAACCCGACAGGTCAGACAGCGAGGTGAATTTCCTGTGTATACACCGATCCTCACACAGCGTTACGTAACTTTGTACACACCAATGTCAGACTTGTTCTCGCCAGTGTTTTGTAGATCAGACACTTATCATCTATGCACCCATATGAAACCATTTAGTGAGCTCTTGTGCCCCGTATGGAAGCATCTGCATTTGTAAAATGTCTCCATTCATTCAGGTTTTTTGCTTTACTTTGTCACCTGTCTGTATTTTTGTCATGTTTTGTGCCTTGTAAACAGCACAGGAGCTCCTCCTCCGAGTTTTCTTTCACTCACCTGTAACCACTGACTTAAAGTTGCGACTGAAGCCCACAAATTCCGTGTCGTCTCCTTTCTTGATGACACCCCTCTCCATAGTGCCCGTCACCACCGTACCCCTACCTGAAAGACACAATTGACACACAGTTTATTAGAATTCTGAATCAAACATTTGCAGTTCTGAGATACAGGGCTTAGAGGTAGCAGTGCAATGCAGTCATAGCATTTCACCACTGAATACAACTACATTAAAGTTATGAATGTATTACAAGAGGCTAATGCCACAAATATTGCTCCTAATTGGGTTTAACTGTACAGTTCAGTGCTGAGATGAAGTGTGTGCTGTTTTTTCACACCTGGGATGGAAAAAACCCCTTCAATGGGCAGAAGGAAAGGTTTATCCAGCTCTCTTTTGGGCAGAGGAACGTAAGAATCCACAATATCCAGCAGTTTCATCACTGCATTCACACCAAGATCAGGCTCTCTGTTCTGAAAGGGATAAAAACACATCCAACATGCCTTACATTACAGATCCACAATTTTTTGACAATTACTTTTACTTTTACTACTCAGAGTATTGTCTGAATTGTAAAACAGATGACTGCCAGTGGTCCTCTCACCTCCAGGGCGCAGAGAGCTGAGCCTATTACAACGGGTGTGTTCTCGCCATTGTAGCCGAACTCCGTGAGCAACTCGCGGATCTCGATCTCCACCAGCTCCACCATCTCCTTGTCCTCCACAGCGTCTGCCTTGTTGATGAAAACGACTACATGCTCGACACCGATCTGCCTGGCCAAAAGGAGGTGCTCTCGTGTCTGAGGCATCTGGCCATCAGTGGCCGCCACCACCAGGATGCAGCCGTCCATCTGAGCTGTGCCTGTAATCATGTTCTAAAAAAGGAAAGAGGTTGGTGTGATTAAAGGGGATTAATCACGTTTTGAATTTAGTAAATAAATGAGCGTGAAATGCTTTAGAAAAGCAAGGATTCTGATGGGCTGAAATAAAAACAAAGCCGCTTCATGTTCAGGTTCAGTCCCTTTCTAGGACAGGATGGTGCTTTGTAGAAGTAAAGCAGATTACCTTGACGTAGTCGGCGTGACCAGGACAGTCTGTGTGAGCGTAATGTCGGTTGGCTGTGGTGTATTCTACATGAGAGGCGTTGATGGTGATTCCTCTCGCCTTCTCCTCGGGGGCATTGTCAATGTCCTCATACTTTTTATAGTTTGCACCACCAGCATCAGAGAGCACTGAGGAGACAAAAAGACACCAAGGTCACATTTTTTGATTTCTTGTTTCACAGAACTAGAAAGATTTATTGTATTACATGTATGTACTGTCCATGAGTTCTTGTGTGTTTGTTAAAGTGTGTTTACAATCATCTGGGCCACTGTACACGTAAAAACCAGGACATCATGTGATTCTACCTTTCGTGATGGCTGCAGTCAGGGTGGTCTTGCCGTGATCAACATGGCCAATTGTTCCAATATTCACATGGGGCTTTTCTCTGCTGTATGTCTTCTTAGCCTCGGCAGCAAAGGTCCGCCGACTCAGAGGCACAGCACACTGCAATACAAAGACAAAGAATTAAAAAAAAAAAAAAGAAATTACACAATCCATGTTAAATTGTCTGTGGACTGAAGTTTGCGTGAATACTCACCAATTTGAAGGAGCTGAGCACGAGGCTTGGCGAAGTAAGCTGAAGGGCTGAGAAGACGAAATCAAAATATGAGAATTATATAAACTTACTTTATGACAGGATAACCCTACGTAGTTACTCCTGTAATTCCAGCACTATGTGTAAACATTTCTTGTCACAATTTAAGCACAGAAACTTTGAGAAGGAATTTTAGGTCAATGACAGAAAACTCTGCTCTTCCTCTTCTGAATGAACAATATATTTCTGTCCCACATCCGCTCAACTTCAGTCAGTGAATGAACATTTTGTTGTTGCCTACAAAGACATCTGTTGATAGCGATGCCACCCATACCCTATTAGCACTGAGTGTCCCACACATACTGCCCATCCAAAATCTAAGTTATGCAAGTAAGTAACATGATACAACATGACTGTCATTTTATATTTAAAAAACTGTCACATACTGTCACAAAAGCAGGTCTGGAAAGCGTCAGATGTTTTGCACCTGCATTGATCAAAGTCCATCAGTAGTTTATCATGATGGAATTGGGTTTCGTATCAGTTTAAAAACAACCATACAGGTTACATCAGGTTGCTAAAATCAGCTCTGCAGCAGCTAACATTAAGCTAACAGAGCAGTTTGATCCAGAAAGAAAGACTCGACCTGAATTCTCCTTCAAATGATCTCCTTCAATGTCTCCAAACAGTGGGCTTCGGTACCTATGCAGCGGTCTATTATACTAATTAGTTTCAACTATCACTCATCAGTCTGTTCTCATCCTCGGCTAGCTGCATCGTTAGCTAACACTCATTGGTAACGTGACCTTGCTCCACCACCGACGACGCCATCTCCTTCGGTGTGTTACGTTACAGATGTGCAAACGAAGAGGACATGTTCTGTTGTACAGAATAAAGCAGACTGCTGGCAATCAACGAACTGTTAGAACCGCAATCACATATTACACAAAAATTAAACAGTTTTTACCGGAGAAACATGCACGCAGACCCACAAGCGCCGCCATCTTGGATGGTTGGACGGACGAGCCAAAGAGAAAAAACAAATCAAGAGAGAAACCGGACAGCGTCACAGCCGTCGTCACAGGAGGCAGAGTCGGGCAACATACAACGGTATGTTAGGTAGAAATAAAATACTACTGATAACAATAATAATTATAATAATAATAATAATAATAATAATAATAATAATAATAATAATAATAATAATAATAATAATAATAACAGTACAAATAATTACATTCTTATCTGTTACATTGAAGGAAAAATGTACTGAAACTACTTTCTTACTTGCTTTCAACATATTTTGTTGTCCAAGTGGTGAGATCTAAATATAGTATATTTATACTGTTTATCAATCATGTATCAACACATATAAACTGATATATTGTTATATTTTACATATATAACTATATTACATCAAATATTGTCTCCTGGGGATTCTCCCGCGTGCTTCTCTCACCTTTACTGATACTCTCTGAACGTCGCGCGCACAAACGTCACTGATTTACCTTAAACACACTAATATGGTGACGTTTGCTTTTGTGCCCTTTAAATACCAAGCTCGTATTACTGTCAGTTGTACTGTATCATCATTGTGTTGGACTAAATGTGTGTAAATAAAATATGAAGAGTGAAATGACTCTGCAATGAGAAAAGACTAATGTGAAAAAACTGAACTTGCCCGTGTGCTGTAAAGTTTACGGTAGAGCATGGCGGCCTCCTTGATACTCGTGAGATCAGCTAGCTAGAATATTCTAGCACATTCATGTTTCTGGGTTTAAAAAGGGGAGTTCACTTGTTCCGAGCTCAAAGAGAGACATCGTGTCAATTTATACAACGCTGTTTTTATAAGACTCTTGAGAAGGTAAGTTGGGAATAAACGCATTTTGTCAACGAGATTCAGTGTTATCGTAGATACATAAGAAGCTGTAGCTAGTTATGCTAAGCTAGGTTTATGTCCGTGCTTTTAACACAGGCTGTGTCAGAGTAGTGTTAGTATCTTTAAAGTCAGGTGAACTACTGTATATAAATCTGTTATCTGGGTTTACTTCCTGTGATTGAGTGTCACATCCTCTCCTCTACTACTGCACATCATGTCTGAGATCCAGTTGTCCTTGTCTTGTTGATGTTTCTTGTTCTTCTCTTCAGCTGTGTCCATCATGGCAGAAGACAGACAGGACAGGAGATATCCCCAGAACCTCCAGGGGGTCCTGCAGCTGGCAGTGGAGGCTGGGTCAGCCGCAGAGGGACCTGCCCCTGTTGAACCCATGTCAGAGGAGGTAAGTACCTGTTAACTTTAAATGTCACATCTGAGAAGGCTTTGTGCAGATTTGGGCTGCAACTGACGTTTGTTTTCATTGTTTATTAATCTACTGGTCATCTTTGCGATAAATTGATCGCTTAATGGACTTTGGTCCAGAAAATGTCAGAAAATGCTGAAACAATGTTGATCACCGTTTACCAAAGCCCAATCTGACATCCTCAAATGTCTTGTTTTGTCCACAATCCAACGTTTACTGGCATAGAGGACGAAATAAATCAGAATATATTTACAATTAAGAAGCGGAAATCTGAGAATTTGGACATTTTTTTTCTTAAAATATGACTCAAAATGATCGATTATCAAAATAGTTGACAACTAATCGATTATGACCTTGCTGGGTCATTTCTAGTTCGCCTCAGTTACTCCCCTCAGGATCTAAGAGCAGTCTCATTAGGAGACATGATGTGAGCAACATGTACTGTTCTTAGTCTCACAGCATGCGGTGTCTCAGTCAAACATTCTCGTACATTTCTTTGTTACAGAGGAAAATGTGGCTGAGAGAAGCTCTTGCAGAAGTCACCAAAGGGCAGATGGACGAAGTGGAGCAGATGAAGCAGTGCTTGGCTGTCTTACGCAAAGAAGGAGTGAGTGAAAGGGAGAGAGAAGGAGAGGAAGAGAGGGATGAGGAGGATGAAGATGAGCGGGAATCAGCCTTTGAGGTGCTGTCAGAGCTGTGTGAGAACCTGGACAATGCTAGAGGTTTGTAATAAATGAGTGTCATTGTATGAGATGTAAGGATGGATGTAGAGTCATTAGCTAGATGGAGGTTGTGGATAAAACGTCTTGTTGTCTCTCTCCTCACTGTGTCTGCTTTCCTTCTGCATCACAGACCTCATGATTCTTGGCGGACTGGAACTGTGCCTCTCCCAGTATCTGTGTCATGTCCAAAGTGGGCTGAGGTGGCGTGCTGCCGAGCTCATTGCTTCTTGTGCCCAGAACATGCCGCAGGTGCAGGTCCACTTGCTTAGCATCGGGGCGCTGCCAAAACTGCTGCAGCTGACAGACTCAGACCCCCACCCCACCGTCAGAGTAAAAGCCCTTTACGCTGTGTCGTGTGAGTATCTAAGACAGTGCTACAAAAGTTCATTACGGCAGTTGTTTAATGCCCAATGCTGTCTACTTGAATCCAGCTAGTACTGATGTAGAATAGCAGTTTAATGAGAAACATAATTGGTTTTAAGACAGCATTGAAAGAGTTTGTAATGCTGTTTGCATTCAAGCTGTTTACCTCAGAACAAAACTGTAACTGTGTCCTGTCCTGACTTTAGGTCTGGTTCGAGAGCTGGAGGCAGGACTTCAGGCATTCTTGTCCCACGATGGTTTCTCGGTGCTGATGCGAGGCATGCAGTCGGAGAGCGAGAAGCTCAGAACCAAGTCGGCATTCCTTCTTCTCAGCCTGCTCACGTCACATCCCGAACAGAAAGGTATGAATGAGTAGGCATTTAAACAGGACAGTGGATTTTTATTTTTTTGTTTGAGGTTTAGTCGCTCTTCAATGCTGGAAGACGAGTCTCTGGAATATCATAGTGTCTTTAAATTAATTAACAAAGTAAGATTTATTGGAGTTTTCATCTTTCAGATGCTAGTTAGGTTATTTATTTATTTGTTGTTGTTAATTGTCATTCTATTATCATATCTATGTTATTCATGATTTTATGTTTGCATATCTTTTTGGTCCTGAAAGAGATTTTTAATTTCATTAAGGCTTTACTGGTTAAATAAAGGCAAAAAAAATCCAAACTGTTAATGGATGAACCACACTAAGTTGAGCCACAACAGATCTATGCGTTTGGGTGTTAAATTAGGGCATCCTGGTACCGTCCTTCCCTGTATGCCCACTTTCAGCTCTGATCACCAGATGCTAAACAGACACTGTAACGAAACTAAGAATGATTAGTATAATAAAAATTACACCTGTTGTTGTTGTTGTTGTTGTTGTTGTTGGTCTACTCTCATATAAACAAGTCTGAGTAGTCCTTTTATTGTGGTTTAAGAGACTTGGTGAGCCTGATCATCTTGGAGTGGTTGATGTTCATCCTCTGAGTCAACTTTGGCTCTCTTAAGCATGTTAGCACG